>NW_004567102.1:87898219-87909953 GCF_000260355.1 Condylura cristata | reverse complement strand
GTCTGTCTGTCTCTGTCCACTCGACGGGGGCTGCCCGGGGCTCCCCGCGGCCGCGGCCATGTCTGTCTGTCTCTGTCCACTCGACGGGGGCTACAGCGTCTCCCACTTCTGAGCTTAGTCCACAGCGTCCCTAGGGGCCTCCAGAAGGCTCCGTGCCCCTGACCCACGCAGTGGACAGCCCCGCCGGGCCGCGGCGCTGGCCCTTTCCGAGGGGACCAAGGCAGCTGGCCTTGAGCCGCCTTTCTCCTGGGTCCGAAGTGACGCTTTATTGGTCACTATGGTGATCTTTTCCTTTGCACTTAATGAACTTTTTTAAATAAGGCTTTGGGTCCCCTAGATGTTGCAGGTCCTTTTACAATAACAAGTAATTTAACTTGAAAGCCTTTCTAGGTGAATTACAACTATTTAAAAAAAAATTTTTTTAAGGTTTATTTATTTGTGCATACAGAACCAGGGTACAGGCCAGAGGTGCAGGGGCAGTGAGAGGCTTCACCCGAGACAGAGCGGGGAGCAGAACAGGCAGATGGACGAAGGACACTGCTGAGGGAGCAGCGGGGAGACCGGAGCGGTGTGCGCGCCCTGGGGTCCCTCCCTGGCGGGGGTGGAGCTGGTGCTGCGGGGGCTGAGGCCGCTCCACAGTGCTGCTCTAACCCGCTGCGCCACCGGGGAGGCCTAGAACTGCTTCAACTGCACATCTTGATGGGCTAAATGCATTATCTTCTTTATGGCATTATGTGTTTGCTATTAGAATCTTCTTGATAGTCAAGATAATTATAAATACTTGCAAAGCATCATTTATAATTCTCTTATGGTTTTTCTTCTTAAAATGTTTGATGCTGGCGTGGCAGACCTCTCCTGACCTGCCCGCTGCTCCCCTCAGCAGTGTACTTCATTGATCTGCCTGTTCTGCTCCCCACTTTCTGGTGAAGTCTTTCACCACCCCTGAGTCTCTGGCTTGTACCCCAGTTCTGTAAGCACAAATAAATAAATCTTTAAAAAAAAAATGATGCATATAGATGTCATCTTAGTGTGAAGGGTTTTATATGAATCTAATTACTTTAACTCCCCCCCCAAAAATTCTACACATTTACTTTTTCTGCATCACTTATTGAATAAAACACATTTCTCACTGCTTGGAAATAAACTCTGCATTTATATTAACTGTGGGACATTAGAGACGATCCTGCTCCACCCATGTTTCTCCCTCCTCCAAGCCCACCTTGTTTTGATCACTCCAACATATAACACATTGTAAAATATGTAATATCTGGTACTATAAATTCTCCAAAAGGATGTCATATATTTTCATTGCTACTTGCACAATTTTTTCCACATGATCTAGAATTTTTATAAAGCTCGAAAAAGTTTTCATGAATTTATTTTAGGCGTGTCAACCTGGAGAAGTTTAGAGAATAGAGAATGTGGTTAAACATAGACTATATAAATGGCGTCTTAGCCTGAGTTGTGTCTAGATAAACTAACTCTCCTCCAAGTTAACTTGGGGTATATAGGCAAGATTCTAGATGCTAGAGCTAAAGAGGTTAGCCAGGTAAGAAGGATAGAAGGAAAACATGCATCACAGTGTTAAATGAATGAGCAGTGCAGTTCTAATTGATGATAACTGATGCATTGCCCTCCAAATTCTGCTAAGTAGAAATTGTGGAGGGAAGGATTTCTAAGATGACATTCAGTTGAAAAAAATCACCTTTTATGGCACACGGGTGAAATGGGGGTAGGAAGCCCGTGGGGATTTGCGCCTTTTTCCATCTCATGGAAAAAGGAACAAAATAATGTAAAAATAAACTATTATATTATTAAAAGTAAAACAAAATCAGGGGAAAAAATCACCTTTTAGCAACAAGAAAACCTATGAGAATAATCAGAATCCCAAAAGCAGGTTTCCCATTTTGCTTGTTTAAATAGGTGTTGGCAACTAACCTGAAGTCTCTCCTTGTAAGATAAAGTTTGGGGCAAGATAATCTTCAAAATCCTGTAAACTCTATTATCAGTGGTATGCATGGTTTTCCAAAGAAAAAAAGAAACATCTGTTTTGAGACAGCAGAGGTCCAGATAAAAAGTATGTGCTGTGGATTATCAGGTCATAAACGCTGGTAACCTACAGCGTTGTTGTGTCTAGTTGTTGTGTCTGGTCCATGCTCTAGTGCGTTGTAGGACTTAATTCCTACACTATGTTCCTTCCCATTTCCTGCCTTCTTATGCCAACCCGTCTCTAGCTGATGGTATTAATGAATGTTTTACAAGGAGAGAGCTGTTTGGGAACAGTAAAGGCAGATTTCTGAAACATCAACTCCTTGTCCTAGACCCTGCAATGCTCAAATATGACTCACCAACCTTGGATTTATTAAAGATTGGGAAGGAGATGAGCGTAGCATCCCAGACAGATGATCCAGGAGCCAGCATCTGGGGAGAAAGTGGCAGAGAGATTAAGCAAGTATTTTGCAAACCAAGAGTGGTTTTAGGCAGCTTCATGCATCAGTTCTTTGCCATAAGTCTTTTGCCACACAACTAGTTGACTTCAAGAGAATCTTACTTAAAAAGTAATCCCAAAATAAAAAGTGGACATTAATTTAAAAGGACATAATAAAATGAGAAAGTAATGCAATTTAAAAATACTTAATTACAAAAATGAACATTCAATACCCGAATACATTTAAAACGGTGTCAATCCATCACCACAAGGTGCAAATGGCAGATTTCGCCGCGTGGGCTCTACCTGGGCATTTGGCTTCGATCTTTCCTGCGAGGGCTTGCTCGCTCTTCTTACTAACCCATTTCCTGTTCGGCTTTGCACTTCTCCTTATTTGCTAAACTGCGTTCCTTCATGACTGAAGGGACCTGTCTCCAAGAAACGGTGCCATCACTGTAGGTGACCCAGTGGGCCGACGCCATCCTCACTGGCGTAGGCCACGTGCTAGACATAGCATTCTGTGGGAAACGTGCGCCCTGCCCTGTGAGCTTCCAGGCCCAGCGGGATGTTTCCAAATGAGAAGCCAACTGCTGGGACAAGTCAACAAGTCATCGCCACCTGCTGCCACAAAGCCATCAGTGAGCTGTTACCAGTGAGCTGCTAATGGGGTCGGGGTGGGGGGCACCCCAGCAGTGCCCCATAGACCAGACTGTCAACTAGCGATTCATCTCTCCTGGCAACATTTTCCTAAAGCCAGTAGGTTTGTGGTGAAAAGTTTGAGGAGAAAATGCTGGAGGTGGAGGACTTAGAGCAAATCTGCTGGATGCCATGAAAAATAAACAAAAGGGTCAGATCAGGAGAACTCAGAGCCAGAAGCAGCTGGATCAAGCGTGTTTCCTGTGACAGCCAAAGCCAGGACTGTGTCGCGGGCGGCGAGGTCTGTAAACGTGGGGTTGTATCGTGCGACAGGCTCCTGTTGCGTCTCCCCCACCCTCCTCTCCCTCATCACTTCAGTCCCCACTTGCACACCCCAGTTAAGCACGCGCTTTGCGCTTGCTCAAAGAAAGGATGGTGAGTGTGGTCTGCCGGGGAGGTCGGATGGCCCACATCCCCTTCATTTTCTCCACGTTGAGCCCAAAGCTCTCAAACAAACGTTGTCTGTGAGACAAAAGTACCTGGAGCATTAGAAAAGAACACGAAAGAAAAAGGAAGCAGTGTCCGGCCCAGAGTCTCGACACCCACAGGCCACCCTGGGAGGGGTCTGGGGCCGAGGAGAGCTCCCTGGGGAAGCGGTCTGAGGTCTACAAGCAGCCACGTAGCTGGTTCCCATCGCCTCTGAGCACAAATACGGTCATTTTACTGGCCGGTGCCGAAGTCACAGTGAAGCCCAGCTGAAGGTCTGTAATCACTGTGGACATCACCCTGGTGGTTATTTGTGGGGCGCTCCAAAGAGAGAGCCCAAGGTGCTGCCGACGCCCCCTGCTCACTGGTTGATGCCCACTGCCCAGGCCAGCCTGATGCCAGTACAGGACCGGCCCCTAATGCCGAGATCATGGGGACCAGCACCTCACCCCACAACACTGGAGCTCCAGGGGCAAGAGATAAGGACCCCAGGAGTCATGGACACCCCATCTTTCCATTCACGTGGCATCTCACAGCAGGCCCTGCAGGTCTGGTGCCAGTGCAGTCTCAGAGGAGACGGCTTCTTCAGCCTCTCGTCCTGTTACAGGGCACCCAGTGTGGACCTGGCCGCCTGTCCGTGGGGCCTCACCCGCGCGCTTAAAATTCAGCTGTGCTGCAGGTGCACACAAAAGGGTCAATAACGGGTTTATTTACAAAAGGGGGAAAGAAAAGGAAACAACAACTGGAGTATCTTACCAGTTAGGCTGACTTGGAGCCCTGGTGATAAACTAACTGGAAGCCCGGAGTCACGAGGTCCCGAGAGCCGTTTCTGAGCCATAGAGCGAGAGACCCCATGGCACCTATTTATCCCCCAAAGTCCCAGAACACCTGTTTGGCTCCGCCCTTGGGTCCTCACAGCTCTCTCCCGGGTGCTGCTGGGAGTTGTAGTTTCCGATCACTGGAGCAGGGGTTGGGGTCCACAGGACTCTGCAGAGCTGCTCCAGGACAGCCTTCCCGACGGCCCCGGCTTACTGGGGCAGGAGCCTCGTGTCCTAGACATTCCCCAGGGTCTTCACCAGAGCGCATGCCTGGGCCCTGCTCCAGGGCTTCCTTCTCAGGAGCAGGCCGGCGGGGCGCTGCCTGCAGCCGGCTGTCTCAGTGCCCCGAGGCCCCACTGCACCGCAGGGCCCTGTGCTCCTGAGTTTTGGATGTGTTACTGCAGATGCTGGAATATTCTCTCCAAGGACAGTGGAGCCCCGACATCACAGGAGAGAGCCTGTGCTCTTTCAGTGCTCCTCGCCCTGGGGCCATGATCGGAGGGCTGGGGGCAGACCGTGTTTTGCAGCCACATCTCAGACTAGGCTTGTGCGCCAAGGCAGACTGTAGGGCCGGCCTCGGCCTCTAGGAAGCAGAGGCGAAGCGGGGGGTCCCCGGGGACACGGTGCCTCTGGTACTTCCGAGGGTTTCTGTCACTCTTCTTCTGTCCCTCGGAATCTGGGCCCGAAGTCTGCTGGCAGTTTTCCGGAGGCGAGGGCGCGTGGCTCTTCTACCCTACAACGTGGAAACTGTACAGAGAGAAGCGTGTTTCGGATGTCTGCGCATCGCGGGCATGGCGGTGTGACGGGCGCCCTCCTCCTCTTCCTGCCTCCCTCTGCCCCCTCCCTCCACCAGCCCCCCCCCCACGGGCCCCATTAAGCATCTGGTCTACATCAGCAGCGACGCCAGGTTCAGGAAAAAGCAAACACGGTTTTCTTCCTCTCTCTCTCAAGCAGTCACTGCCTTGGGAGAGGGATAGACTTGTCGAAAATACTGAGGACGGTAGTGGCATGCACTGTTACGTAGGGTACCCTGGACACCCACGTAGGGAGCAGGTCACTTCACCTGCGGTCAGGAGGACTTGACAGGAAGCCACACGAACTCACTGCGGACCAGGCGCCCGTCTCTCTCTGTGGCCGCTGGACAGTGGAAGGTGGTCCTCGGCCTGCCGACGCCCGGGGACCATTTTAGACACAGGAGTACAGAGAGGTCTGTGATGCCAGCGGGAAGTAACTGAAAATGAATGAGAACAATTTTCTGACAAGACAGATGACCAGGGAGACCCGAGAAACGGCCCCGACAGCGTCGGTTTAGAGGGTTTTGGGATTATAAACGCTGAAGCACAAAAATTAATTCAATAGTTATCTGCAGATCGTGTCACCTAAAAACATGAGAATCGCTAGGTGAATTCACATGAAATGTAAAATACGAAGCACGAAGCAGTGCAGAGACGTTGACCTTCGAAGATTAGCCCAGCTCCGCTCCAGGCCCTGCCGGAGATGTGCCCGAGAAGGGGCTGGGGGTGGGTCGGGAACGGTGTTTAGTCTGGAACACTGCGCTAGGAGGCGAGGAAGCAGGAACACCCAGGCTGACATCCGCCCACGCCAGTGACGCCCGCAGTCGCCACACCTTGCTCTCCGGAGAGGAAGCTCGTGGCAGCTCGAGCTGCATGTCACGTGTGTGACTCCTTAGCTCCCACCTGGCCATTGCTGAGGTGTCTACAGTGCAGTGGTCGGGAACCCCGGTAGGGCGCTGCTGAGGCCGGTGCCATCAGCTTCCTGGGCAACGTTGCTGGGGGAGGACAGGACGCACGGAAGGGACGAGAAGCAGCGTCCAGGGTCTGCCTTCGTGACGTGGCGCACTCTTTACAGAAGGATGCTCCGGTGCATCTTGATTAAAATAGTTTTAGGGTACTAACAGCAAAAATGCCCATCTGAGAGTTAAGGGAAGTGGCAGTGAATGTGTCTCGAGGCCTAGAGCCTTGCTGTGGCTGAACCACAAGCCGCATCTGTCTTCACGCAGCCCAGGACCATTCCAGGGCTGGCTTCTGGATCTTTTCAGGTGCGTTTGCACAGAGCTGAGGTGGCTCACCTGCCTGACCTACAGCAAAAGTGACAGGGCGCTGCTGAGCACCCTGGAAGGCTCCACGCGGACTCCTCCAATGTTAAGGAAAGCCAGATCGCTTCTCTGTGTCACCTGGGGCTGGACAAAACACAAAGGGCAAAGACCCAGCTAAGAGGAGGTGATCCCTGCCTCGCACCAGAAGGAGACTGCAGGGGTTCTGCAGCTTTGCCGGTGAAGTGAGAGTAAACCCGTCTTGCAAAATTATTCACAGGTGATAGGCAACAAATGATGATATAACCTGTGTGTGCACATAACTTAGAAGTAATATGCATGTGTAGAATAAAAGTAACACGTGTCATGTGTGTATGTTACAGTTAGGAAATGAAAGACTGTCAGTGCTGAGGAGAAACACGGTGAGCGGCCCCACTGGCCTTTCGAGTAGCGCACAGTTTACGTATTTCTGTAGTCCTGCCTTTCCCTGGTGGCTGCAGATGCATCAAGACTTTAAAGAACTGAAAACGCATCCTTCAGTAAAAAGTGTCCTTGTGAAGGCCTGCACCCGGGTCAGTAGCAAGTCGAACCCACACGGCTGTATGGCCCTAACACCTCCTGAGCCCGAGGACCGCCCACGGGAGAGGCAGGGCATCCGAGCGTGTGAAGGAGAGAGCTGTGGGTCCTCTGAAGGCGTCACTGTGCCGGGGACGGGGCAGCCTCGACGTCACTGAAGCGACGATCCCAAGGATATCAGGGCAAGACGCCTGATCCTGAACCACGAAGGGTGGTAATTTAATTATATGACTTTGTACCGGTCATAATATTTGCAGAATACATTTTAAGAGGGAATTCAAAGACAGTTCCAATTTTTGAAATATAGGGCTGGAGTATGGGAAGTCTTGACTGAACTTCCGTGCAAGAAAAATGATTCTACTTTCTGAGTCGGGACAGAGCATAAATTGTCTGGCTCGGTGTTCCCCGGTGGAGGGCTGGAGGTGCCTTGGTGATGTGTGTGGTGTGGGGACATCACCCAAACAGGTGTGAGCCTGTGCCCGGAGATCATGCACAGCGCTAGGTCATCAAGAGGTAATATGTTTAGAAGAAAGTAAATGGTTTGGCTTCCCAGTGTCACAATTTAAGGTAATTTTATAATTTTAGAGAATGTTTCTTGAGTAATTAGATTTGGGGAGACGTGGAGTCTTGGTTAGGCATGTCAGTAACTACTCTGCACTGTGACATCCCTGGGGCAAGTCTGTGGACACCCGCTGCGTCTTCATGTTAGCGGCCACTTTGTGATGGCCACACCAGACTGTCTGCTGCCGTCCGCAAGAGTGTCTGCAAGGCACGGGTGTGGCTCCTTCGTGGCATTTCTTTGCTTGTATCCGTTCATTTCTTTAAAGATTTGTTTATTGATGCATGCAGAACTGGGGTACAAGCCAGAGGTGCTGGGGCAGTGAGAAGATTCCCCAGAGACAGAATGGGGAGCAGATTGACTCAAGTACACTGCTGAGGGGAGCAGCAGGTGGGTCAGGAGAGGTCTGCCGCGCCCCGTGGGTCACTCCCTGGCCGGGGCTCGAACTTGTGCTGAGGCGGCTGCAGCTAGTTTCATAGTGCAGCGCTCTAACCCGCCGCACCACCAGGGACGGCCCTGTGTCTGTACATCTCCTTTATTTCCTTAGTCACCTGGCATCCTCCGCTGTGCTCAGATGCTCTCGGTCTCTGCCTGCATCCCACCCTCGGTAAGCACGTGTGCAAGGTGTATGGCCGTCACAGATTGGCAGGGCCAGAAGGGGGCTCTCACCTGAGATGTGACTGCAACTGGGCCATGGTGGGGAACATGCACCCCCACACCCTGGCCCGCTGGATTCAGGGACCCACTGTTGCTGCTGAGGTTGGATGAAAGCTGAGCAAAGTCCCTTTGTGATTTTTAATAAGCGCAGTTATTTAGCATATGTGGAATCCCAGATTAAAGCCTTGTTGTGGGCTGTTAGGCTCACAAAACGTGGGCCCAGGGCTCCCCGCGCGTTGGGTGGCTTGCCAGATCTTAAAAGGTTTGGAAGCTCTCCGCTGCCATGTCCTGTCACTGCTCAGCAGATTAATTACACATCAGCACGGTAAGCCACAGCTTTCCGGGGGCGTTACCGCAGTCTATCATTTCAGTGATTTGCAGATCGCGGCTACCGGGAGAGCGGGTGTGAACTACACCGTTCCATCCACCTCTTCATGCTTTAAGGTCACACCCGGGCATGCTGGAGCTGGAAACACGTGAGCGCCCGTGGACGTACTGTCTAAGCTCCTCAGCCCCAGCTCTCTCTGGTTCTGTGATGCTAATGACACCAACAGCTGAAGCACCCTCTGCTACTGCTGAGTGCAGTCACGCAGGGCCCAGAGGAAGGGCCAGCAGGGAAGACAGCTAGACGAAGCCCTCACGCCTGTGAATGTGCAGTAACATCCTCGGGTGTCAGGCCCCGCCCCTCCTTCCTTGTCTAGCAGACAAGAGAGCAGAGCAGATCAGGCCCCACCGGCAGCCTACACAGAAACCTACCTACCGCCTGCCTCAACCAGCCTTGCAACCTGCGCTCCAAGCCAGGCAAGGAAGGCCTGATGGTGGGCGGCCGCCCACTGCATCACTGACGTGCAGGTTTGGGAGGGAAGAGGTTAGAGGCTATGCTGCTGTCTCCTGTGCAGGGAGGGATCGGCAGAGCTTTAGACAATTAGAGCCACGCTTGACTCCCTGCGGGAGTAATTGCAATTTCTGTATCACTGGCCCACCGCCCCCACCTCTGTACACTAAATTCCAACTGGTGAGCGCCAGACCAGCTCTCACAGAGTGAAATCTATCTGGCTGCTTCCAGGCTTGACTCTCACTGCCATCATCAGTGCATTTTTCTATCAGCGAGATCGCGTTTCTAGTTAACATGTGTAACGCTGAAGTGATGGAGAAACTTGTTGGTCTCTGTGAAGCTTATTTTTTTCTACATATAATATCAATTTAGGAATATAATTTTAGCTCCATGACTGCGATTCTGATAGTAGAATGAATAGGCCTCTGTATGCAAATCAAACAAATCAAGTATGGCCGAAGACCAGGGCGGCTGGAGTAGAGGCGCGTTGCTCTGCAGAAGAGGTGGCGATATTTCGGTGTGGCCACACAGAAGGGAAGGCCGGAGGTGCTATCACCGCGGCTCAGCTGTGGGGAGATAGTAGCGTGAAGACGCGGGTCGTGCTACGTGTACGGCTTAATATTTTATGTTTAACTTAGAGTTTCACAGAATATTCAAAGTAGCTTTACATAGTAATCTCATTGTAACCCTGAATGTAAAACTCGTTTAGGATTTATTAGTGGTGTAGAGCTGTAGTCACGATATCTCCATGTCCTTGGGGGTAGTAGAATGACCTAACTACATCGGAATATTAGAGAAGATTATGAAAAGTTGATCAAACTTATAATTCACCTTACAGCAATCAGTTTACATATCACAGTTCTACAAAGCAATTGCCAATTATTTATGTATATTTTTAAGTGGGCACTAAGAGACATCCGTCAGTATTCTAGGTTCTGAGCTGTGTTACCCTAAAGGATTAAAATAATAAAGACTGCTTTTCCTTTGACGTATTTTATATTTTAAACTCTGTCAGTCTCCCAGATGGCTATCGTCATCACTACGCTGTTAACCTGCACTAGCCCGGCGCATCTGTTTTCCGCTTGCTGTTGAGCCACGAGACTCGGTGATCTGCCTCCTCCTGGAAGTCCTGGAAGCCTTGTTCTCGGGGTTCTTCCAGCGTCTCCCCATAGGGCTGTTTTGCTGGTTGCCAGGCAACGGCCCGCAGGCTGCGCTCACACTGAAGCTCTCCTCTGGGGCTTCTCCTCCCAGCCTGGTGTCAGTTTATTTTAAGATATGAACACAACTTGTCGTATAGGATGCATAAAAAGAAAAAGGAAAGCTAAGTGACTGAAAAGGTTAAGCACGAAATGTCAAAGCCCACGTAGTCTCTTGCTGTGACAGGCAAAGTTTCCAAAATTGACGGATTTGGTTTTCCCAAAGGGAAAATATCTTAATGTGGTAAAGAAAATACCTGAATCAATTAAATCCTGAAACCAGTGCTGTTGGCCCTCTGTGGAGGAAAACCAGCTTGTATTTTTTAATTTATTTATGCATAGAAGACCCGGAGCAGGGGCCGAGAGGACTCCCAGAGGCACCGTGGGGCGCAGGCCGGGGAACCTACCGAGACGCACTGCTGGGGGGGCCACGGGGAGACAGACTGAGGGGTCTGCTGCGCCTGGGTCACTCCCTGGCGGGGCCCAAGCGTGCCGCAGCGGCTGTGGGCAGCCTCACGCTGCTGTGCTTTAAGCCCTGCGCCCGGGGAGGCCCCACGAGGTGTGCTTTAAGGGTTAGGGCGCCCGGCCTTCGTCCCAGGCACGAGGAGCATCCCTGCCTGCCGGCCTCGTGTCCACACGTTCTCCACTGGCCTCTGTGGGTCAGAGCAGGCGGTTCCAGATCAGAGGCGGAAACGGGACACAGCAGCGACATTGCTCCCGTAAGCGGGGCGGCTGGCAGGCGTGTGGGGGCGTGACCCGACTCAGCGACGCCTCTGCCTAAGTGGTCTGACTATGGCGGGACAGCGCGTGAGGGCTCTGGAGGGCCGCTGGCCTGTCCGGCAGGCCCTCGTCCGTCCCCTTCCGCTGCCGCGTGCTCCTGGCGAGCCGGACCAGAGGTGGGCCGCGCCGTAAGTGTGGCGACGCCTGCTGTCAGCCAGGTGGGTGCCGGAGCCCCGTGCCTGTCTCCCTGGGAAGGCGGCACCGAGGAGCTGGCTCCGCTGGGTGACTTACACGGCCGTTCAGTTGCCCCAGCTTAGAATGAGCCAGGCCCAGTGCATGGCATCCGGCCGCCAGGTTGGCCCTCTGTTCCTGGGGGCCGGGGAGGTTGGCCAGGGCCAGGGCCAGGGCCGGCAGAGGCGGCGGCCGTTCTGGGCCTGACGCCTCCCAGAACCAGAGTCGGGCAGCAGGGGCCTTCGCTGCACTTGAGAGAGCCTGACCCTCTGGGCGCCCGAGGAGCCCGGCCCACCGGCGTGCAGGGGTGGGGTCGCGCTCTGGGCCCCGGCCCGGTGTGCCGTGAGGGGCTGCTGGTAACTTGAAGCCCACCGGTGTGGGACACCAACAGGTGACTTGTGCGCCTCACGGAGCAGAGACGGGAGCGGCAAAGCCTGTGCCAGCTGGGCCTTAGACCCACCTTTTGAAAAAGAACCAGTCCCAAAGATCATGCTCAGTGAGATAAGCCAGAAAGAGAAAGAAAAATACCGGATGGTTTC
>NW_004567102.1:87873234-87897319 GCF_000260355.1 Condylura cristata | reverse complement strand
GGGCCCCCGCGGCCTGAGGGGCTGGGTGCCCTCCGCCCGAGTATCGGGCTGCTGCTGTGCCCGGCCCTGGGCAATCACTTGATACGTCTCTCGTTACTTCTCACCTTGTGACGGTCATCTTCAGCCCAGATCCATGCTTCTGAAACTGAAAGAGCAAAACAGTCCTGTAACGTCAAAAAGGGGCCTGTGCCCCCGAAGAGTCCAACCCAGGGGCCCCTTTCCTGTGGGAGCTTCCCGTTCCTCCTCTGAGATGATTTTGTGATTTTCCAGCATGAGCTCTCAGAACTCACCGTCAGAGAAACCGTGCCCAGGACTACGGAGGGACCCCTCGATGGTGTGGGCTGTTAGCGTCTCCCTTTGGAAGGACTGGCCGCAGAAGTTCTCCTAGAAACCATGCTGCAAGTTGGCTCAGTGTGGTGCGCTTCAAAATACACGCCTGTCTTCTGCCGCAAGAAGACTTGGCCGTCTTCCTCTGTGCAGGGCACCCAAGGGCACACGGCCAGCAAGTCTGGACGTCGCGGAGCAAACTCAAAACCAAGATAAAGGCGCCGCGGCCAGCCTGGCGGTGGGCTCTGGGGCAAACCCGGCCCGTGCCCCTCCCCACCCCGCGGCGGGAGCCGCTGGGAAAGAGCCCGCACCAACAGCTGCCGCCTGTGGGCAGCGCCCGCTCAGGCTCAGCCAGGTTAGGAAGCTCAGTCGGGAGCAACCCAGGGTGGGCCCTAAGCGTGGACATAAGGAGGCGCAGGGGAGACCCCGCATCCTGAGACACAGACCCCCCCAGCCTCAGTCTGGGCCTGCCTCTAGTCATGTCCCCGCAGCCGCCGGGCGGAGCGGAGCCCCGGGCCTGCTCACCCCAGGATGGGGCACGGCCCCGCCTTTTGATGCGGCTGCCTTGGCGCCTGCGGGGTCCAGCGTCCGGTGCTGTCCGTCCCGACCTTCGGACCCTGGCTGTGGCACCGCTGGCTGCTACGTGCCCTGGGCCCTCGTGGGCAGGACGGGGCCATCTCGGAGCCTTTGTTTGGGAGTCTGGTCACAGGGGACGCCGTCCAGGGTGAGTGAGCAGCCACTGTGGCCTTGGTGACTGTTACCCCAGTTTGCTCAGTGACCCCGTTGTCGCCTCTGAGCCCCAGTGCCTCTGTCCTCGGGTGAAGAAGCACGGGCATCGCCAGGGTGGCCGCCCGCTGCCCACGTCTGACTGTGATGACTTTGCGTGTATAAGGGAATTTTATTCTGATCATCAGGAAATACAAGCTGGACTATTTTTAGGGGTAAAGGCACCACACGTGGGCAGTTTACTCTCACATATTTTAGCCGAAAGTATTAGCCAGACGTATGTGCTGTGCGTGTGTATAGCCGGAGAGAGAAACCAAAGAGGAAAGAGGCTGGAACAACACTGTCAGTAACACGGGGGCAGGTTCTCGGCGCGATTCCTACAACTTTAATCTGCTTATTTCAAAATGTTTAAATGAAAGGGCATCTGGGCACCAGTGGGAGCCTGGGGCCCGGGCAGGCTGGTTCCCAGCCCTGGGGCCTCCCCGGGTAGGAGCGAGGACTCGCTGACGGTGCCCGGAAGCGCTGGGCATGTAGCGCAGCCTAGAAGCGGCTGCCCGCAGGCCCCGCGCTCCCGAAGGGCCACACGGAAGCCATTCCTCCGCCACCAAGCAGTCTGGTCATCGGCAAGCCTGCTGGGGGAAGCAGGAGTAAAGTGCAATCCGACACTACCCCAGACGGGTTTGCCCTTCGGCTGCTTCTTACAGAGCCCCGGAGAATGCTGTAGATTATTAAGATAGAAGTTTAATTTAAAGAGGGGTCATTCTCCTCCCTGTGGGCGCAGGAGGTTAAAGCACACACTGCAAGCTGGCCAAGCCACTTCCGTGTGAGTTCGATCCCCGCCTGCCCCAGAGGTGACCCGCAGGGCGCCGCAGACCTCTCCCGACCCGCCCGCTGCTCCTCTCAGCAGTGTGCTTCGTCCATCTGCCTGTCTGCTCCCCACTCTGTCTCTGGTGAAGCCTCTCGCCGCCCCTGAGCCTCTGGCCTGTACCCCAGTTCTGTATGCATAAGTAAATAAATCTTTAATAAATAATAAGTAAAGAGAGGTCATTAGCCAGGCAGCTCTCAGTACAGCTTTTTAAATATACGCCACTGCCAAGATTTCTGCTCTAGTAGCAGGGGTGGTTATTTTTGAAGTTTGTGATTATTTTGTAAAAGATGTGTTTATTTTGCATACAAAAACGGGGGTGTGGGCCAAAGGTGCAGGGGTGAGAGGATTCCCCAGAGACAGCATGGGGAGCAGAACAGGCAGATGGGCTGATGCCACTGCTGAGGGGAGCAGCGGGGAGACGGGAGGGGTCTGCAGCGTCCTGGGGGTCACGCCCCGGCCGGGGATCGAGCTCGTGCTTCAGTGTCTGTGGACAGCTTCATAGCGCTGAGTTTTAACCCCTTGTGCCTGCTGGGCGACCCCACGAAGTCTTGATTACTCATGGTGCTGCAGAACAGAGTAAACGCCAGGCCCGTCTTTAAACCGAGTCCAGAAGGCTTCACTGTCTTAATAAGTCAGAGCTTTGTGCTAGTGGCCGAGGATGTGACCTGCGGGAGGCCGCCGGGCACGTGTGTCTGCAGCAACCCTGGGAGACCGTTGACACTCCAAAACGGCCCTTGACTTTTCCCAGAAGACTGATGTTTGTCTGTCAGATAGCAGTGGACTGCACTCTGCGGGGAGCAAGCATCCAGGAATTACATCCGCAAACATCAGTGCGTAAACCCCCTGTATGCCGGGCACGCGGCACCCCCGGGCCGCCCGGCGGGGTGACCCTGCCCGGTCTGGCCCTGGCTGGGCTGCGGCCTGAGCGTGCGCCAGCTTCTGCTGCTGAAACTGCCTCTCCCTGCCCCTTCCCTCCGGCCTGAAGTTACTGAGCAATAGCAGTGCTGGTGGTGGTGGCTTTTATGGTCGCTCTGCTGGAATTTGTAGGAAGAAGGGCACTTCCCTGGCTTTTGAAACATGATCATTCCTCCACGGTGTTCTTCAGGGGAGTTGCTTTGATTTCCATTTCCCCGATTTTTACTTGGAAATCCCCACCTGCCTTCTCAGTCTGTGCTGAGGCAGCGTCCTCCCGCCTCTGTGTGATCCGTCTCGTTTATTCCCTGCCTGAACCTACAGAGCTATTTCAGGGTGACCCAGACGACTTCGCTCTTAGAGGCTGCTCAGCCGGCTCGCCCTGGCCCTGCTCCCTCATCCTGGGGATCCGATTCCCCTACATCAGTGACAGTCCCGTTATGAAGCCAGCGTCTTTACTCCCAGGGTCGCCGTGTCTTTGTCTTTTGGATTGATTTTTCTATCCTATGGTCTATTTCCTTTTACTCCAAATGGGGAAGTGTTCCATGCAGAATTTCATTTTAGCTCCAGAAAGACCAGTGAAGTCATCAGTAGTGGCTGCCGGGGCTTGGCAGTTCCGGCTTCCCTCCGCAGGCCTTCAGCCCCCAAACCTGGGTCACGCTCCCGCCGCGACTTCCATGGCTGGCGAGCGACGACCCAGAGTCCACACTCAGCGCAGCCCGCTGCTGCGCTCATCTGTCCCGGCCACGGCGCTATTCCTAGGGAGACCCGGGAATTGAGCGCCTCGGCCAGCTCTCCATTTCATTTGGGAGCTTCCAAGGGCCAAACCCAACGTTGGGCGCCTCCTGTCCGTGCACGTCACCTAGGACAGAGGGCAGGTGTCCGGAGTGGGATGCCCCCCGGGCTGCGGGGTGCTGGGCCCAGCAGCTCCAGAAGCGCACCTGCCCGCTCCGCGGCGCCCACGGGTATCTGACCGCTGGCCGCGTGGCTCTGCTCTGCGAGCTTCCTCCGTCTCCGGGGACTTACAGGGTCGCGATGCCCCACTTTGTAGTTTATCATCCCTGCCTCCCGCCCTCAGCATTGTCAAAAGAAGCTCGATTTTGTGCTTTTTCGTCAACTGTGCTGTACCTCGCTTGCTGAAGTGTTAGGTGTCTTGTAAATACTTCCCTGGTGACATCTGAATCTACACCCACAGCTATATTTTTCAAACTCGGGTGGTCTATGAAAGCTTTTCGTTCAGCTATATGAGGCTGCTGTATAACGAGAGCACCTGGTGGCTTTGAATGCATATTATGTTTTTTAAAAGGTATTCAAAATTTAGTGTTTGTGGAATGAGGTTATTATAGATAGCTCAGGATCGCTATAAATTCAAATGGATTTGAAACCATTTTGCATGCCTTTGGGAGGTGCTAAACTATTTCCCTGACTATTTTCCTCCCGATATCAAGGTACTAATGTCGTGTGCCATGAATTTGTTGTGGTGAGCAGATGGATTACTAATATTTTGTTGATTGATTTCTTACTTAGCTCTGCTATAAAATTTAATTGATGATTCTGCCATCAACAATTTAAGTGGTAGCTATAAAGTTCAGGCTTGGAGAATGAAAAACACTTGTCCATTAAGCTTGATTTTCATTATCTATTTTCATTTCTAGAAATATATTCTCAAAACACTCCCTGCCCCTAGCTCAAACGACATGTGGCGTGCTGTCAAATCTTCCTTTAGGATGGCAAGGTTTTTTGTTTTTTTTTTCTTCATAGTTTTAATTTCCTGCCTAAAATGGGTGTGCTATAGTGCTTGTGGATGGTATTGTTATTATTATTAAAGAAGACTTTCTGTAAGTTATGAGTGTGGGAGAATGGGCCCAGGGCCTTTCTATGCTCGGTCCCTTGCCATCATTTCATGGTGACCAGGTACTTTCTTCTAAATCCAGTGATACTTTTAAAAAGCACAGACCTTCATTGAACAGGAAATGACTAATAGCAACATAGCTCTTCCTTCAAAGTTAAAACCTTTTTTTAAAAAATGCTCATTTTCTACCAGTCTTTGGGTGGTGGCTGATAAATAACAGATTTCCCGTTTATTTATTTATTCATTCAACTATTATGTTAAGTCATAGACACACATACATGTGTGTGCACACACACATGTGAACCCTCTTGATCATGGATGCTTTTAACAAATGAACCAAATTATAGGACACATACCATAGAATGTATTTATACATAGATATATTGCTGGCACTGCTCTAAGTTCTAAAAATAGTGATGAAAAAGAGAAGGCCACTCCCCTGCACTGCTGGTGGGAATGCAAACTAGTACAACCACTATGGAAAATTGTTTGGAGGTTCCTCAAACTGCTAAACATGGAGCTTCCCTACGACCCAGCAATCCCACTCCTAGGTATCCACACAAAAGACACAAAAACACTGTCTGAAAAAGATCCCCATGTTTATTGCTGCTTTATTTACAATAGGAAAGACATGGAATCAACCCAAATGCCCAAAAGTATATGACTGAATTAAAAAGATGTGCTAAATATACACAATGGAATATTCAAAAAAGATAAGCACATGCCTTTTGCAGCAACATGGATGGAGCCGTAAGGGATCATGCTTAGTGAGATAAGCCAGAAAGAAAAGGAAAAATACCGGATGGTTTCTCTCATAGTAGGAGTATAACGGACCAGGCAAGAAAACAAAAATAATAATAATAATGGACAACTATATACCAGAGACATTTTATGGGGTGGAGTGGGGAACGGGACCTAAAAGGGGAGGGAGGGGAGAAAGTGCACTGGACTGTGGTGATGGCACATGGGTGATTTGATGATGGGAAGCCCACGGGATGACAACTGAAATGGAAAAAGGCACAAAATGATGTAAAAATAAACTGTTATATTAAATAAATAAATGGATAGATAGACAGCTAGATGGCCATTGCCCTTGTCACAGATCTTGCATATGCCCAGGATGGGAGAGCCGAGAAAGCGACGTGGGAGAAAGGAAATCTGAATAGATGGTTGATGAAGCCAGTGTCCGCGGGGCTGACCTGTGGCGGACATCACAGGGTCCCAGCAGCCAGGAGAACAGGCCTGGCTGGGAGGCCGCTCTAGCTGGAGTCTCAAGGACCCTGAGCTGAGATCTAAGTGGGAGAGAACCAGGCGTGGGGTTGGAAGGCAGAGTTCCCAGGCGAACAAAGGGCTGGGACCATGCGTGTGAAGCAGGAAGAGGCTGGTGCCTGGACACAGAGGCGGGGTGTGGGGGGGGCGGTGCAGGGCCGAGGCCAGGCTGTTCAGGTCACGCAGGGCTGTGGACCACAGTGTGAAGTTGGGATGCTGTTGTTCAAGTGGGCGGGAGACTAGAGGCCCGTCAATGGAGGATGTGTAGTCTCCAGTGGGTGGTGTAGACGGGTCTTGCTTGAAGCTGAGGGGTAAGCACCAGTTCCTCGCAAGGTTACTCACTTTTTAAAAAGTCACCGTAATTGTCAATAGTGCATTCATTCTGTTGACAATGATCAGCACGTATTTATTGATCATCTAGGGGTGTTATGGAACAGCACTAAGTGGTGGGAAAGGAAATGGGAGGAATAGAGATGAGACAAAATAAAGCCGATGGGAAAAAAATTAGCATTCTAATCTAAATATTTGTATAAAAATCTGGCATATTTGATCATGTAAAAGAAACATGTTTACCTAATTGTGTTCAAATGGGATAGGTGTATTTACCTTTTTAAAATTAAAATTTAGCAATGTCAGCAGGAGTATAAGATACATAATGTGCTCTTAAATGACTTTGAATTCATAATCATCATCCAAACCCCAGTTATAAATTCATAGGATGGGATTAAGTAGTTTAGATAGTAGAAGCATTATCAGTCTGTCTCTTCACCATCTTCTAACCTTTAAGTTGAGCACTAGTTTTTGTTTTTGTTTTTGTTTTTTGTATGAAATGTAGTATTTGTTTAGAATGAGTAAATCACAGCAGATCATAAATTCAAAAAATCATATGACAGATACAACATGATGCAAAAGAATAACATATTTTTAAATTAATAGACTCCTTGAAACTTTCTTTATATTTTTTGTTCCTAATTATAATCTAGGACGGCTGCATATTTTTTTTTGGTTTTTTAAAAATAATATAGTATTTTATTTTTACATCATTTTGTGCATTTTTCCATCTCAGTTGTAATCCCCGTGGGGCTTCCCATCACCAAATCACCAATGTGCCATCACCATAGTCCAGTGCATCTCACCCCACTGTTTTTGATCCCATTCTCCACTCCACCCCCACAAAATGTCTCTGGCATATAGTTGTTCATTACTATTATTTTTTTCCCACCTGGTCTTTTATACTCCTGCTGTGAGTGGAACCACCCAGTATTTTTTCCTTTTCTTTCTGGCTTATTTTACTAACCATGATCCTTTTCAGCTCCATCCATGTTGCCGCAAAAGGCATGAGTTTACCTTTTTGATTGCTGGATAATATTCCATTGTGTATATGTACCACATCTTTTTAATCCAGGCATTTGGGCTGTTTCCATGTCTTTCCTATTGTAAATAAAGCAGCAATAAACATGGGGGTGCAGGTGTCTTTTTGAATCCGTGTTTTTGTGTCTTTTGGGCCGATACCTAGGAGTGGGATTGCTGGGTCGTAGGGAAGCTTCATGTTTAGCAGTTTGAGGAACCTCCAAACAGTTTTCCATAGTGGTTGTACTAGTTTGCATTCCCACCAGCAATGCAGGAGAGTTCCTTTTTCTCCACATCCTCGCCAGCATTTGTTGTTGTTAGTTGTTTGAAGATGTGCCATTCTCACTGGGGTGAGGTAGTATCTCATTGTGGTTTTAATTTGCATCTCCCTTTTTACAAGTGATGGTGAACATTTTTTCATATGTTTGCTGGCCATTCCTTGTTGGAGAAATGTCTTTTTAGCTCTTCTGCCCGTTTTCTGATGGGGTTGTTTATTTTTGTTGAGTTTCATCAATTCTTCGTATATCTTTGTGATCAATCCTTTATCCCTAGTTTTTTATGAGACAGTTTTTTCCCAGTCAGTGGGCTGTCTGTTTGTTTTTTGTAATGTCCCTTTTGCTGTACAGAAGCTCTTTAACTTGATGTAGTCCCATCTATTTATTTTTGCCTTCACTATTGTGGCGTTAGGTGCTCTGTCTTTAAAGATGTCGCCGAAGTGTATGTCGTGTAGTGTTTGGCTCATCTTTGCTTCCAGGTATTTTATGGTTTCTGTTCTTATGTCTAGGCCTTTAATCCACTTCAAGTTGGCTTTTGTGTGTGGTGGGAGGCAGTGATCTAGTTTCATTTTTTTGCATGTAGCCTCCCAGTTTCTCCAGCACCATTTCCTGAACAAACTTTCTTTGTTCCATTGTATCTTTTTTGCTCCTTTGTCAAAGATTAGCTGCCCATAACCCTGTGGGTTTATATCTGGGTTTTCTATCTGAACCCACTGGTCTGTGTGTCTGTTCTTGTTCCAGTAACATTGGGCACTAGTTTTTAAAGTTAAAAACATTTTCCCCCAAAAGGTCAGGTTTCATATATTAGCAAAGACCTCCCTGTTCTGTAGCTCAGCTGCTTTTAAGCTCACTTGGAAAGTAAACTGAGCCCAGGGGCTTTTATCCAGAGTGCAGTGTTTCTTCTCTGAATGCTGGAGGTATTCTCAGCACCAGGGGTTCAGGCTGGCAAGGCTGGAGCAGGAAGATCCTGAGTTTTGTGATTTAGGCCCCTGCTGTGAGGGCTCAGACGAGGAGCCAGGGCACCTGCTGAGAGAGCCGCATTCTCCCTGTTGTCAGTGAAGAGCTGATTGGCCACCAAACTCAACAGCCTCCTTGGAAGCACAAATCCGAAATAGGCCATTTCCCCTCTCTCCTTGAATCATACTGCTGTCCAACTTTAGTTTGGTGTTTTATTTTGCCTTTTCACTTTCCAGATAAATATCTTGATTTTAAAAAGTGACTGCCGTAAGATTTGTTTCTTTTAATGAGACCTTTTCCAAACCAGATTTCTTCTTTCTTTAACCTTAAAGGCCTTATAATTACCATGTTCCTAGTAAGAGAAAGAAATGAGTATCTTTAATAGTCTGCAATAAAATAAATAACAATTCAAATAAAACATTATTTGCAGTGTTTTCCTAAAAGCTGACTTAGCCTACAGATCCCAACATTAAAAGAAAGTTGTAAGAAAGTTATTCCCCGTTCACAGTCCAGCTGAGTCTGGAAACGACTTGGAAGCAGTGGATCAAGTCTGGCTGACTGACTTCAGTGTCACTGCCCTTAAGGCAGCCCAGAGGCGGCAGAGCGGGTAGCTTCTGAGGCGGTTCCCCAGTGTTCCTCATTCATTCTGCCCAGTAGCTCCTTTTCTGAATCTTGCAAGAGGTTTTATAGAAAGCTTTTGGTGCTTCCATAGGTTTGTATTATAGCCACTGAACTGAACATTTTTTTGGTCGGTGTTGCAAGTCTGAGCATTCATTATCTTCAAGGAAATGATGCAGCGGTAACTCTCAACTAGCACTGATGGCCGCGGAGGGCAGTGACATCCTCTCGAATTTCTCCAAATTTCACTGTCTGCAGTGGTCCAGATCCCGAGCTCCCCAAGTCTAGACATGAGCTGCTTTAAGGTGCAACCTTCTGTGTTCTTCCCTCTCTAGACTTCTATGAGCCTTCAAAGGTATGTGTGCAGAAAACAGGAGGGCTAATAATGAGGAGGGCTAATTCTCGCCCCTATATTAACCCAGAATGGTTTGAATTGAGTGTCACATGAATAGTATATGTTTTGAGCAGCATATTCATGGGAAGTTAGATTTTTAATCATTATTGTACCAATAAAGTGCTAGTATCCCTTCTCCATCAAGATGATGAATCAAGGACTAGATTTACCCCTTTTTAGCCTGAAACAAAACAACGCAAGGTACACAAAATACATCAACAGTGAGTTTTAAGGCACCTGCCATGAAGGTACTGATGTCTGAGAGACAGAGAAAATCTAGGTCTATGACTCCCTAGCTCACGGCCTTGAAGGAGTTGAGGGTCTGGCACTGTAGGATCATTCCTGGCAGATACCAGCAGATTCCCTAAGTGGAAAAGACTGATGAGAGCCTAGAAGCTAGAGTGTGTAGGACAAAGTGGGTAGAAAATAAAGCTGGAGAGAGAAAGGGCCTAGAGATTGCAGTAGATCAAAAGGAGCAGGAAAATTGTACCCAGTTCCTACACAAAACCAAGAATACTTCTCATCTCCAGAAGTCAGACAGGAGAACTTCATAACTAGTGGAAGCTAGAGTACTTGCTTGGAAAAGTCTGTCCAAAGTGGACAGTTTATTTTATCTAAATCGAATGTTTCTCTGAGCCTACCTACCAAATCTCAAAAGTATGATCCTGATGGGTCATCACAAGTAACTAACTGTATACCAGTACAAACTGAAGAACGTTCCTGGAAAGCAAACATATTCAACATCCAACATGGCAAATTAAAGATGTCTAACACCCAACCAAAGTTACCAGTCATACAAAGAAGCAGAAATAAGTGGCCAGTAATGAGGAGAAACTTTCCAAAATAAACTTTGAGCCAGAACAGACACACAACACAGGGACATTGAAATAGGCACTATAATTTAATAGTTAAGTGGATGCCAGCCATACCTAAAATAAACTCTTATTGAGGAAAATTACAACATCTGATATTAAAAATATACTGGCTCAGAGTAGTGCAAATTAGAGTTTGCAGAATAAAAGATTAGTGAACTTAAAGGTAGCAATAGAAATTATCTAAAAGGGCCCTCTCTGATGACACACAGTACCATGAAGCTGGCCACAGCCACTTCAGTACAAGTTGGCTCCTGGCCAGGGGGTGACCCACAGGGCACAACAGACCTCTTCTGAAAAAATAATAAATTACCCAAACTGAAACTTGGTAAATAAATGTTTATAAAGGAGATCATCAGTGAACGATGGGACAATTTCAAACAGTACAATGTATGTATGTATGATTTAATCCTCCCCTCAAAAAGTTTTTATGCAGAGATGCATAAAACCTGTGAGAAAATAAGGGCTGAATGTGTTCAGTAAATATAAAAGTATGACATCAAGCCCATGGTCACAGAATGACTTAAATCTAGTGAAAAAGAGGCAAAAATTAAAAGTCAACAAAGGAAAAAGGTATTTTATATACAGAGAACAAAGTTAGGGATCACAGCAAATTTCTCACAGGCAAATACCTAAGAGAGAAGCTAGACCTGCAACAGCTTTTAAGTCCAAAATCTTTCAATCTACATCTCTATGCCCTTCAAAGTGAGTATCAAACAGATGTCTTCAGACATACCAAAGCTGAAAGAATCCGTCATAGCAGAACTTCATGACAGTACTTTTAAGAAGTTCTTAAAGCAGAAGGAGCATTGTCAGATGAAGACACAGGAGCAAAGTATATGATTGCTAACTGCATAATTTAGTATGTTTTTTATTTAAATATTTTTTCAATTAGCCCATTATTGAAATTTAAAGAACATGTGTTGTAGGCCTTGTTATACATATTCATTTAAGAATGTGTGTGTGTGTGTGTGTGTGTGTGTGTGTGTGTGTACACATCTATGTTAGCACTAGCACACAGTTGGGGACATGAAATGGATGAATCATTGTGAACGTTCTCAAACGATGAGAAGTGGTATAATGTCACTCGAAATAAACTTTGATAAGTTAATGATGGATACTGTATAGTATAATCCCAGAGCAACAACTGAAATAACAAAGAACTATTACTGATGAACCAATTAAAAAAGACAAAATGGAGGCATAAAAATAATGACCTCCAAAGAAGGCAGAAATATAGAACAAAAAACAGTTGGAGAAAATAGAAAACACAAACCATAACCGCACTGAATGCAAGTCTTCTTGATGCCCCAGTGAAAGGGTATCCTGATATTTTTAAGATTTATTTATTTGTGCACACAGAACCGGGGTACAGGCCAGAGATGCAGGGGGCGAGAGGATTCACCAGAGACCGAGTGGGGGGGCAGAACAGGCTGACTGACGAAAGACACCGCTGAGGGGAGCAGCGGGGAGAAAGGTCTGCTGCGCCCTGTGGGTCACTCCCTGGCCGGGATCGAACCGGCGCTGAAGTGGCTGTGGCCGGCTTCACGATGCAGCTTTAACCCACTGCGCCACCGGGGAGGGCCCGGGGTCCTGATTTCTAATCTGGATAACGAAGAAAACCCAGTTCGATGCATCGACCAGACCTGCTCTCTCTGCACAGGCCAGCACTCCTCCCGGCCAGCGTGGTTACCCCGCCACTGAAGGGGCGGCCGGCTGGATGGTCCCTCCGGCAGCGGCTCATTCACTTCGCTACAGTCGGGGCTCACACCTTGGCCTCCTTATCTGTGCCCGCCGGTGTGTTCTCTGCCAGCTGCTGTCGCCTGCTGGACCCAGCCGTTGTCTGACACATGCAGAGCACACGAACGTGTCTGCACAGACTTGGGCCGAGGATTCGCTGCCCTGTGCTCTGCTTTGAGACAGCCTTTGTCTCTCAAGCCGCCTTTGTCTTGTTTGGGAGCCGCAGTTGGTCCGAGGCAGGCAGAGTTGCTGTGCTAAAGAAAGCCGCAGGCCTTTCCTGGCCAGTGCTCAGGGCCACAGTGACCTTTGCAGCCTGACCCTGTTGGGGACCAGCCCCAACTATCGAGATGTCCGGAGGCGAGACAGGCAGGGCCCTAAGGTGGGGAGGTGTCTGTGAGCGGAGATTCCGACAGGGGAGAGGGGAGCGGGCGCGAGGAAGACACGGAGTCAGGGCTGGGTGCAAGTCTTCCTGCCATTCCCTCAGCAGGTCTTTGTTTATACTGTGTAGCAAGTAGTTAACTGTAGTAATGCATAGGGTGAGTTAATGAGATCGCCATAAACTGTCATAAACGTTCTCAAGGACAAGGGGAGCAAAGCATTTTTCTCTTAAGATTGTATACGTTTTTGTGATAACTGTCATGTGTCCAGCTGTCTAGTTATCACTCAAGGGAAGGGGTCTGGGAAGGGATGAGCCCTTAGCAAAGGTTGTTAGGGGTCCTGGGGAAGTAATAAATCGTGTCAGCAGCTATCAGTGATTGTCTAAAGCAAAGCGAGTGGCTAGTTTAGGCCAGCAGAGCCTAGTTAGTGCTTGTTTTAAAAGGAGTAAATTAAGGGACAGTTGTACAGTTGTGTATCAAACAACACCTGTGTAGTCAAGGTTAAAATTTGTCCATGAGTCCTTATGCCCTGGGAGTCTTAATCTGTGGTTTGCTTTTTTTTTTTTTTAAAGATTTATTTATTTGTGCATACAGAACTGGGGTACAGGCCAGGGGTGGTGAGAGGCTTCACCAGAGACAGAGTGGGGAACAGAACAGGCAGATCGACGAAGTACACTGCTGAGGGGAGCAGCGGGCGGGTCAGGAGAGGTCTGCCACGCCATGTGGTCACCTCCGGGGCAGGCGGGAATTGAACTCATGCGGAAGCGGCTTTAGATTCTCAGTGCTGTGCTTTAACCGGCTGCGCCACCAGGGAGGGCCCTGTGGTTTGCTTTTTATTTTAAAGGACCGAGGAAGCTTCCCTGGAGTGTTTATGCCCTGGGGTCTTATCTCTCCCGGCTGCCTTGTGTCTCAGGAGACAGAGGGACTTCTCGCCCTGGGGCAGCTTGCCTGGGCTGGCAGCCACCTTATGAGGCTAAGACAATCCAGTTGTAAACTGATGGTTGCTCAAAATAGTTTGATATTATGATTATACAAAAAAGGGAGGTCATAACACAAGTTAGCAGTGGAAATTCTGATTTTTCAGAGCATTTCCCAATCTATCCGGAATTTGTCGGTCAATAGAATTTGCATAGCTGTGTCGTGACCCCAGGTGCGGAAGCGTCCTGCAGGATGATGCAGGGGCCTGGAGCCCACACGGGCGTCTTCAGCCGTGCTGATTTGTGTGTGTATGTGTGTGGCTACTGTGTGATCACAGCTTGTGATGGAGATGTGAAGAGATGAGGCGGCTTAGGAGAAAATCTTTTACTGTTGGTGAGAACCTATGTCCTAGGGGGTGCAGGGGTCTCTTGTATCCCTTCCCGAATTCTGTTGAGAAGACATTATCCTTCCATAAAACGCTTTTGTGTGATAAAGGGGATAAAAGGGAACGGTTTTTGTCTTGCAGGACCAGAAAATGCATGTTATTGTGAATACACACAATTCATACTACTCTTCTTTGGTAGCATAAACGTTGGTCACCTGAACCACTTACTTCCCAAGCATGTTTTCCTGAAGCTCCCACCCATCTCGAGATCATTGGGGAAAGAGAAAATATTCTTGAAATTGTCCCTCGGACAAATTTGCTCTGGTATTTATAAAAGCCCTGCATTTCCCATGCACTATCTTTTCTTCTCTGAAGACATTCCAGGAGCCCAGCAAGTTCATTTAACCTTCCTTTCATGGGCTGTGTGGATGAATGTCACGTTTGAAGTACCGCAGTGGCTGATGAAACCAGGGACAGACGAGAAAGCCACGACAGGGACCACCTGCCCGCCACCCCCCCCCCCTCACATCTCGCCGGGGTCACTCAGCTGGCTTGACAGTCATTCCTGGGCAGGAGACACCTGACACTGCACGTGAGCATTTGCTTGTTGGCCAGCACTGCGGAATGGCATAGGTGCAGCTCACTGTTGGTCACAGATTTCTAAAAGAGGTTTTAAAACCTTTAGCAAAATTGAGTTCCTTGCAGTTGGGATTTACACATAAATGAAGAATTTCCCAGCAGATCTTATCGTGGAAATAAAGACTTCTCACTAAATACTTATAAAATGTTTGGGGGCGCAGAGACTTTTCGTCTGTCTGAGCAGCACACACAAGGGTTGAGGATGATAATAGGAGAAAAACAGTCAACTGAAGGTGTTCCGATCCGTGGATTATCCTGAAGTGCTGTTGTTGGTTTTTCCTCCTCGCCCAGTTTTAGATCATAAAATTCATACCTTCCCATGGTCCACATACAGGAAAAACAGAAGAGCTTCGCACTCAAATGGAGGTTTTATGTTGTAATGTGTTGGATCACGTGTCTTCCTCTCTCATCGTTATCTGCCTCGTCCAAGCATTTCCTTGTCAGCTCACTCGCTGTCATGGGGTGAGGAAGGTCGCCACAGCTCACCCTTCCCTGGCCCATGTTTGAGGACACAGGTCAGCCGGCTCCAAGCGGGCATCTGGCCATTTTGCACAGATGGGCTTAGCCACTGCCCGCCAAGTAATGATATGTTCGCTGAACACCAGGTGTTGGTGATGAAACGAGTGTTTGCAGCCAAAAAAATATTGACAACAATGTCCAACTTGGGGTTGCTTACATATATTCTGGTCTGAGTGCTGTCTCGTTCGGGGTGTAAGCCTAAGCAATCGCTGACTTTCTGGAAAAGAAACCACGTTTATAGGAGTGGGGATAAAGAGGCCGGCTTGTCAGCCGCCGTGGGCAGGAGGTGCAGATAGGACTAGTGACCCACTGACTTGAAAAGTGTCGTGGAACAAAACACCCATCAGTCTTCTGCCCTCATGCCGCAAGGTGCAGCAGCCAGCTGGCTGGCAGCGAGCGAAGCGACTGGAGGAGGAGGTGACCGTTGACGGCAGGGAGACCCCGCAGGCAGGCGCAGGAGGCAGCACAGAACCGCGTGCTGTAAGCCACAGCTGGCTGGGGCGACTGCAGGGCTAATGCTCCCAGCAGCCCAGACTGGTGAGCGCCCACGCCCAGGAGCCTGGTTTTTGTGCTCCCGTTCTAGGTAGACACTCGCAATCTATATTCCTGAGTGAAAGAAAATGAATCTTTCCCAGGTTTCCCCGGCAGTGTAGAAGTGCTTCTCTTGCAGACGCCGCCGTACTGAATGAGTGCACAGACCTGTGCATCTTAAATGCTCCACAGCTCTCTTAACGCGCCACCGGCTGACGGGGGTGGGTCCGTGGAAGCCAGCGGCTTGTGTCGGGCGCCTGGTCACCGGGAGGCAGTTTACCAGCAGTTTCTTGGGCGCATTTGGTACTGGGCACGAACCTGCGCTGAAGCCTACTGTCCCAGTGTGCAGAGCCAGGCCGGGTTGTGAAGATTTATGGGTCGTTTCAGTTCGTACCAGCCGATACGGGTTCCGTTTTGGGGGCCGGGGGGGGGGGGGTGCGCCTTCTGCAGTTGGGTTGTTCTCAGAGTGACTGTTTGAAGCGTGATGATTTAGGTGTTTTCTCCATGTTCATTATGAACAAATTCTTTTCCCCCAACAAATTTTATGACCTGGCCATAAAATGCTCCTCTTGGCTCAAGTTTGATATATGAGATCCTGAACAAAAGACGTTCTAAGGAGGAGTTTGTTCTCATTCTTAGTTCTCCCTTCTCAACCACGCTTCCCAGGGCTGAATAGTGCTGTTGACTGCAAGTGCAAGATGATTGAAATGGTCATGTACACTAATGCCTCCATCTTAACTTTAAAGCAAATTCGAAGGTTTACTCACTTAAGGACCTGCTATCCTTCATAAACAGAATATCGGTGATACTAAGTAATAATGTGATTATTAAAAGCAACTAGAATCAAGAGAAAACAATGGAATCCAGGAAGTACGAAGCACTTCCAGTAGTTATGATGCTGCTCTCAACCCATGACCCACATTCTGACAAGCTAGCCAAAAAGAAAATAGATGTGGTGTGAGCAGAGCACGTGGGGCCCTTGGCTTCGAGTCGCACCTGCAGGTCAGGTGACAGCCTGGGGGTGGCATTTACTGTCGGATTGAGGAGGTTGCCTGTGGAACAGCCCAGCTGAGCTGTGGCCAAGCCTCAGTACAGCACCAAAGGTGGATCAAGAGGCTACATTTAAAGCACGAAAGCATTTTAGCTTGACAGTGTCCCATTTGTCTGTTTCGTTTTTTTTTTTCTCCTTGCTGATGTTGCTGCATCCCCAAGGACAGTGGGGTGGGCAGGTGTGTGACACCCGTTTTCAATTCTATATTATATGGTTCAGGTCTTACATCAAGTCTTTAATCCATTTTGAATTATTTTTTTTGCGAATGGAGTTAAATACTGATCTAGTTTTCTTTTGTTCTTTTTGCCTGTGACTGTCCAAATTTCCCAGCACATTTGTTAAAGAGGTTTCCCTTTTCCCATTGTACAGGTGTTATTCCTTTGCCAAAGGTAAACCGTCCCTGTCTGAGTGAGCTTATCTCTCTCTATTCTACCCCATTGGCTTATGCTGCTGTTTCTGTCCCAGTGCCATACTGTTCCGATTACCATGGTCTTGCTGTATAGTTTGACATCAGGTTATATGATATCTCTATTTTTCTTTTTCCTCATTTTTTTTTAAATTGGCAACTCAATACAATTCGAGAAAAGGGAGGAGTGTCTCCTCCTTGTGTTCTCTTCTCTCTGACTAGGCATCATGTCCATTGTTTATTCCCTTGTCACATCTTTCACCTCGATCAGATCCTTCACAGGTTTCCTTCAAGATGGAACCCACCATTCACCAAAAGGACAGTGCCCTCCTGGATCTAGCTTCTGGCCACTGTTTCTCCATCTTGGTCTCCTGCCCCAGTCTCCCATGACTTCAATCTACGACAGCAATGTAGGTTGTGCCTGGTCCCCAGTTGTGCTCCATTACCTCCTCTAACTCTTGACCTTGACAATCCTGGGCTGGCATCCTTGAAGCTGCAATCCGGGATTTGATTTCCCCTGACATCAGCACATTGGTCATTTCCTGCATGCTCATGTGCCCCGCAAATGCACCCTTTGGTCTAGTGCCATCAGACAGATTTGACCATTTGCTTTGGTACGCTGTTGCTATTATGGTCACTTCTTATTTAGTGGTGTGTTTCAAAAGAGTACATATATACTCTTTGTAATTATTCAAGCAAAAAGAAACATATAAAGAATATCAGTAAGTAGCTCTTTTTTTCTCAGTTTCATTCCCCCAAGTTGTGAAGTTTTCTGTATATTCTCCTATAAATATTTCTGTACTCATGTATATTTATGTGGGTATTTTAATAATTTTCCTTGAAATGGTAATAACACTATATTTCATCATAAATATTATGTTCACATAATAGCAGCTCCTGTAAAGCTTTAAAAATTACCACGTATATAGACCAAACAATCATTTTAATGGCTGCATAATATTCCACAACATAAATATTAATCTATCCCTCCCACATGCATCTCTCGCTCTCTTCTTTCCTCCTTCCCTCCCTCCCCCTCTCTGCTCTACAAACTATGCTGACATAAAGTTCCTATAAATAAATTTACTTACCCTATAACTGTTATTTTAGTGAGCCAGAAAAACTGAGTATCACATATGTATTTAACACTTTTGTCAAAACTACTTTGATGATTTTCCAAAGAGACGAGCATTTCCACTCCCTCACAATGTTCTAGCTAACATAGACTCTCCCGTGCTGGCTCCCTCACTTAGAAAAAGTCACGCATAAATGGCTTCTAGTTGCTGCTCTTAACTAGACTTCTCATATTCGCTCTCAGAGAAGTAAGCATCTCCTCACGTTATTAGCCTTTTGCATATTCTCTTTTTAAATGTATTATTTTCTTTGGTATCAAATTGGACTGTTTGCTATTTTGTGAAGTAAATTGGCAGACATCTTTTCAGAGTAGATATACTAATCTTTTATGTATACAAATATTTCACTTCTTACATGGCAGAAATCTTGAAATGCACAGCATATTCCTTCTTGTAGAAGAGGCTCTCTCCTGCACAGCCATTGCAGTTTCCACGAGTTGCCTCTAGCTTTTTCCATCTTATATTTCATTAAGTATTTTGGTGTTTATTTTTACATTTCAGTATTTTTCCGGAAATGCCCAGCTATCCACTCCAACTACTGACTGCTTCCCTGTGTCCCCACCATTGTGTCTCACTGAATGGAATACAACTTCATTGTATATTAAATTCCAGATACACGTAAAGATTGTCTAGGTTTTCTATTATGCTTCCCTGGCACATTTATGCTTTTCTATATAAACACCACGTCGGTTGGCTTACAGCAGTATAATAAGGTGCGATAAGTCGTAATACCTGCTTGGGTATTATCTTTACACACCTGTTCACACTGTCTCGTAAATTCTCACACATTGATTTCTCACAAGAGCTTTTTTAGCGCTTAGTGATTGACCTTATTCTAAAATGTCTATATTTCTTCTCCAAAGTACATTCTAGCCATTAGGACAACTTCATGTGATAACCGCAGGATTACTCATTGAAGAGTGCCTTTGTGTAACTTTTTTTTAATGCACTATTCTTCGTTGAGGTATTTGAGTCAGAGGCGTATGTCCACTCTTCATACATATGTGACTGCACCACACCCAGCACCAGACACCCCTAGCCCTCCACCAGGGTTTGCTGGGCCCCTCCATACTTGCCCCCCGCCCCCCATCAGGCACCCTCGGTTCTGCATTCAGGTTCCCAAGGGTGGGTTGGGTTTTGTTTGGTGTGCTGCTTATTTCTGTAGATTCCACATCATTCATCTGGTTTAAAAAAAAAGAAATCATCCTCCCCCCCCATTACCCCAAAGAATTCCACCTGCCATTCCAATGTGCCATGCACCGAATTCATACCCAATTCTAGGGTTGGCATTTAAACAACTCTACATGCAGGACACTTCACCTCTACGTACTCAAGTATTTATTTTTAAATGTTATAATAATGGCCTTTGCCTGTTTTGTGAGATAAACATGTCAGTGTTTTATAGGTTCTTTCACAATGAGAAGAAAGATTTTTTTCATTTCCATTTTTAAATGAATTCTGCTGACTTAAAAAAAGTCATTTTTTTTTAACTTGCATCCAATCACTTACAGTTCTACTTATTTTCATATCATTGAACTGATGGAGCTTTTTTAGATACGCCATTATGTCATATAGAAATAAAGATTAACGTATTGGGCTTTTTAAAAACGGTGCTATACACTCCTTTTTTTGGTTCAGTCGTGGATAACGTTAATATCAGTGAATGTTTTAATGTGTCTGATTATTAATTTTTGGCAAATCGTCAAATTTATGGTACTGGCTTTTGTTGATCACACTTAATGTAGCTGAAATTCCCTTTATTTTGTGCAGCGCTATTAGGCGGGGGCTCTGGTTCGGGTGTCGGGTGACACACCCTCGGGGCTGCGCGCTGGGTGGCATCAAGGCCCTGCGGAGTCGGGGAGGTGGCGCGCCGCGCCCGGGAAGCAACCCCCGCTTGCCTCGCCTCACTGCCGCGGCACTGCCGGACAGTAACCGAAGCCGCTGGCCGCTGTCTCCGCTCCACTCGGGAGCGTCCTCACGAGGACTGTCCGGCACACTGCTGCATCCTTAGTACCTAGAAAAATTCCTGCAGGGAGGTGATGTCTACTTGAATTCGTTACATTGAGCCTCCCTGGTGGCGCCGCGGGCCAGGACGCAGCGCTGTGAAGCCGCAGCCACTGCCTGAGAGTTCGATCTCCGGCCAGGGCGGGACCCACAGGGCGCCGCAGACCTCTCCTGTCTGCCCGCTGCTCCCCTCAGCACTGGATCTCAGTAGATCTGCTCCCCACTGTGTCTCTGGGGAATCCTCTCGCCCCCTCTGTGGCCTGTACCCCAACTCCCGTGTGTGTAAATAAGTAATCTTAAAACTATATATATGTAGCATCGTGACACTGTAATGATGACTGCATGGCATGCTGCCCTTTTCCAGCCCCATACAACACGCTCTGACACCAGGAGTGAACCCTAAGATGTCTGTGGGCCTTGGGTGACAGTGATTTGTTCCTGCAAGTTAATCAGCGGTGACACACATCACTCTGGTAGGGCTGCTGACACCGGGGGAGCCATGCAGGGCATGGCTGGGAACGGACGAGAAATTTCTCTGTACCTGCCCCTCAGTTTTGCAGTGAACCTCAAATTGGTCTAAAAAAAAGTCCAAATAGTAAAGCATCTGTGTAACATTTATTTCCTAGTTTTATTTATCTTAGCCGGCCTGGATGTGTGGAGTTCACAGGTAAATTTACAAATCGTACCTCGTATTCCTCCTTTTCTAATGAGGAAATAAAATAAAGGCAGCGAGTGCGAGAGACGATGAAAGTATATAAACACTTCCCTCCACCGGTTTTGTCTCAAGTGGAGTGTTTATGGCTGCCCGTGCTGCCTACGATAAAGAAAAGAGAGTAAAAGACGCTTTAAATTCCACTTGCTGAAGAAACAAAGGGGGAAAAGTTTAGGTTCCAAGTCTAAAGTCATTTAAAATGTTTTAAAGCCGGAGTACTTTTATTGGTCAATATTTCTCTTTGCTTGTAGCCAGAACCAAGGTCTATTACCACGGTGTGAATTACTGCACCCCAGAAGGGGTGTTTCTCTCCCACTGCCCCTGCCAGGCTGGAGCTGGCAAGCTGGCTGTGCCTGCACCCAGGTCTGCCACCGCTGGGGGTGGGGTGCTTTTCCAAATAAGCAGCCAAGAGGAAGTCGCAGAAGAACCAGGGACAAGGGAAAGCCTTCTCTCCAGGCGCGCGCCTGGCCGCCATGGCAATGCCCTCGCCACCTGCCTGCCCAGAGCTGCCTCCCTGCTGAGAGAGCTGGACTTCCTCTCTCGGGGAGCATTTCCTTGCAACCTGGGGACGCCCCTTGCGGGCACCTGGAAGGAAATAAGCAAGTGGTGTTGGCCCCACGGAGCAAGAACCCGGGAGGTGAGGTGGCCGAGGGGCCCTGGGCAGGAGGCACACGGGTGATGGGGCGTCAAGGCCTCTGCAAGGCTTTGGGCTGGTGAACGAGCCGAGGCCTTGGGGCCTGGAATGGCAAGACACAGAGGGGTGGGGGGGGGGGAACTCGGTGGAGGTGAGTGGAACAGGTGCACATTTGGAAGAGCAAAAACTTGACCGCACAATTAAATAATTTTCTAAAAGAGGGAGATTTGAGACGGAACTCAGTCTGTGGGAGCAAGCCTGGTGCCAGGCGCAGAGGCCTGTGGGAAGACAGCCTCAGTCTGGGGAAGCCAAAGAAAGCTCTGGAACAAGGCTGGGGCGGGCCTGAGAAGGGGCGGGGCCTAGAATAGGTGTGACCTGGGGCGTGCCCTAATGCGGGGCGGGGCCTCGAGTGGGCGGGGTCTGGGTGGGGCTTAGAATGGACCGGGCCAGAGGAGAGGGAGGGTCTGGCAGAGGGGTGAGAGAGGAGAGCAGAGGGGCCGAGGAGAGGCAGCCGGCAGAGACAGACGAGGCTGCCAAGCCTGCCAAAGCCTCTCAGGCCCGAGCTCTTGGTCTGGAGGACAGTTAACCGGGAAAGTCACCGATTAAATAGTGCTGGTGTTTCGTTGATTAGAATGTGTTGCCTCACTGCCAACTTCTAGCGCCTACCGGGAAAGCTCTGAGAACACAGCCCCTCACTGGAGCTGGGGAGTCATTGTGCATTTCCAAAATTATGACCTGTCTCCTCAGTTTCTTGCACATTATTACCAGCTAACGGAGATTTGTCTAGGCCCCTCTCCTGGAGGTGGGCTCTTGTCACGGAGCAGAGGACAGGGCTGAGCGATTCCCCGAGAGACAGTCTGTGTTCGCAGCAAAATAGTGGAGCATCTTTTATTAATACAGAACAGAAGCTGAGAAACTTTGCCCAAATATGAAGCTAGCCAACGCCTCGGATGTGCTTGCATTCTTCCACATGCGTTCTTCCACGTGCCGCGTGTCCGTGAGACACGCGGCACCACTGGCTCCAGAAGGAAACAAAGAACAGTTTCAGCAATGCATATTGTCCTCTTGCCTCGCAAGGCTGTAGGCTCCGGGAAGACACACTCAGACTATAGACTGAGCCGGGGCGCCACGCAGGCCACGGCCCTCATACTTGGGGGGGACAGTGCACCCCCCCAACTTTACCAGAAGGGTGTGGACATCCGGGAAAACTAGCACCCCACTGGAGTGAACAACCAGTCGAGTGAACATCAGGCCTTCGGGAGAAAGGCCTGTGGTTCTGCGGGTAACTCACTAACCAGATTCTTCTGAAATGGCCCATAACTCCCGGGAATAGGTTCAGCCCGGGGGGAGGCTGGCCACGGTGCCCACACTGGGGCACCTCTGACACCCGGCCCTTAGCTCCAGGAAGGTCTTGCGATGGGCTGGGCCAGGCCTGCCACCTGCCACAAGGCCGATGAGCAGAGCCAGGGTCTGACTCCAGGAGAGCTCTGAGTTTTCAGACGGATGGCCTCTGCTCTGAGGGAGGGCGGCGGCACCCTGCGACACTCACTCCAGGGCCTTCAGTCCGCCAGGGGGGCCCTCCCTGCTGCCCTTCCCAGGCTGGCCTTCGCCTCAAGGGTTGCCCGCAGGCTTCAGCAAATCAGCTCATCAGAACAGCTCCTCACAGCTATGTCCTCGGGTTCATCAGTTGAGCGCCAGCACGTGTTACCAGCCCCGGTCACCCTGACCCTGATGTGTCCATGGTCAGCGGCCAGCGCTTTCGCATCGTGGAGCGATCAGGACTCCCGGTCAGGTGTTAGTGTAAGGACGGTCGCGGATCAGCTAGGCTGGCGCCTGCCTGCAGCCCCTGCTGCGCCGGTCCACCCGGCCCGGCCCGGTGCCCTGCCTCCCCTCCCCCCAGCCCGCTCCGTTGGCCTCTGGGCCCTTCGAGGGTGCAAAGAGCCAGGCCGCCCCATGCCCGCTCAGCACTAGGGCCAGCATCCTCAAAGCACTTGCTGTCAAAGTCCCCGCGATGCCTTGTCTGGGAGGTGAAGGCTTTCTCCATAGCAAAGAACAGCGGCCAAGCTTGCCTCCCAGTGGGGAGAGCGCGTGGGCCTTTGGTTAGTCTGTATGCAGGGCTCCTCCGCATCAAAGCTCTGTTTTGAAAGGTGACCTTTAAAAGTTGGTGACAGAGAGCCCGTGCCTGTGCGTGTTCTTGGCTGTCCGACCTCAGCCCCTCTTTTGGGTCGAAGCCTGACAGAAGATTGGGTGGAAGACCCAGGTGGGAGCACCTTTCCTCCTGGCCAGGGTGGGAGGGGTCAGTGATCAGTGCGCTGGAGTCAGTTCCCGTCCTCCCCGCAGGCGCCCCCACGCCCCTCTGAACCCCAACACCGTCCCCTGCTCCCCGGCTTACTTCTCCAGCTCACCTGGGAGCGCTTACCTTTAAGACCCAGCTCAGATGTCCCTGTGGAAGCGAAGCCTTCTCACCCTCCTCAGCTGCTCCGCTCCCTCTCAGCCTCCCAAGCTCATGTGGATAGAGGCTTTCCGTGTTGTTGTATAGCGCAAACATGTGTTGCACTGAACCTTTCCCCCCAGACGTGTGGACTCTCACAGAGATTTCGCTTACCTTTGCTTCCC
>NW_004567102.1:87843389-87872104 GCF_000260355.1 Condylura cristata | reverse complement strand
AAGGTGTTGCGAGTGCAGCTTTTTTCTTGAAGTCAGACCTCAGCTGTGGCGATGTCTTCATGTCCCCTCCCAGACACTGAAGGGAGGCGCAGGGAGAAGGTGTGCGTGCGTCGATGATGCCTTTTTCGTGTGAGTGCTGATTGTGGATAGCTCTGGGGGATCCTCAAGGGACGGGAGATTTCACAGTGGGCCCGCCTCTGTGTTTTCGCCCTCAGGTCCGTGCTCCGACATCCCCACAGCAGCCTGGAACAGCAGCCTGGTGCTGCCTGGGCCTTATGCCTTGTGGTGAGGCACTGAGGGTCTTGATTTCGATGACTGCTCTAATGGTCACGTTAATCCCTTCTGCCCCACCTCCCTGTGTGAGTCAGGTTTTAATCTCCTGATGTTGCCTTCAGGTTTTCTGTTCTTTTCCTCCATCATTTATACACATGTTCAATCGCACGCAACATTCACAGGACCGGAGGAGAAGAGGGGAGAAGATTTGCTATCATGATTCTCGTGCAGGACGGTATCTAGGGATGTGGCTTTTGGGGTTAGTGGGCTTGGACGCGGGGTCCTGTGTTGTAGACCAGCTCCACCTTTTGAGGTGTCTGGAGGCAGCACAGGCAGGGCCCTAAGGTGGGGAGGCGTCTGCGAGCGGAGATTCCGACAGGGGAGAGGGGAGCGGGCGCGAGGAAGACTCGGAGTCAGGGCTGGGTGCAAGTCTTCCTGCCCTTCCCTCAGCAGGTCTTTGTTTATACTGTGTAACAAGTAGCTAATTGTAATAATGCATAGGGTGAGTTAATGAGATATCTCCATAAAACATTCTCGAGGACAAGGGGAAAAAGCATTCTTCTCTTAACAATTTATGGCATGCTAAATTATACATTTTTCTTATAGTTATCATGTGTACAGCTGTGTAGTTATCACTCAAAGGAAGAGATGTCTAGGAAAGGGTGAGCTTGCTAGCAAAAGGTTGTTAGGGGTCTTGGGGTCGTAATAAATTGTGTTAGCACTGTTATCAGCGATTGTCTAAAGAAAAGCGAGTGGCTAATTTAAGGCCAGCAGAGAGTAGTTAGTGCTTGTTTTAAAAGGAGTAAATTAAGAGAAAGTTGTACAGTTGTGTATCAAACAACACCTGTGTAGTCAAGGTTAAAATTTGTCCATGAGTCCTTATGCCCTGGGAGTCTTATCTGTGGTTTGCTTTTTATTTTAAAGAAACCAGGGAAGCTTCCCTGGGGTGTTTATGCCCTGGGGTCTTATCTCTCCAGGGCTTGCCTTTCTCACCCTGGGGCAGCTTGCTTGAACCTGGCAGCCGCCTTATGAGGCTAAGACAATCCAGTTGTAAACTGAATGTTGCTCAGAATATTTTTATATTATGATTATACAAAAGAGGGAGGTCATAACACAAGTTAGCAGTGGAAATTATGATTTTTCAGAGCTTATCCCGATTCACCCGGAATCTGTCAGATGACGGACGTTGCATAGCTTGTGTCAGTCCTGGGTTCACTCCAGGAAAGGCGTCCTTTCAGCTGCACACAGCGAGTTCCCCAGGCGAGTTTCTCCACGAGACAGAGACTCGGTGCTATTTAAAGAGCAGGTTTATTAGGGAACAGGACAGGGGAGCAAAGGACTCTTGCATACGCACAAGCGGGCAGGGAGCGCTGCCCGGAAGGGACAGGTTTGCTGAGAGAGGCCTGCATGTTGCAGGGGGCAGCCTGAGGAGAGCGGCCTCCGCTGAGGGAGGCCAGTGCAGAGAGGCCCGGCAGGTGCAGGTCACCGGCTGAGGGAGGCCAGTGCAGAGAGGCCCGGCAGGTGCAGGTCACCGGCTGAGGGAGGCCAGTGCAGAGAGGCCCGGCAGGTGCAGGTCACCGGCAGGCAGGAGGCTGCCGCCCTGGGAGGGAGAGAGCGGGCGGGAAGGAGCCCAGCCCAGGCACCGGTGGGCGGAAGGCTGCCCCGGGCAGGGCAGAGACTGCCTGGCACAGCCTATTTTGTTTGCTGTTGACTTTGAATAGAATCTGAACGGGACAGGAGACCCCACAGTGGGCTCCATCTCCACAGCTTTATCCCGCACCGGTTGGGTCTGTGGTAGACGCAGCCCGCGGCGTCTGCTGCTCTTGGGTCTTGTGCTTTGTGATTCGGGCCTCGGCCCTGAGGATCTTGGCTGTGTTCATCCCTTCTACCCCAGACTCCCTGTGGGAGTCAATCTTGGATGCCTCTTTTTCTGTCCCTTTCTCCATCATCATCTAGGACTTTGAGGACCGTCAGCTGCACTGGTAAGAATTTAAGAGAATTTTACTTCTCAGAATCATGGTCACATATTACGACCTTGGGATCAGAACTATTTTAAATTTAGAAATGTTTTCACTTTAGAAGATTTTGCCATTCATGCATTCTTAACTGACATTTCTCTAGGGTTGTCTGCAACGTTTTTCAAGTGGTAATTTTGCAGTGAAAAGTGTGAATCGTTGAATAAACACATACAAGAAATAATGGCACGGACAGGCCTGTCTGCCTCAGCCATTGATTCAACTTAGTATCCGACTTGGAGACAGAGAAACGTGTGTGTTATAAGAGCCTTTTGGATTTTGGAATGTCATTTAAATTCTTATTACCTCTACATTGGCAGAGATCAGGTCTGGTTTCTACGTTTACCTTGGGTAATAAGACACAATTTAAAAAATACATCGTAAATGCAGTAATAACTGTATCGATAGCAAACACTATTCCTTGCTGTGCCTGCCGGGCTCAGGCCTACATCTCCGAGTTACAGCGCCCTGCCTTGGCGTGTGCACCTGATGGTGTGTGTGCAAGCATGCACATGTGTTTATGTGCACGTAACATACTTGTTGTTAACCAGCAAGTGGCTTTGAAGGAGGCAGAATGCCCCCTCCAGGGTCCGCCTGTGGTTGTCGTATGGACAGGTAGCAACTGACCTTCTCAGCGGAGATGTGACCTGCTTTTGCTTTTTGTGGAAGAATATTGATTTTCTTTCTCCTGTGCAACTTGGCACATCATCTAGAGGCTTTGTTCATACCTTATTAAGAGAAAACAAACTTGTTATTGAACATGATAACAGACTCATTAACTTCTTAGATTTTACTTGTTTAACTATGTGTAACCGAATTTCACAACTGGTAGTGTTACCTTAGCCAAGTCTACAAGTGCGAGGAATTCTCACACTTATTTATGTCCAAACTGATCAGACGACACCCTGGATCTCTCAAGCACGAGGTGAGTGTAAGGCTTCAGCATAAAGTCCAGGGGCTTCTGGGCCGCGGCCTACGTAGCGGATCACAGCTGTCTGTGCTGTGACGGAGAGAGAGTCACGACTAGTGTCAGCGTTGAGAGGGAAACTTCTGAGTGTGGAATTTAAACTATCAGTTGCTTCTTGGAAAGGATCTGCAGCTACCGGGTGAGGCTGGCAGGCCGGGGCCGGGGGAGGACGGCAGTCGGCGCTGACCTGACCCAGCCCGGGCCTGAATTCTGCGTGGTGGTTGTCATGGCGACTTGGCGATGGCGAGGATGCAGATTCAGAGGCCGCCTGCCAGGATGTGTCCTCGTTCATCTCATTCAAGAGTGTGACAGGCTTGTTAAGCGCCATCAGTGTAAATAGCCGTGTGTCTTTATAGCAGAGGCACCCCGAAATGCGCTGCTTTGTTCTCACAGGGAAGCTGCCTCAGCGCGTCGAGGCTGGGAGCGGACTTCACAGCCTGAGCCTGCACCGCCTGGCCTGCTGCAGCCTCCCGCCCCCAGCCCACGTGGGAAGGCCACCTTCTCCCTGGCGATTGGAGCCCCTCACGCTTCTCATCTAGGGGTGACTGCCGCCCCCACTTAGCTCTCCTGGGCTTCCACCACCTGTCACCAGAGCCCACGTTAGATTCCTGCAGCGGCGCCCCCGGCGGTGACACTGTCCCCTCAGTTTGCCCCTGGCCCATGCAAACGGCCGCCAGAGAGTCTCTTGGTAGGAGCCTCAGAGACCCTGGGTCTCCCGCGTGAGGCCGCAGGGCTGATTCTGCAGAGCAAGGGCCGCTTCCTTCTGAGGGGCCAGCGCGTGTGTGTTTGCCGTCCACGTGGTGTTTTGCGCTCTGTGGAGACACCGCATTCTCTTAGGAAAACATGATAGTTAAGCATGATCTGTGCGAATGGCTAACCTTAGGAGCTCAATAGAAGCTTCCAGAAGGTTCACAGACACAAGAAGTAGCCCTCTCCGTTCCTTTGTTCGGATTCACAGCAGATTGCGTTTGAGCTGTTTTCGTGGAAATGTGGAGCATGCCGATTTGTGTTTGGAGCTGAAGGATTAGCTTCCGGTGGCGAAGCCTCTTCATACAGTTCTGTTCTTGGGGTTAACCTAATGCTCAGATTTTGCTGGTTGGGTTATTGCTCTTGTTTGTACCGTCCCTGCTGCCTCTGAGACTCGTGGGGAGCCCCCAGCCAGTGGTGACTGGAGTGGGGGGACCTGGCCTGGCCCTCCAACTTCTTTTTTGAGGGGACTGACTGGGCAGCGGCCGGCTTGGCCTCGGTGCTGGGGATGAAAGGGCACAAGTAAGTCCTGATGGAGTGTGGGAACTCGGCGTGGACAGAAGGGCAGGGCCGGAGCTCCGTCCCCAGGAAGAGTGAACACGTGAGTCCACTTCTGTCAGCCTGAGGACCCGTCTGCGCTGGGCACTAGCGAGGAGGAAGCTGGTGTTTAACGCGGTCACGTCAGAAAGCCAAGCACATTTTTAAGGTCCCTGCCAGGGACCTTCATTCAGCCTATTACAGTGCCCACTGCCGCTTGTAAACGCAAAGCAGACGGTGCTGTCTTCACTCTCATCCCGTCGCCGCCCGAGGCTGCCTGGAGCCGGCCGCAGCCTCGCCCACAGCCAGCACCATGGCAGCCCTGCCTCCTTGGGCTCCTTCGATGTGGCGGGGCTTGGGATTATTTTTGCTCTGGTCTCTCAGCTTTGTTGGCAGCTGAGTTACCAGAGAGCTGCTGTTTGTGAGAGGTGGCTGAGCCGCAGTTAGGGGTCCCTGTTGCCTCCTGGGAAATGCAAGACGCCCCTGTTGACGTCACCCAGGGGACTGTTTCTCCCATCACTCCCAGAAACAGAGCCGTCCCCACGCGCCTGGCCGGGCCGGCGCTGTCCTGGTGGCCTTGTGGAGTTTCCCAGGCCCTGTGGGGTGGGCTGGGTGCCAGGGGACTGCGCCCTGCCGAGTGTCACTTCCTCACCGAGCCGGTGGATGCTGGGCTTTTCCAGCTTTCTCCTCCTTAAGTTTTAATCTGAACAACCCAGGGTAACAAAATAGAGAAAGTCGCACAATTCATAGGCAGTTATGCCCCCCAAGAAGTGTGCAGCTGTTGGGGAGATGACAGCCTGGTGTAAGGAAAGTGGGATTCCCACTTTAAACATTATTTAAATGTTTAAAATTGGTGGGTTGGTTTTGCCTGACTGTGTGCTTCCAACAGCGACGGGCCCTAACACAGAGGCCTCGAAAACCCGACCCCACTGACCGATGGAGCAAGGAGCGACCTGCACACAGCAGTCACCCCGCTGCGGACAGAGGTGCTGCGGGGCCCTGGGCCCAGCTCTCGTGAGTGTGCTTCCTGCGAAGAAGGCCCGTCCCGCCCTGTGTCCTCGGTGATCTCTCCGGGGAGCCGGACAGCAGGGCTGCTTCTAGCCCAGCATTATAATAATGATGGTGTTTCCCTCTGACAGAGGCTTGCTCACAGCTCCTTTGTGAGAGGCCTGGGCTCCCGCACTTGGGGTCCCCAGCCGGAGGCAGGTGGTCTGTGCACGCAGCTCCTAGCTCACCTGCCCATCTTCTGTTTTCTGGGGTGCAGGGAAGTGACGCAATCACGGTGCCTGGGCTCCATTCTGCCCTCCCCAGCCGGGCAGGCCCTGGTGACCAGGACTCTGGTGTCCTCTGCCAGCACCTGTGACCCGGCACAGCCCCCACTGTCAGGGAGCACGCTGGTGAGGTCCCAGGCCCTCCGCCACCCTGCCAGCTGTCACCTTTCCTAAAAAATGCTGGAAAAGCACTGAAGTGCTCTCATGAGACGGACACACTAACGTACAGTTGGTCGTTTGTAGTTTAGTTGTGTCACGCCATGTAAATGACTGGGTTTTTTTTTTTTTTTTTCTTTTAAAGCTGTAACTTCTTATTCTTCTATCTGTAAACATCCCTTCCCCAAAAAAAAGATCTGGGCTTTTATCTAATGGTGTTTTATCTGGTGTTAAAGCAATGTGTGATTTGTTAGCAGAATATCTACCAGTGGCTTTCTGCAAGCTAAGAAAAAATACAAGTGCGATCTATCTATTTATCTGTGTATGAAATGCCTTCTCACTGGTCCCGCCAGCTCAGCTCTTTGGGAGGAATTACTTTGTGTTTCGAGCGAGGATTTTTTTCAGGTCTGCAAAACGCAGGACCAGCCGCGTCCTCCAAACTTTTTGTTTTGGCAAGAAACGCTTCACATTTTTTCTCCAACCCTCCTCGACTGAGTTTTCATGGATTTGTAGTGCATAAGATCAGGGGGAACAGGCAGCATTCCAGGTGGAAAAAGAAGAGAAACGGTCCTGCGTGACCTCCCCGCTGTCCCCGGGCTGGTGGGCAGCCTTGCAGGGGCCCCGAGCTGCACCCCAAGGACCCGCCACCCGCTCTGTTGCTCCAGGCTGCAGCCGCCGGCACAGCTGGCGGTTACTCCCCGCCGCCCCCAGGCTGGCAGGCAGCTCGCAGTTAGGAGCCTGCGTTCCCGGCACTGCCTTTGGGACGCGCCCCACCCCAGATGGCATGAAGGGACGCACTTTACCTGAGACGGGGCAGGATTTTCAGAGGTGACAAACAGTCTCCAGCTGTCAGCACCCCCACCTGACGGCTTGTCAAAAACGCAAAGTCTTGGCCCCACCTGGGACTGCTGAAGATCTTGGGGTGCCCCCCACCCATGCCCCTGCCCCTCTGCAGCCCACAGGTGATTCGCAGGTGCTCCCCGCGCTCCCTGGGCTCGGAGCCCGCGGGTGCTGCTCCCTGACCCTGACGCAGGCCGGGGCTGGGGAGCCTGCGAGCAGGGAAGGGGCGTGTGAAGGGCAGCACTGGCCGTGTGTGCAGGCCACCGGAGCACTTGTCGGCTTCCCTCTTGGCTTTGTTCCTAAAGGAAAGATACCTGATGCTTGGCAGTGCCAAGCACTATTAGGGCACAGATACAAATACGACAACCCACGGATATCCCGGGGTCTCCAGCAGGGGTGGACAATCTGTGGTTTGCTGGCAAAGTCCATTCGCCATATGTTTGCCTCCATCAGGCTTCATCAGGATGCGGCCACCGTGCTAATGCTGAGCATATTGCCCTTGACCGCTCCAGCCTACAACGCGGAGCTTAAAAAGTGGGATGAGAGCAGGTCCCCGACCCCAGGGGCTTACCTGTGCTCCGCCACCCCCACCCACCGCGCCCCCAGCCCGGCCTCCCACTCTGCAGGTTAGAGCCCAGACTCAAGCAGTAACCCTCTGTACTCCGGCACCTCTAGCCCCCCACAGCCCTGGTTGCCCCCCCATCCAGGGCAGCACCAGGTCCCAGGAGTCCTGAGGGGCAAGTGTGCGAGCCTGCTCTGGAAGGAGCCCCCCACTCCCTCGTGGGCTGCACCCCAGCAATAGCGTTCTCATCTACCTGTCCCCTTGCACGGGGCTGAGGGGGGCTGTCTGTGTGTCCTGCAGAAGGGGGGCCTGCCCGCGTGCCCTGCGGGGCTGGGGGGCCTGTCCGTGTGCCCTGGCCTGCCCGTCTACCCTGCAGGGTCCACAGCTGGTCTTGGCCGGGTCTCGCCGTGGCGTCCACGGAGGTGGCCGCAGTGTCTCCCGCCAGGGACGTCTGCATGGAGCAGGCAATGTGGCCTCCCGAGGCCACTGGCGACGGTGGGAGACTGGCAGGAAGCAGAGCAGTTACCGGAATGGGGGGGCCTCCCAGAGCGGACTGGCCACATAGGCCTTGGTGTGTGAGAAGTTCTGCTCTAGAACACTCCAGCTGTCGGGTGTGGGGGCGGACGGCAGAGGCTCCCGGGAGCTCTGGGCGGCTGAAGACAGGCAGACGAGGGCACGGCCGGCGTGGGCCGGGAGTGTGCCTGGGCCACCTCTGCAGGCCGCGTCTGGGGACAGACAGGGCCCCGGCCAGGGCCTGCGCCGCTCTGACAGGCCGCGGCCGTCACCCTGGAGAGCAGGCCCCGCTGCTCCCTGGCTTCGCGGCAGACTGCGGCGCCGGCGCGTCGCTGCATGCTCAGGCCTCCTCCCTGGTCCGCGAGGTGCCTGCAGGCTGTCTCGCGCCCGCGTGCGCTGTGCTCCGGGCTCCCGGCTGACCAGGGCACGCTCCGGGCGAGGCCGGACGGAAGGACGGGGGGCAGAGGGGGTGGAGCAGCCGCGGGCGCTGCCCGTGGTTTCCCGCGAGGCTTGACCCTGATGAGTGTCCGGCTCGCCCCAGTGACGGATCCTCCCCTGCCGGGATCGTTGACTGTGGAGGCGGAAATGTCGAGACGCTAGGAAATGGCCAGCCTGGTGCCGCGTCTGTGATGGTATTTCTTATTTCCGCAGGAGTTTTTCTTTAAATGCGGCGCACACCCGACCTCGAACAAGGACACGTCGGTGGCCCTGAACCTCATCACCACCAATAGCCGGGACATCGCCTGCATCGCCTGCACGGACGTCAGGTAGGACGGCGCCCTGCCCGGGGCTGGCCGGCTGCGTGCCCAGCACCGAGGTGATGAAGCAACTGCCAAGGCGAGCCCTCGCCTTCGTAGCCACTGGTGAGACGGCCGGCCAGACCCGGCCTCCCCTTGCTTGCGGCCTCACGTCAGGGACGTCTGGTCAAACCAAGGCGCGGCGCTGCTGCCAGCAGCGAGTCACAGCGCGTGGACACCCCTCGGCCGCTGTCCAAAGCGGCCCCACCGCCTGCCCGTGTGCACGCTGTGGCTTCATTCAGAGTCCCGTCCCCCCAGTTAAAAGAATCTCGGTCCTGGTGGTTTCTAGTCTCACGGAAATCCGTGAACTGGTTGGCCAGACGTGAGTTACAGTGTGAGCCAAGGACAGAGTGGACAGCAGGCGCCTTGGAATCTGCAGGGCGGACGCTGGCGTGAAGTCCCCGCGCGACACCACGCAAATGACCAAGACAGACCGAGGGTCCCGTCTTCTCCGAGGCTGGCCAGAAGCTCCCACGCGGTAGAGGGGCCTCCGCCCCGATAGTTTTAAGTGAAATAGCAAAGTGGGTAACGGGTAGGCACAAGGCATCTTTCGCTCCAGAAGTTGAGGCGCCGGCAGCCCCGCACCCCGTCATCTGCCTGTGGCCGCCGGCACCCCACTGCGTGGCCTGGGAGTCGCCTGAAAGGGTGGTTTCTCGGTAGCAGGAATGGCCACTGCTGACACGGGGCTTCTGGTCTTTATTTAACGGAGAGGAAATGTTGACCGGGGAGCCTAAAACCTAACATCTATCTACCTGTTTCCCAGGGGAGGGAGGAGGCGCGCACCTGCAAGGGCAGGTCTGGCCCATGGGCAGCCCCACGGGCCCCGCCGCAGCGCCCACCCTGGGCTGAGGCCGGTGTCCACCTGCAGGAGGAACAGCTGGCCCCAGGAAAGGGGCTGGGAGTGTACAGAGAGGGCTCCGGGCTCTGGAAGCACGAGGTAGCAAGTCAGTCTTCCGTTTTTCAAAGGGAAAGTCCAGACGCTTTCCCTGAGCCAGAACGCAGCCAGCCAGCGAGGGGAGACGAACCCCATGAGCTCTGGCGGAGATGGCCCTGAAAGCCGGAACAGCGTCCTCTGAGGGGGCTCTGCCCTGTGAGCCCGCTGCTGTGCGCTGTCACCTTGTGTTACTAACTCACAACACTCTTTGCAGGCAGCCAACCTCTTCCCAAACACAAAGGAAGGCGATTACTGGAAAACTAACATTGGCTGTTGCAGTAAAAATATCGCCCAGTTGCCTATTTTGAGGGGCGGGGGAGGATGTTAGACTGAAGCTACTGTATGAGGTCAGGATTCAGCGGGGAGCTAGTCAACCACTGGAGAGATGGGGTCCCCCTCTCTAAGGCAGCGGAGGAGAGGGAGGGGCTCATGCACAGGGGTGTTGAAGAAGCCCACACAAGACACCCCAGCGTCCTAACGCGTTGATGGTCACTCTGGGTGTGTTTCCTACTGATGCTTTATGTTTTCTCTTTTTTCGATAACTAGTCCACAGTAAGCTACGAAAATGTGAGTTTTGTTTCTCCTCACGGCTAGCAAGAGTTTGGTTCTCTCTGGTGTCTTGCGTGTTCCTAGGCTTGCAGGTGTAGGCGGTGTGTGTCTGTGCACATGTGTCAGCTCACACGCTCACTGCACATCGGCGTAGTGGAGACACAGCTTCGTGTCGGGACGTTTTCCTCTCACGCAGCGTCATAATGAATTGTCCCTGCCACTTGGTGTTCCCTGAAAACTCATTTTTTAAAATCGGGTGCTTAAGATTCCATCGCGCGGCTCGGGCTGCGTCACTCAGGCTCCTATCGCTGGTGATTTCAGTGGTTCATAATTTAACAATACGTGTTGAGAGTGTGCTTGCTTTCCATCTACACACACAGCCTCGGCAAGGGGACAGGCCAGTGGCAGAGGACATGGTTAAGGTTCTTGATGCATTTCGCCAAACCTCCTTCCAGAAGGCTCGCCCCACTTAGACTGTGACCGCCGGGCCAGAGAGGACAAACGTGTGCGTCTTTTCCAGCTTCGTGCTCACGTTTTCAGTCTCTGCCCATTTACTAGAGGAAATTAATCATTAATATTTGTGGTATTTTATTACTCTTATCAAGTCTGAACATTTCTCACTCGCTTATTTGTGTTTTCTGTGTGAAAAAGATTGTGAAATCCTCAGTCTGAAAGATCTAGGAAGAGTCTAGAAACCGGGTCTGACCTCAGCACCCACTTTCTCTGGGTCACTGTTTATATTATCACGTGCCCGCTCTCCACTGAAAGTTACTAACGTGCAAAGTTGGATTTAAATAAATGTACTTCTTCGGTTCTGATGCTGGCATAATGTATCTTCCTGGCAATAAGTCAAGTTATCTGCAGTTATAATTTGAAGATTTGAAAATAAGAGTCTGGTCTCTTGATACTTTGTTTTTCTACCTATATCTACCAATCAAACACCATTAAGTGAAATTCGACAGTTAACTACCTACTAGATTAAAGCTGGATGAGAATGGTAGTGTTTAAGTAGTTTAAATACTTTTTTCTGCGCACCTTTAACATACTAGTACAAGGTAAGACCTTATTTTTTAGAGTATTTGAAGATGTACGACAAAATTATGAGAACAGACAGAGATGTTGCAGCTGCCTCTTCTCCCCAGCCAGCCTGGCCTCCCTGTATCAACGATACTCATCCAAAGGTTTTTTGTGTTGCTGTTGTTTGGTTTGGTTTGGTTTTCACCAAGAATCAACCTATATTGACACATCACAGTCAACCAGTGTTGAGTTTGCCTGACAGCTCTCCTTGGTATAATGCGTTCTGTGAGTCTACACAAACGCGTGACGACACAGCCCTCCTTTAATATCACGCAGCGTGTTTCGCTGCCTAAAATTGCTGGCCCCTGCTCTGCTCCTGGCGACGGCTGACTTCTTGCCGTCTCAGAGCCTGCCTTCGCCGGAGCGTGGCGGCCTGGTCCTCCCACGGGCTGCCTTTGCAGTTTGCTCTCTGTCCTCCGCGCCGTGCTTGTCTTCCTCCGTCATTTCTCAGTGCATGACGTTCTGCTGTCCAGATGGACCACGGTGCATTCTTCTGCTCACTGCATGAGCTGCTCCCCAGTTTTAGCAATACGAATAAACCTGATATACACATCTGTGCACAGGGTATTGTGGAACCTATGGTTTTGACTCCTTTGGGTAAATTATAGGAGGTGATTTCTGGATTATGTGGTAAGAATATGCTTGGTTTTATAACAAGTTGTCCAACTCTCTTCCAAGGTGAGTGTGTCAGTTTGCTTGTCCACCAGCAAAGAACGAATTCCTATAGCTTCTTGCTCGCCGGCATCCGGGGTGTCGCGCTCCCAGGGCTGGCTGTTCTGGCAGGGGGCACGATAGTCTAGATCTGCAGCGCCTGGCCATGTGAGACGGTCAGCATCTTCCCAGGTGCTTAGCTTCCTTCTGTCTGTCTTCTCTGGTCAGTGTCTGTTCAAGTCTTTGGCTCGTTTTTCATCAAGTTGTTTCCTTATTGTTGATCTTGAGAGCAAAAGCACTGTCTATACGGGTGACCACTCACTGCTGATGTGTCTTCTGCAAACATTTTCTCCCAGTCTGGGGCTTACCTCATCCAGCGTCCAGCTTGTTTTTTGTACAACAAATGCTGTTCATTCGGATGGCACCCAGCCTCTGAGGACTTCCTTCACAGATCGCTCTGCAGTTATCTTATCGAAATCGTCATGTCATTTCCAGTGTCATCAAGGTGTTCCCCTTGTAAACCTTCTAGAGGTTTTGTGATTTATGTCTTCCGTGTAGGTCTGTGATCCTCATGTGTTCACTTTTGTAAGGGGTGTAAGTTCTGTGTCTGTGTCCGCTGTTTTGCGGGAGATGGCCCCTCGTTCCAGCTGCCGCCTTGGTGTACGTCCTCACACCTCGCCTGTGTCCCTTTGTCAGGTGTCAGCGGACTAATCAATCTGCGGTCTACTTCAGGTCCTCTGCTCCCTTCCATTCATCTGTTCAGCGATAACTCTACCAGTCCTACACTGTCTTGACTACTGTTGCTTTATGTAAGTCTTGAAGTCAGATAGAATCTTCTGCCTCAAAACTGCCCTTTTTTCCAGGTCCTTTACCTCTGCATTTAAAATCACTTTGTCAAGGTCCATAAAGCAAGCTTGCTGGTATTTTGATTGTAATTGCTTTAAATAGGTAAGTCAAGTTGGGAAAAATGGACACCCTGACTGTTAAGTCCTCCTGTCCCTGAACAGGACAATTTCTGCACTCCCGTGGTCCTGTGGTTTTGCTCATCCCAGGGTCATAGCTGTCTTCAGACAGCTCTTGTGTGTGCGTTGCTTGTTTATAACTATGTTTTATTTTAGGGAGGGGTGCTATAGTGAATGATACTAGGTTTCTAGTCATTCATTGCTGACATATAGAAAAGTAATTGATTTTGTAGTTTCAGACTTTCATCACTCAATGGTTCTAGGGATTTTTGTTATTGTTGTTTCTCTCCAATGTTCTGTTTACGCTCTGTGAACCAAAACAATTGTTTTTCTGTTTACACCCCGTGTCCTTTTTTCCCATTACATTGGTAGCTCTCCCAGTGGGATATTGAAAAGGGTTAGTGGGAGGTGGGGGAGGACATCCTTGACTCGAGCTTACTGTTACTTTGTCACCATTAAGGAAAATGTTCGATGTAGGGCTTTTGTAGATAGATCTTTATGAAATTGAGGAAGTTCCCTCTGTTTCTGGTTTACTCTTTTTTTTCTTTTTCATGAGTGGGTATTGAATTTTGTCAAAAGCCTTGTCTGAATTTATTGATATAATCATGTGACTTTTCCCTTTTAGTCTGTTGATGTGCTTGGATTGCATTAATTTTTTGACTATTGCATCAACCTTGGATACCAGGGACAAAGCCCACTTAAATGTCATACAGAATTCTCTTTGTAGCCTTTTGGATTCAATTTACCAAGAGTTTGTGAGGATTTTTCATCTGTTGTAAAAGATATCAATCTATAATTTTCTTGGAATGTCTCTGATTGTTGTATTAAGGTTACACTGGTCTTACAGACAGAATAATTTAGGAAGGATTCATTCAGTTGCTGTCCTCTGAGACTGTAGACAACTGGTAGCAAAGTAAGAATTTTATGTCATTTTGTGTGAAAAAAGAACGTATCTTTCATCTTCCTATTTAATGATAATTGTTAAGTTATAGTAACTTAGCTTCAAGGAGCTCCAGTGCCAAGCTAAGCTAGCTCACCGGCCTGAGGAAATAGTATAATCTCCTAGACCTTTAGTTTCCTTATAAAATCTAGGAATTGGAGCAGGTTATCCAGAAGGTTCTGACTGACTCTTAAGAACTGCAAAAGCTAGAAGCAGAGCTTGTTTGCAGCTTATACATTGATCGTATCATGTGAGAAAACCCTTATTTACGGTCCCATCAGCTGACAGACACAGACATGAAAGCTAAGGCTCTCAGTGACCCCGCCTGCAAAGCCACACACCCAGCGTGAGGTGTAGAAAATACATACAATAGACGTGTTACTCATTCCCAGGTGTTAGGCTTCAGACTCCTCTCAGGACATGATTTGCGCCCTTTAAGTTTCCTTGGACATCAAATATTTTCCTCTCTCCTGAAGAAGAATGTGAAGTATTTGCACGTGAACGCAGCCTAAGGTGTTGTGCCCGCCGGTCTCTGTCCACCTGGCAACTGGCCTTGCAACGTGGCCACTCATCTGCAGGAGTGAGTTCATCTGTGTCTTCTCACGGTGATCAGTTAACAGTCTGACATCCACAGGTTAATGAGGAAAAGGCCAAAGCTTGAGCCAAGAACAGAGAGCTGTGCACTTGAAGGTGGAGTGACGGCTAAGCATTTCCACTAGAAATCGCTTCTAGATGTCGCAGATCTCTCCTGGACGCCTCCCTTCGTCTCAGGAACAGTAACCCAAGCTATACCCACATTGTGTGGCCACCACCCAAGGGACACTTGCTTTCTGTTCCCCACGGGTGTGTGTATCTTGAGACTCCCCTGATAGTGGACACCCCTCGGGGAAATAGTATGTCTGCTCCTTGAGACTTACCTTATAATTCTGCTTAAAATCTAAAAGTGTGAAATTTGAAAGTGTGCAACATCAAAAAGTCATGACCATTACATCATTTGACAAAGAGTAAAAGTCTCCACAGCTGTCCCTCTACACCCCCTGCACCCTCACCCCCCACCCCCCCACCGCGTATCCTTTTCAGTCCCCTGTGCTCCTTCCATCACCTGTCACCATTCCTCAGTTAAAAGCCGAAGACTAACCGAAAATGCCCATGTTTGCACAGTCAAATCAAAAAACTTCGGAGACACGTATTAAGACCAATTCCCAGAGGACACGTGGTCTAAAGAGCGGCTCTGCCCTGTCCTTTCCCTGAGCTCTCTCACTGGACACTTGTGATTTTGACGCCGCCGCTTGGTATAAATACTTCTATAATATTGTTGTGTTCGAGTTTGTCCACTAGAACTCACCCACCTGTGGGGCAGTGCTGCCTTGGATGACAGACTTCAGTGGTTTGCTGCAGCTTCAGATTAGCAGATTTCACGTAAAGGTTCGCTTGGCCTTGGCGTGCGTTCTTGGTGGAGAGCAGTCTGACTCTCCCTGGATGATATTCTGGGGTCACTCATCCATTCTGTTACAAAGAGAGATACCACATGTGGACCTTAGTGACCTTCCCTTGCAGTATACTGATGTCTTAGATCTCTCTGGTCAATTCATGTTCCGTTGGGTGATATTTGGCATTTGGGCCAGGGTTGGGGCCTGGTGTATGCATCCTGCTTCTGTCTGTCTGTGGGGACGTCGCTTGCCGGCTGTGTCTGCCAGCCTTCTCTTGACTCGCCGTCGGGTGGGGGCGGCAGCTGACGGTCCCTCCTGCGCAGCCCTGAGACCGAAGTGCTGGAGCAGACTCCAGACACGCCCGGGGACTGTGGCTGGAGTCTTTACCTTGTCCCGTGCCAGCAAGCGCCTGTGTTTCTGGCACAAAATGCTGTTGTATTATGAGTGCTACAGCACCAGGGACCTTGTTTCCCACACTCAGCATTCCCGCTTCTCCTGTTAGAACCAAACAGCTCCTTACTCCCCAGCGTGAATGGTCAGGCCCAGGGGACAGGGACGAGACAGGCACATGCAGACACCCAGCGCTGAAGAAGGTAAGCCAAACGCGAGTGAGTCTGCTTTTGAAGATGAAAGAGGGAACTTCAAAGACGTGTCTTTGAGCTTGAGGCAAAGACCACACTGTGCCCTGATCCCACCACAGGGCAAGGTCCCACTGCTATGCTCTGACAGATCCTTCCTGGAAAAGCGTGGCCTGCTCCGCCCAGCCTGGCCTGGAGGGAGAGCTGCTTGGTCTGTCCAGGGAGGAGTGCCCTGTGCGCAAAGCTGCCCAGCAGGGGAGCGACGGCCTCTTTCAAAATGCCCAAGTATTGCCTTGAGGCCGGTAATTCTTCCCCTGAATTAATTCAAAGTTATTTGTACATCTTTATTATAGATGAAGCTAAGGATAAGACGTTTTAAAAATCTGTAGGGTTAGACCACGAAGAACTGATTGAACACACCCCCACTGGCCGGCACCCACACACACACACAGGCCTCCCCCACCCCTGTACCATTTTGGTTTTGCCTGAAAGGTAAAAGCGGGCTCGCTGCTGAGGTTGGAAGGTACATTCCACGTGAGAAGGAAAAGTATCCGCAGTGAAGTAAGAGCAGAGATGTTCAAAAGGCAGAAAGAGCTGGAGAGAAGCAGAGCCGGGTGCTGGCTGAGGGTCCTGCGGCGGGGGCTGCAGGAAGGACGGGGCAGCCGGGTGACCGCAGGCTCCAGCCCAGGCCTGAAATCAGGGATGCAGTGCTGCTGACCTGAATGAAAGTAACTCTGCTGCGTGCAGTGGCACCAGCAGAAACCACGCCCTCCTTTAAAAACCCCTTTCTGAGAAAAGAATAATAATAATGAACAACCATATACCAGAGACATTTCACGGCGGTGGAGTGGGGAACGCAATCAAAAATGGGGGAGGGGGGCTTCCCACTGGACCATGGTGATGGCACAGGGGTGATTTGGTGATGGGAGCCCACGGGGATGACAACTGAGATGGGAAGATGCACAAAATGATGTAAAAATAAACTATTATATTATTTTTAAAATCCCCTTTCTGAATGTAGGGGAATTGGTTGGAATTTTCCAGAATCGAATAAAATTAAATAAAAATCAGAGATCAGCTGAGAGTTTGGAGGTTAGGCCAGGAAGCAGCAGGTCAAGTTCTGAAAAGGGCTCCCGGGGTGTCGCTGGCTCAGCGCTGTTGTCTGGGGTCAGTGCTTAGGAAAGGGGAGGAAACTCTGTCATCACGGTCACCCTGAAACATGAGCCAGTCAGCGTCGGTCAGTGGCCTTCCTCCCCCGTGGTGAACCCCCAGACTGTCCGGCCCCCGGACACCTGCTGCTGCAGGAGCCTGGGCCGAGGGCTGGCGCTCGCCTCCCCCGTGCAGCTGGTGTGCATGGGCCCGGGCCTGTGGCAGCTCCGGCCAGCCTGCCTGTCGGGACTGGCCAGCGGGCAGCGGTGCGTTTCCGAGGGCGGGTGTGACAGGCCGCAGCTGTCCTAAAGCATCTGAGGCCTCCTGGAACTTGGTTGACAGTCAAGCATTTTTGTTTTGTTTTGTTTTGTTTTGTTTTCATATAATAGTTTATTTTTACCTTTTGTAACGTTTTCCATCTCAGTTGTCATCCCCGTGGGCTTCCCAGCACCAAATCACCCTAGTGCCATCACCTCAGTCGGTGTACTCTCCCCCCCATTTTTGATCCCATTCTCCACTCCGCCCTGTACAATGTCTCTGATATATAGTTGTTCGTTATTATTATTTTTCCCCCCTGGTCCTTTACGCTCCTGCTATGAGTGAAACCATCCGGTACTTTTCTTTTTGTTTCTGGCTTATTTCACTAAGCATGATCCCCTCCAGCTCCATCCACGAGACACCACCTCACCCCAGTGAGAACAACACATCTTCAAACAACTGGCAACAACAAATGTTGGCGAGGATGTGGAGAAAAAGGAACTCTCCTGCACGGCTGGTGGGAATGCAAACTGGTACAACCACTATGGAAAACTGTTTGGAGGTTCCTCAAACTGCTCAACATGGAGCTTCCAAATGACCCAGCATTTTCTTTTAATTCCATTTTCATTGGATATAAAGGCTCATGTAGCCTTCAAATAGCCTTTTAAAAAATTATTTATACATACAGAACTGGGGTACAGGCCAGAGGTGTAGTGAGAGGATTCACCAGAGACAGAGTGGGGAGCAGAACAGGCAGAACAATACAGCGGGAGGAGCGGGGAGACAGGAAAGGTCTGCCGCACCCTGGGGGTCACCTCCTGGGCCGGGGGTTGAACTCACACTGAAGCAGCTGCGGTCAGCTTGCAGTGCTGTGCTTTAGCCCGCTGGGCCACCAGGGAGGGCCCAGCTTTTGTTTGTTTGTTTGTTTACCTAGAAAATTATAAGTGCCTTGGGTGTTTGTAATTTCAATTTTATCCTCGTCATTAGCCGTTGATTATAAATTTGGTAAGGGAAGAGGTCACTCCCGTTGAGAATCGTCCCCACGGAGCAAGAGCACCACAGTGCCACTCAGCCCCTGCGCCATCTGGGCTGCGTCCTCAGACTGTCGAGCCAGCGGCGGGTGGCCCATCCATGCCCACACCCTGTAGCCGCCGGTCCCGTGATGCCTAGAATCAGGCACCTGTGGATCTGTGCTTCATGGCTCCAGCAGCTTGTGGACCTGTTTGCAACCCAGTAAGCAAGAACATCAAAAACCTGGGGTGTCAGCCTGAGCGGAGATCCTGTGTCTTGTTAGCTTGGCAAATTCCGCATCCCAGAGAGCACAGCCGAGCCCTGTCCTCAAGGACACCTAGGTCCAGTTGGGGATTTGTGGAACACTAAGGGTGACAGCTGGGGGGTCCCCACTCCATCACACCCACCCGGACATGCAGGCGTGTGAGCGGAGGGGCCCGTCAGCAGCATGGACAGAGCAACCCGATGCAGCCGCCCGCTGTCACAAGCACCTCTCAGGCCTAACCTGAGAGGCGGGAAGCCTTTCACTGAGCAGCTACACAGTGAGCTCACCTGCGAGTCAAAGAACCGTACCTCAGCGTGGGTACTTCATGCTGAGGTAAAGCGTGCTTTTATGGGGAGCTAGGAGAACTGACAGGCAGCGGTATGTGGCACAGAGGGTGCGTTCTCGGCGTCGTTGCTATGAAACAGGGACCGAGCGTCCTTCCGTGCTTGTGCAAGGAGCATTGCATTCCAGCTCCAGTTTCACGGCGCACCGTGAATAATCAGCACCTGTTTATGACACGCCGAGGTCAGCGCCAGCTGTGGTAACATGTCTGGAGAAGCGGGAGCGGTACGCGGGGAGCATGCACAGTGGAGCGCGCCAGTTACCACGAGAAAAGCTGTTAAAAATCAAGTCACGGGCCCTCCCTGGGGGCGCAGCGGGTTAAAGTACAGCACTGAGAATCTAAAGCCGCTTCCGCATGAGCTCCATCCCCGCCTGCCCCGGAGGTGACCACATGGCGCGGCAGACCTCTCCTGACCCGCCCGCTGCTCCCCTCGGCAGTGTGCTTCATTAATCTGCCTGTTCTGCTCCCCACTCTGTCTCTGGTGAAGCCTCTCACCCTCCGCATCTCTGGCCTGTACCCCAGTTCTGTATGAATGAATAAATCTTTAAAAAAAAAAAATCAAGTCACGGTGGAGAGTCTTAGTTCCCTCCTTTACCATATAGTTGACCCGTTTTACTGGATTTACCTGCTCTTCTTCCCGGTTCCTTCTGGTTGCCATTAATTGGTCTTAACATCCAAAGTTTATTTCTGCTTTGCTGAATAGAATGCCTGAATTTAAGAGGCGGACAGTCCCAAGTTTGGGGTAGGACATGAAGCCTGCGAGACTCCCACACCTGCTGGTGCTTGCAGGAGACCTGTGCCCCGTAGCGCCACCTGCAGGCACACGCAGTTGTCTGAAAGACCTAACGCGTCCTCCCCTGGAGCATTATCTATGGCAGCTAAATGTTTGAAGGGCACCGAGTGTCCTTCAGTGACCGCTCACAGCGAAACATTCAATAAAATGCAGCGAGATAAAGAATGAACTAAATGTGGGCCCTCCCTGGTGGCACAATGGGTAAGCGAAGCTAGCTGCAGCGTCAGTGCAAGTTGGACCCCTGGCCAGGGAGTGACCACAGGGCACAGCAGACCGCCCCCCCATCCCCCCTGATGTCCCCGCTGCTCCCTCAGTGGACTTCATCCATCTGCCTGTTCAGCTCTCACTCTGCCTCTGGTGAGTCCTCTCGCCCCCCACACCTCTGGCCTGTACTCCAGTTCTGTACGCATCAATCAATCAATCTTAAAGAAAGAGAATGAACTAAGTACACACACATCTGCAAACATTCTGTGCACAGGACCCCCAGCTCCAGCGTGCAACCCCCTCCTTTCACCTCCCCATCTCCCTCTGTCCTCTTTGGAGGCCAGCACCTGCGACCTTCCATGCTGAAGACGCACAGCCTGCAGGTCAGAGCAGGGCTGTGAGAAGTGAGGTGACCTTGGCACGTGCTGGACTTCAGAGCCAAGTGTGTGAGCGCGGCCACCATAATGCAGCTGGTGAGAACAATGGGACCACGAAGAGATCGCACATATCTGATCATGTAATAGAGGACAAATGAAACATGTAATAGAGGACAAATGAGCTTTAGAGTATTACTGGGCCTATAAAGATGGTCTGCTCAAAACTGATTTTAAAAAGAATCCCTCTATACTATTTGTAAATGTACTGTATAATATATGGCACTGGTATTTGACATAGTAATCTGTTTAATAGTTATATCTGTCTCCAACACTGGGTGTTAGTAATTGTTTAAAAGTTATGTTTATTTAGTTATGCATGTATAAGAACAGGGGTCTAGGCGAATCTACTGAAACCCACTGCTGAGGGAAGCAGCAGAAAGACAGGAGAGGGCTGCTGGGCCCTGGGGGTCACTCCCTGGCCGGGGATTGAACACAGGCCGCAGTGGCTGATGATAGTTTGATAAGACTGAGGCTTTAACCCTTGTGCCACCAGGGAGGCCCTGGGTATTAGTAATTGTCTGAAATACATTCTGTAGTATTTTTAATTGAAAAAATGCAATTGCCTGCCATCTCCTTCAAAGTTGTCATGTGACTAAAGCATTTAAAATTGTTAACACCTCCAACCGGTGTTTCTCTGCAATCACACCTGAGAAAATCTCCCTCTCTGCTAGCACGCACAGAGAGGAATTCGATAGAGTATTCTCAGTTCCAACTTTTGTTTAAATTACAAAGAGTAAATACTTTTGGCAGAATATAATCCTTCGCTCGAGAACCTTCTTTGACAAATATTTTACAAAACTTAACTTGTCAAACAAGTATTTTTATTTACACAGATTTTTTGAAAATTGTACCACATTTAGATGCAGCAAAACCAGAATTTTTCTTGATTTCACTTTTATATTTATCTAATTAACATTATCTAATTTATCTAATAACATCTAATAACATCTAATAACATCTATCTAATTAAAAATGGGAGTCATATTAAAAGATTCCTTCCCCCCACAAATTAAAACATTTCAGAAGTTCAACATTTGCTTTCTGAATGGACCTCTTATTTAGCTTTAGAATTTTCATTATTATTCCAGTTCATCCTTCACTTTTGTCGAATTGGAATCCATGTCTTCTTGCAAATGTTTCTTCTTGTTACTGATATTTACTTATTTAGATTTACTCCATTAACACTTGGATTAAAGATTACCGGTTTTGAACAAAATGCTAGTGGTTTGAGAAGATTTTCATTAGTTAATATGATTGTTGTACTGGGGCAAAAATAATTATTTTTCCCTCTACCTTCCTGGGTTCTCCAGTCTGTGTCCCAGCAACAGACAGATTGACAGGAGAATAAACAGACACACTTATTATCATGTACCCCATACCCACACAACTGTGAGTAGCCTGTGGGTGGTTAAACTTGGGCTGATAGAGCTTCTGAACCAAAAAATGCAATTTTCTGGTAGATTCATATAGATTCCACAGCACAAATGGCTGAGTCAAGTACATGAGAGCTTTTGCTAGATGCTTTTCAAGGTATCGTTAATATAACAGCTATAAATCAAGTTTACATTGAGACTTTATGTCTGTGATTCACGTGTCTTGGCTGCACTGGGGAGGGGTGATTTGACTTTGCAAAATGGCGACCAGTTCTTGGTGGTGAGGTTCTTCTGCGAAGCAAGCTCACACTAACAGCTATCACTTAACGTTCCGTACATGCACAAGAAAACTTGGAGTCAACACTGAGAAAATTAATTTAGAACAGTCATTTGATCTAAATGAAAAGCCACACTTCACTGAGTAATATGTAAATGTCCTTTCTGAGCTGTATGTGTGAAATTGCATTCTTTGAGCTTGGTGTTCTTAAAATAATGCGGACTTTGTAGTAAACACTGATGCTTCTTCAGAAGGTTTGTGTCTCTGTTCTCTGTCTGGCCAGTGCTAGATGGAAAATACTGATTGGCACCTATGTGACTTGCATGTTTGTTGTTGACTTTCTCGAGGAATTAAAAATTCTGCTCTGCGGTGCTATGGTTTGTAATAAGAAGGACTTGTTTGGTCTTTGTCCTCATTTGGAGGTGCTGAAGCCTCCAGATTTCCTAAGCCAGGAGAGTGGCAAAGGTCCTGGTACTATATTAATGAGGCCACCATGGGGCTGCACTGAGAATGGGACCTGCAGTCTGGGAACCCACCTTGAGACTGAGGTTAGAACGGTCAGTCCCAGCCCTGGCCCCCAGGGGAGGGGAGGGGGCTGGAGATGGAGCCTGCACACCAGTGGCCAGTGATCTCACCCTGCCTATGAGACAAAGTTCTGGGAGTTTCCAAGCAGCTGAGCACTTGGGGGTGCTGGCAGGCAGGAGCGCCCAGAGAGCAGGCCACCTCTGCACCCCTTCCTTCATGCCTTCCACTGTCCATCTCTCCCCTCTGACTTTGTCTGACTTATATCCTTTCACAAGAAGCCATAAATCTAGTAATAAAACTGTTTCTCTGGGTTCTGTGAGCCATGCTGACTAATCAATTGAACCCATGAGGTGGTAGCTGGCATCTCCTGGAGACAGCCTGGATTTGATTGGCCCCTGAAGCTCGGAGCAGGGTGTTTTTGCAGGACTGAGCCCTTAGCCTGCACAGCCTGACTCTCTTCTGGTAGACAATGTCAAGACTGAGTCGAATCCTAAGACGAGCAGCTGGTGTCTGAGAGTTGCTTGATGACATGGGGAAAACCTTGTAGACATTGGTTTTCCGTGACAGTACATTATGTACTTAATAGACGCCTCTTCTTTTGGCTTGTTACCGTTCCCAAATAAATCATGGTTACCAGCAGTCACACTTGTAAATAGTTTTCGACTTGTTGGCATATGTCAAAAAGCCTTGTAGCAAAAGCCTGTGACAGCAGTCGTGGGCGGTCGTGAGCTGGTCGTGAGTGCCGCACTGTCAGACGCTGGTTCTCGGTGCTCATTTCCTGTGGGATGAGCCTACAGTCTCCTGTGATTTCCATGGACACTGCCAGTCTGGCCCGCTGGCTTCATGCTTCCTCGGACCTCAGCCCCACGCTGACACGCGTCAGGTAAGACAGCGGCAGAACACAGGCGTGTAGACCTGCGTCACTTAGCGCAACATTGGTTGCACCCCTTTCAGTCATGACAGGCTCAACAAAGGCTACCCCAGGGGCTGCGCAGACAGAAGCAAATATCGTCAGGGTAGAGTTGGTCAGCCGGCCCTCCACTGTCTGCCTCTAAGGTTAGGGCTCCCCAGCTTCCCCCAGAGTCTTCCCCAGGGCCACTGGACACATCATGTACCCCAAGGTGCTGGAGTCCACCTGGGAGATCAGACCGGTTCTCACAGATGAACGCCGTAGAGCTGAAGCCCCACAGTTTACAGTCACCCCAGGCCTCCTTCCTTCGGTGACGCACTCCCTTTATCTGGGAGATGCAGCTCTTCTGTTTGCAGGAGGAACACAGATTGCTAGTGAACATCTGCTGGGGGAGGGGGGTGTTCCCAGCTTGGGACCTGCCAGACCTTGGCATTGCCATGCTGGTGGCGCTGTCCGCGGGGCTAAAAAGCAAGGAGGCGGCAGCTACTGTTCCTGATCCCTGTAGACTGGACGCGTCTGTCCGAGCGATTAACCCGCATGTGTTGCTGCCTCTGCCTCTCCCATCCCCGTCTCCGGACATCCCAGTGTAGGTGATGCGAGTCAGGCAAATGGGGCAGACGGCAGCGTGTCCCTGTGTTGCTCTCGTGGCTATTGGCCGGCTTCCCTGGGATAACGTGATTGTGCCCCACTCTGTCCCTAGGTTACGTGAGGAAAGCCAGCTGCCTCTCGGGGAGGTATTCATGTGTCCACAGGCTCACTGTGATTCCTGGTTCTGGCAAAGACCTGCTACTCCAAGCTGGACAAAGTGGCTTCGTGTCCCCAGCCAACTCCAGTCCAGATTGTTCAGCCTCAATCCCTGGACTAACAGTAGCCAACTCCTGTGTTGCTTTTACCACTGACCACTTCCAGAAGGCCGGTCTGGCAAAGCTCTTCCCATTTGTGCCACTGTCGGGAATACAAACTGTGGAGACCTCCGCGTTGCCCCACAGACGCATATAATTGCGTAGGTGGTCTGAGATCATCTTGATTCTTAAATCACCATGATTTATGTCCACAGCTAAAGGGGAGTTAGTCTCTGCTTCGCCCTTCTCCCCTTCCATTGTCTTTTACAGTTAAGACCCTGTTTGGGGGATGTGTAGAATCTTTCAGTATAAATGGGAATGTAGTTAACAATCTTTATGATCTCTACTTTACCTGTAACCACAGTGCTCAGCTTTGCAGTTTGGAGCGTTTATGGCTATACATTTTCCTTGAAATAGCTCCTTTATTGTATTTCATAGATTAGCATATGGAATATATAACATCTCTTTGTGTTTACTATGTTCACGTAGCTTCTAACCCAACTGTGAAGACTGCATGTGTCTCCCCATCCGTTACGTATCTTCGCCCCTGCCGTGGGGTGCGTCAGCCAAGGACAAACATGACTCCATTTGTCCCTCCCCGCCCCCCTGTCTTTCTGGCTTGTGTCTGGGGACTGAGTGGCGACTCCCAGGAGGTGCAGGCCACAGCGTGCCGTGCGTGCACAGGCACTCCCACAGGGCAGCCCGACAAGCACAGGGGAACCTTGCAAGTTTGGCTCCCGCTGGTAATGCCAAAGTTAGGATTTCTGAGGCTACAGGTTTTCAGGGCCTGAGGCTCATCACTTTGGGGAATGCAGGATCCATCCATTTTGCAGAAGGGGTGTGAATGGCACCAGAGTGTAGACCCATCCAAGACGGGATGCCCTGAGTAGGCCACAGGCCCCCAAACTGTGCTCTGGGTAGGGGCACATCAGTTATTTTGAGCTTAATTCCCTAAATCCTGGTTAATTCCAGAAGTGGCATTAGGATCAAAGAAGGTAGTTGTTGTGAACATACTTTGACGATTTCAGGTCTTAACCGAAATGCACTTTATCAGATGTGACGATGATGACTCTTAAGATCCCTTTAAGTAGTTCTTTTTTTGGTAAGATTTATCTATTTATGCATGCAGAACTAGGGTACAGGCCATAATGCAGGGGCAGTGAGAGGATTCACCAGAGACAGAGTGGGGAGCAGGACAGGTGGACTGATGAAGTGCACTCCTGAGGGGAGCAGTGGGAGACAGGAGAGGTCTGCTGTGCCCTGCAGGTCACTCCCTGGCCAGGGTTCGAACTTCTGTTGAAGCGGCTGCGGCCAGCTTCACAGTGCTGGGCTTTAATCCATTATGTCACCAGAGAGGACCACCCATGAGTAGTTCTTATGGAAATGAGACATTAGTCCAGTTGAAGGGTATGGCCCTCAGCCTCAGCTCAAAGGAGATGGTTTGAGTTGGGTGGGACCCTGCTGCTGGCGATAAATCTGTTAAGATCAGTGGGAGGAATTTGCAGGCGTGTGATTGTCTGGGGAGGAATCATGGAAAGCGTTGGGCCCTGGTGATGCAGAAGCAGTTGGGGCTGAGCCATCTTCTGTGGCATCACTCTAGAAAGCCTAGTGGTGACTTCAGCTCCTAGAGGCAGCTGCAGGTGTCAGGTGACAAGGCCCAGCCCAGGCGACTGGTCCGAAGCAGAGATGGAGGCAGAGTTGGTGTGTGAGGCTGTTTGGCTTTTTAATTAGAGATCATGTTTGTGGGAGGAAAGAGGAAGCAAGATTGGCAGAAAGATGAACCTTGACGGAGGCCAGCTCGCCCTGCAGCAGCCTGGGAGCCGGCGGCCAGTCGGGTTACACTTCTGCCTCCCTGAGTTCCCAGCCTGCTGCCCAGTGCCAGGGGCTGGGCCTGAAGCGGAGGCAGCCAAAAGACCAGGGGCCCCACTGCAGGGCAGCACATCCCCCCTTGAAATGAGGTATGGGCGCCGTGAGCTAATACTGGATGGTGTCTAATGCTGATACTAGTACTGGGTGGTGCCTCTTAAATGTGGGAGCTTAGAGAATCCAGAACAAGGTCAGAGAGAGTCAGAGGGGGAACCCTAGAAAGGGGACCACAGAACCGGGGGGGCTGGGGAGCAGGAGGCGAGGAGGCGCACGCAGACTGTGGGTGTCTTGCTGGTGAGTGATGACAGCGCCTGAGAGGTCCCCGCCTTTCTAATACACAAACACTGGGGGAGCCAGTGTCAGAAATAAACACCAAATTAAAAATCTATTCAAAAATACTAAACTCGTGTTTCATTTAAAAATAAGAAATGAGAGGTGGCTGGCCCACTCGGTGTCTCCTGCCGGCCACAGGGGAGGAGCTGGAAAGAACCAAAGCCTGAGCAAAGCCACTGAGGACACCTGTGGGAGACAGAGGCCTGGCGCACCTGGGCAGGGGAACGATTCCCGCTCACCTTGTTCAGTCACTGCTGTGATGCCAGTCCCCGCCGACTGTTCCCAGCAGAATCCCTTTTTTGAAAGCAAAAGGTTCAGCTACCTCATTAAGCAAAGACTCTGACATGTTTACATAAAATTCAAGGTCCATAAAATGATGTAATTCCTGAGGGGAAAAAAAAAGCTTCCCGATTCATGTGCTCCAGAAACACCAGGGGACCTTGATTTGATACAGAAGCTACTGCACATTTGGTTATTGTGTATGACATAGATAATCACTTTTAAAATAAAAAAAGAAAAACAACACAAAGCATTCTTAAATTGTCAAAATATGACATAAGGGGAAGTTGAAGGAATCAACTGCAAAACTTATGGTTCGTTCTCCAAGCTCCTGGTGGTCTCAAAGGCAGGAGAAGCACACTTAGTGTGATTTTTTTTTTAAAGATTTATTTATTTATTTATACATAGCTGGGATATAGGTCAGAGATGCGGAGGGTGAGAGGCTTCACCAGAGACAGAGCGGGGAGCAGAACAGGCAGATCAACGAAGTCCACTGCTGAGGGGAGCAGCGGGCGGGTCAGGAGAGGTCTGCCGCGCCCTGTGGTCACCTCTGGGGCAGGCGGGGATCGAACTCATGTGGAAGTGGCTTTAGCTTCTCAGTGCTGTGCTTTAACCCGCTGCGCCCCCAGGGAGGGCCCCACTTAGTGTGATTTTAAAACAAAATTATTGCTCAAAACATTTAGCCACGGTGCAAATAGCCAACAACGTCACGGATACTCCAACCTTCATAAACCGGTATCGGATGCAAACTTCCCTGTCTCTTAAGAGACGTGTTTCTTGCCCAAGGCCCGGTCAGCGGGGGCAGCTCCCCGAGAGGCTGAGGTACAGCTGCGTTTAACTGTCAGCTGGACTTGCTGCGCTCGGTGTGCGGCGTTCCCAAGGCCTCATCTGCTCAGCGATGGCTTTAAAGGCCAGTGCCGGATGATGTCCTTGGTGACCGGCAGGACCAAGTCACAGTGACCTGCAAACGCGGCGGAGGAGCTGGCTGGCCACAGCTGTGGGATTAAAGCAGGGCCCTGATGCGGGAGCGGCCTCCCGCTGAGCCGGCCCCTCTGCAGCCGCTTCTGCTTGTCCTCTGGGGCTGGGGGCGGCTCTGTCAGGAGGAGGCACAGAGAGCAAAGAAGCGGAGGTCAGACCTGGTCCTGCAGCTGAGCGAGTTTTCGCGGCGCCTGTTCCCGCGGCAGGTGCGGCCGCCCACGCGGAAAGAGCTGAGGATCGCGGCGATGGCCCCGTAATAAACCCGAAAACTAGGCGGTGCTGTGCAGCGTTTCCAGCAGGCCCCCTCCCTGGGGAGTGGCCAGCCTTCCGAGACCCCCGCATCCTGAGGCCGGGAGTGAGGGGAGAGGCCTGCGTGCGGCCGGCCACTCCTGGGCGTTGGGCTGCTGGGGCGTCCCAGCACCCCCGGCCCGCTGTCCTGGCGGGGGCCTTGGCCAGGGCTCTCCTGGGAGGAAGGCACAGGCCTCATTGTCAAGTGAAAATGATCTGTGGACATGACATGCCCTTTCCAGCCATTCAGAAGCTGTCCCCAGGGACGCTGCCGGACACGCGCTGGCGGACTCCACCCGGCAGTGGCTAGCGCGATGTCAGAGGCCCACGGGAGGGCCCCGCACAGGGCTGCTCGGAGCTGCCCACCAGCCTCCGCCCGCAGCCTCGCCTGGCTTCCAGACGGTATTTTTGGCTTTTGCAGCTGCAGGTCCATATGGAGAGAGATTGTGATTCAGAAAATAAAACAATTTCAAGTTTGGGACTTTTTTCTTTCGGCGTAATAGGTCAGATCACCCTCTACAGCTCTCGAACACTCGGCCTAGTGAGGGCAGGTCCCAGGAAGCTTCCCTGGGGCACGCAGGCCCCGCCACGGCCTGGTGACAGCGGGGCCCTGGAGAGAGCCCAGCAGCAGGCAGACCGGCTCCTCCTCCGGTCTCGCGCCGTGTCTGATTTTCCTGCCTTCCAGCCCCCGCTGGCATTTGGTTTTGAGCAGACTGATTCGCCCTGGAAGTGCTCAGCGATGCTGACGCCCCCAGGCCTCCCCTGCCGGGCCTGAGGAGGAGGCC
>NW_004567102.1:87819339-87842904 GCF_000260355.1 Condylura cristata | reverse complement strand
CGTCACCGGTGAGCGACGCGCGTGGTGCTGAGGGCCTCACGGCTGCAGTCGGGGCTTCTCGGCCAGCTGCGGTTTTGATGGTCTCTGGGGACTCTTCGGGTGTCACAGATGGGGGAGGCCAGTGATGCTCTAGATACCCCGCAGGCCAGCACCCGAACATAAAGTTCCTGGGAGCAGTGTCCACAGCCCGAGGCTGGGCGGGCCTGGCAGGCACAGCCTCCCCGAGGCCGGGCAGGAAGCCCTCTGGGGTCTTCTCCGGCCGCGCTGCGGAACCTCGGGGCCACACTCTCGCTCCCTCTGAGTCGTGTCATGGTCTGAGGACTTAGAGCAAAGTTTCGTTGGTTCCCGAGTCCAGATCGAGACTCGCCATGCGCCTCATGCTGAGCCCGGCCGGCTCTGTCCAGGGACGGTGGCAGCTGAGGGAGGAGACCAGCTCGGCCGGACGGGAAGATGCTCCCGAGCCTCCTTCAGCCGGGCCGGGCAGGGGAGTGCAGGCGGGGCAGAGAGGGGGTCCCCGCAATCGCGTCCTGAGCCAGCAGACAGATTTGGCTCCAGACTCCTGAAAGGTCCGTCAGGTGGGCAGGCGTCTCCCTTTCGGTGCCAGGCCGCTTGCGCTTCTTTGCCTTGCTGGGGAGGCGGCTGGGCAGCTGGGGAGGGGCAGGGAAGGGTTTGCAGTTGTCCACGCACTGCAGGTCACTTGGGGTCACGCTGGAGGAACAGCCCCGCCGGCCTCGCGACCGTGCGCTGCGTCTCCGGGAGCCGGAGCCGGACCGAGGACCTGTCGCTGTGTTCAGGTTCCGCCTCCCTGTGGTCTCTGGCCCGCGGGTGCTGTGCGGGCGGAGTTTCTGTGGCTGGTGACACTGAGGTGTGAGCTTGCCCTCGCCAGAGGTACCACGGGTGTCCGGCCGTGGTGAAGCTGCTCGGTGAGGCCCGATTTGAGCAGCCTCGTGGCGCCCAGGGCCGAGGCAGAAGCCTCAGGGGCTGCGTGTGGGGCGCGGCCGGTCTGTCCGTCCAGGGTGCGGTGTTCTGCAGGAGCTCGGCCCTCCCTGGTCACTCTCTCACTGAGGCTGTGTGCCGCCAAGCAGGCCGCTCGGTTACTGTTCCAGGCCTCCCGCAGGTCACCTGCGGCCTGGCAGGAAAAGGGGGCTTGGGCAGTGCCCACTGTCGCCTGGCAGATAAGCACAGTCCTGAGCCTTTCTCCTGTGGGCGCCCCACCACCTCGTCCCACCGGCCTGCTAGGGAGTCTTCACGGGGTGCAACCGGGGGCGTCCTCACGCCTGTCCTGTTGCCCGACGCCCAGTCTTCCTAGCGGACAGTGCCCACCCAGCGGGCGCCGTTGTGTGTGGGGCGAGGGTGGGGCCGTGTGCCGGGGCCTCCCAGCCACCGGGTCCTGCTGCCCGTGCGCGCCACCACGCGACTACAGCCTCCGCCAGTGCTGACCCTGCTGCGGCCAGCGGCCGGCTTGATGCATCGCTGCTGTCTGAAGCAGGGCAGTTTTCTGGGCAAAACGGCTGTTGGCATTGATTCTTTTGTGAATGGCTTGCTTGGGCCCATTTTTCCCCTAAGTTTTCCGGGGGGGGGGTTGTCCTTTTTTAAATAGATTCGGCCCAGTTCTCCTTGTGCTGGGCCTGCTGTAGTGTTACTCGTATCAAGATCTCCCCACCAAATGTTTCTTTTTCACTCCCTCTCGGCTGTTTTTCTTGACTGTCAGAAAGCGTGGGCCGTGCAGTCAGTGCTCAGAGCTTTTGCCTTTTCCGGCCTCGTGGGACTTCTCTGCCAGTGCCGGGTGGTCGACTTGCCTCACTCTGCTGGACACCACCCCCCACCGGCCACAGCTTTTGGCTCCACTTCTGTTAACGTGCGTCGTCCCGGCCTTCCCGAGCACACCCTCTTGATCTGTCGTACGGAAAAATGCTGAGACCCAACTATTCACATTATCACATTGATGATTCTAGCGCCATCGATCAGGTCGCCTGATATGTACCCATTTGACATGTCATTGTTCCGTGACCCAGCGTCCCCAGATCTGTTCTGTCCTTGGTGAACTTGTGTCAGGCCGCAGCTCTGTCCCCTTCTCGTGCCAGGCGCACAGGTGAGCTACTGTCACCTTAAAGAAACTTTGAGTTACGACTGGGAAAGTCTCTCTTCGTTGGCCATATTTTATAACACTTTGTGGTGATTCTGTGATTATTCCTCTTCCAGAACAAGTCAAAGGTGTTTTGTTTTGTTCACATTTTAAAGAAGGTGCGCAGAACAGAGGAAGAGCCTGAAGTCCCCTGGCCAGGTCCCGGGAGTCTGGGCTGTCGCTTCCTTTCGCCATCAAACTCGAACACCATTGTCAATACGGCCTCAATTTTGACATGTGCGGCTCAGACTTTGCTGTTAAGTGAGCGAGACTGTTGTACTGTTTTAAACAAACCTGGCATTTCAGATCCGCGTGTCTGGTGGCTATTTCAGAGGCACTGGAATTTACATTCTCCCTTGAGATCAAAATACCACAAGGGCCAGGCGGGAGGAGCCGCACTTCTCGCCGTTAGATTCTGGGGTGTCTGGTCTACATCACAAGCGGGCGCCTCTGGGTTGACCTTGAGGCCCTGAAGGAAAGCAGTTTGGCTTAGCAGTTTAGCTTAGTTAGCAGTTCTGGGCCTCAGGCTGATAAGGAAGCGCCCGCGACCTTGACTAGGGTCTGGCTGTCTCCATCCCGTACATGGGCACAGACCCAAAAACCCCAGCTTACAGGTTCTTTTGTAAATGATTTTGATACGTCCCCCCCCCCCACCTAGCCGGGGCCTGGCCAGTGGGTGCAGGCCAGGTAGCCCCTTGTTACAGTATATAAGCTTGATGCTGAAAATAAAGACAGGGACTTTCCTGGGGAACAGACTCCCGTGTCCGTCCTTTTCCTTTCAGCCCCTCCAAGCACAGTGACAGTGTCTCGCTTTGGCTCTCCCTGCAGTCAACCTGCTGGGGACTTCTCTTTCACAGACTAATTTCCTGAATCTCCGGCTAGAGAGAGAGGTTAATAGTTTAGGGAATTTGTTTACAGGCCTTTACAGACAATTAGCACACCCTGAGATTAAAAGCTCCTCTCCTGAATGTTAGCTGGCCTAGACAGGAAACAAGACTTTTAAAACATCTATTTTTAGACCCAATTAAAGCAGATTTGGAGAGCAGATCCATCCTCTCTGCCACGCAACTTCATATTTTCACTGTCAAGAGATTCTGGATTTTTCCTCCAACATCATTCTGCCCGCGGTACCTTAAAGTGGCAGGAACTGGGGGCTTCTCCCCAGCCCTCTGCAGGCAGCAGCCCTCGCCCAGCGCTGGCACTGATGGCACAGCCTGCCCGGAGGGGCGCCGCCCTGGTGTGGCCCTGCAGCTCTCCCTCCCTCCGCTCACCTGCATCCCCAGCGACGCCCTCTGACCTCCTACTTCCACTCTGACATCACAGACCCAGTGTTTCCCTGGTAGATTTTGTGCCTGTTTGGTTCACACTTGCACTGCTGCCATTAGCAAGAATAAGTGAAAGGCTGCATGATGAATATCCGTGGAATTGTTACAGGGTAGCCCAGAGTGGACTTGGGCTGCCTGTCTGGGGCCTCACCTGCTGCTCAAAATTCAGCTATACTGCAGGCACACACAAAAGGGTAAATAAGGGGTTTATTATTTATAAAAGGGGGAAAGGAAAAGGAAACAACCCAGGGAAAGAGAGGAAGACACAAAGTAGCTGGCTAACTTGGAGCTGTAGTCCCACACTGACACTGCTAGCCTGAGTCACACGGTCTGAGAGCCGTTGCTGCAGAGATAGAACCGTTACCTCTCCGGAGTGTCAGTTGGAACACCGCTCACTATGCATCCCCAAAGTCCCAGAATGCTGCTCAGCTCCGCCCTGGGCCCCCGCAGCTCTCTCCCGGGTGCTGCTGGGAGCTGTAGTTTCCAGTCCCTGGAGCAGGGTGCTGCTGGGAGTTGTAGTTTCCAGTCCCTGGAACCAGAAAGCTGGAGTAGGGGTGGCGTCCACAAGACTGCAGAGTTCTTTTAGGACAGCCTTCCCCTTAACAGAACGAATGTGTGAAAGAATGAACGAGGCCAGCGGCAAGGACGCGGATCTTTTGGGAGAGATGTAATGGCCATGACATCTCCGCGGCTCGGAGAAAACAAAGAGAAAATAGCTGTTCTTGGCCCAAAGCCGGCTGAGGAGGCTTGCACAGCACGATGACTCGCCCCAGTCAGACTCCTGCCAGAGGGGATGTGTGCAGCCTTCAGTATTGAGTCCTGAGGGCCTGTCAGATATTTGCAAATCCAAGTACATCTCCAAGGTGCTGAGGCAGCTCTACATGCTCATTCTCTATTAAATCGTTGTTGGGCATCAAAAACACCCCATCACTGAATAATAGCTCCGTTTCCATAAAGAAACTCCCTTTATTTTTACAAATCAGTGAGAGTGGCCTGTTGAACGTCGGAAACAAGGCTGAGCTTCCCAGCAGGCGTCTCAGACTTAGGGTTGTGTGAGTAGCACATGCTGTTCACATTTCCCTGTGACTGCAGTGGACTTGGGGGCGGTGATAGGGAGAGACCCCAGGACAGGTGAGGCCCAAGGCTCATCCCCTGGGATTCTGGGCGGGCGGGTGTGACAGACATGAGTGCCTGGTCTACAGCGGATGCCCACAGCGATCATGGACAGTCAACCCCAGTGATTGTACAAGGTGCTCTGATTACTGACCACTCAGGGAGAACAGAATGCCAGGATGAAATAAGAGGAGGAGACATCAGGTATATTATAGCTCACTTGACTCATGAGTCAGAACAGCCCCCAAATAAATGCCACAGCTTGGAACGCTAGCTTTTTCATATTTCTAAATGAGTAGAGCATGTTTTTACTCTTTCTTCCTTTTAACATGTTAAAAAAATAACAATAATAAAATAAAAAATGTCTGCATCCTAAGAAATATTTATCATCATAAATTTATGGCAGGTGTAATAGATAAAAAAAATAGATATTTCTAGGTTCCTGGCAAGACAATTAGAAATACAAAAATTGTAAGAAAAGCTCACTGACTCAGAGAACAGAGCACGCACAGAGCAGACGACATACCTCATTAGAAGGTCCTGAGCCTCCAAGTTCAGGCTGACTTTGATGGGTGGAGTGGAAAGAGGACGCTGTGGTCGCAGTAAAGAGCAAACCCAGATATAGAAACAGGAAGTAGGAAGAGGTTGGCAATATAATCTGATTTTACCGGAATTTGATGTATGCAGGGAAGAAGAGATCGAGAGGATAAAAAGGGAGGTTAAGACTTGTAGAGGCTTTGGAAGTCTTTAAATATAACATAAAGCGCTTTTTTTCATCTATAATGGGCACTACGGAAGGAACAGGAAAGTGATATTTTCTCAGCTGGACTTTAGGAAGATGAATATGCTTGGTGGTATGGACAGAGGCAGGAAAACTGAGAATAAACCAGATGGAAGACGATGGTACTAATTTGGAGAACATTCTGACATACCTTAATTAGAATCCAGGCAGAATTTTTATAGGTTATACTTAAATAGGAACAATAATTCTCTTAGAGAGCCATAAGGGCTATATCATAATTTACTAATGAGAATGTAACTCAAGCTACTGAATAATTGGATTGTAGACATAGAGATGGCACCAAAAGGTAAAGGTACTATATTACTTCAAGGTTCTGACATCTCTGAGCCAGGGTAATGCAGAAACAGATCAGCGTGTTAAATCCACTCAACGCATTTTTCTGCCTGGCAGTAAGAGTCACCCAACAATCCAGAGGGACCGGGTGGCAAGTGCAGACAGTGTATCTTGAACATGTAAAAAATCCTCAGGATGAGACTAGAAAGTGTGAGGAGCTCAGACCGTGTAGGGCTGGAACTGGGGCGAGTAACCGCTGGGTCATTGTCCGGCATGTTTGATCGGGAATGGCTAAGTGAGGCCGCTCGAGAATCTCCCCGCTCCCGGTGCTGACGTGGCCAATGATGTAGAGAGGATGGAGCTGGCCATGAGGACATCCCTGGTCTCCATCACACTGGTTTTAGAAGAGCTAGAACACAGGTCTGAGGAGTCTCTTGAGGGTCTTCTCGAAGAGGTGAATGGTCTGGTTCCTCCTGCCAACAAGCCAGTGTCAATTGTTAAACTTCCAGGAATTTCATGAGTAACTTATTAAACACGTTTTTTGTTTGTTTGTTTGTTTTTTTAAATTATATACTATGGGCCTTCCTGGTGGCCTAGGGCTTAAGTCTCAGGCTGTCACTGCTATGGCCTGAGTTCGATCCCTGGTCAGGGAGTGACCCACAGGGCACAGCAGACCTCCCCCGTCTCCCCGCTGCTCCCCTCAGCAGTGTGTTTCAGTGGCTCTGCCTGTTCTGCTCCCCGCTCTGACTCACCAGCATCTTTGGCCTGGACCCCAGTTCTACTACGCAAAAATAAATATATATATTTTTAACTACATACTTATGATGCAGCAATTGATGTTTAAAGGCCACACATGCTCTAGCTCATGCTTTCGTCATCACCTGGCTGCATTTGGCTGTGGCCTATGTGCTAGAGGTAACTTCCAGCCAGGCAGTGGACACACAGAAAGGAGCTGTATGTGAGGTCAGCTCTGAACTGGAAGTTGACCATGGGGGCATATTTCCCACAGACAGTGAACGCTGCAGGCTGGGCCCTTTGTCAGCCAGAGACCCCATGGAGAAAGGGTTGCCGAGTGACCTTGGAGGTTCTGACTCTTTCGAAACAGAACTGAGATCTTTTTCTGCACGTGGCTGCTCTTCCAGCCCCTACCCTAGGCCCAGGGCTGTGGGTCCCGTGCTACAGGCCCGGCCCTGTGGGGCTGCTCCACGCTGTGGCTTCAAGGACCGCAGCTCCTGGTGACTCGGGCCGGGCAGTCACAGTGTCCGGTCTGTGGTAGGGTCTCCCCTGCAGTGAGCAGGCTGAACTCATTTTTGCTGGTTCTTGACCTAGCTTGAAGCCGATTCTGGTAACTCAGCACAGAGACCCCTGAACCTGAAGCCATCACACGTGAGTCCGGAGCAGGAAACACTCCAGGACACAGCGTCCAGCTCACTTACTTGGAGGCTGCTGGACACTGGGCAGCTTTGCTTCCTCGGGCCAAGTCCCTGCCCTTGAGCTGCCGATGTCACAGTGTTTGGATGAAAGCACTATTTTTTTTTTTCTAGAATTAAGAAAAAGTTATCTGTATGGAAAGAATAGGATGCCCTTTTCTTCTGCTCCATATTTTAAAAGTCACCTGCCGACGGGCTCCCAGCAACTAAGGCTCCCTCCATTGCAGCTTCTTGTCCAGTCTTTAAAAATTATTTATATTTGCAAGGCCTTAAAGTCAATCTTGATATTTTCCACTGTTCTGATTCTCAGCTCTAAATGGATTACATTGACAATGCAGACAAATTTAATCTTCTTCATGTATAACTTGGGGATAAAAGGTCAAAAAGGAGACACGTTTCTGTCCTCTCCCAGAGATAAAAATGCAAATGACTAATTTCCTTTGAAGTTTGTAAATACAGCACACAGCTGTGTTCTGTATAAGTGTCCCATAGGTCACCGCCATCCAGCAAAATTAACTCTTCAAAGACTCTGCCACAGGCTTCGTGACTGTGGACAGATCAGTGGGGTGACCCTCATCCTATGCTTTCTAAGAGCACAGTCTGACCGCTCTGGATAGGCTCCTGTTTAGAGGACTTGCTGACCTTCCAGACATTGTGCTTGGCCCCAAGCTGGAGGAGATCCATCTCCACCCTGGAAGGCTGACAATTAGCAAGGGACCAGCATGATAGTCACTGAGGTGTGTGGAACCATCTGGAAGGGACTCAGCCCCTCAGCTGGTGAGTCTGTGGCAAAGCCAGGAAGGAGGCAGGGCAGAAGGAAAACAGGGACTGACCACTTAAGGAGACTGCAGTGACTGCGCACTCGGCATCTAGAATATTCTAGGCCTTGCAGAGGAGGAGGCATGATGAGGGGCTGGGCAGACAGAGCCCTGCAGAGGTCTCCCTGGGACGCAGGGGCTGAGTCTCAGTGCTATCAAGCTATCACCAGGCACTGTGGCCTGAGTGCTGTCCCTGGCCAGGGAGTGACCCACAGGGCGCAGCAGACCCCTCCTGTCTCCCCTGCTGCTCCCTCAGCAGTGGGTTTCAGCGGATCCGCCTGATCTGATCCCCACTCTGTCTCTGGGGAGTCCTCTCACCCTCCTCCTCCACACCTCTAGTCTGCAGCCCGCTCTTGTATGCACAAATAAGTCTTTAAAAAACAAAAAACAGCCCTGCAGATCATCCTGGGAAATCCCTCCCTCTGCCCTCCTCAAGTCGTCAGAGCCCTCGTGTCTCCATTTCTCCATTTCCAGAGTTTTAGGAGCAGTGTCTGGGCGTGACAGCAGAGCACAGACTGCAGACGACACAGCGTGGTGGAAGAGCGTGGGGTAAAATACCGCGACGTGACTTCTGGGTCCCCCGCCACCTGAGGCATCTGGCACGCGCTCCGCTTTTACTTACTGAAGAATCCTTTGAAAGCATTAAGTGGGGTTTGCGACATAGCATTAAAGTGTTACATTCTCCAAAATGCATTACCCGTTGATTACTTTTTATATCTGAAAAAACGCTGACTTATTTATCCATTTCCAAAAAATGAACAGATAAACGTAAAATAGGCAAGGAATGATGTCATTTCCCCGCTGCTCACACAAAGCTTGAAAATCGTGTCAATAATTTTTGACACATGAGATCAGATGGTGTTTTGTGGTTCATTATTGTTTTTAATTTAGCCAGATCATCATCTACGTCCCACCACCTTCCTAGAGGAGGGGTCGATAGGCAGAAGAGTCACAGTGCATCTACTAGAGGTGGATAGACGGCAATTTAATGGAAAATCTTCAAGTTCACTGTTGAGGTTAATAAGCCTAAAATGCCTCAAAATTAAATTAAAGTATGATGCACCGTATAAGGCATTAAAAAGGCTTGAAGGCATTTTAACTGATGATGCAAGTAGCAGCTTAGGACAAAAAGTGCCCTTTGCCACTCAGATGAGAATCAAGATTTCTTGTCTTCCCGGAATGTGTCTTCGTGTTACAGGCGGGGAGAAGGGCAGCCATAAACCGCCAAGCCTGCCTGCTCTAATGGGTTTCTGCTATCTGCCGCATCAAGCAAAACATATAAGACCTTTCATGGGAAGGAACTGAATGCAGTGAGTGTGCAGTGCAGAAAAGACAGAGAACACAGGTTCTGAATCGGACACCCAAAGTGACCCGTCCCCTCGTGGGCAAAAGTCCACCTGAAAGGGGCTGGCCCAGAGCAAGGCCTGCCAGCCCGCCACAAGCCTAAAGCACCTTCTGGTGGAAATAAAAAACCTTGGTAACTTCAGAAAGGGGAAGCCCAGGTGGGGTCTGCTGAGACGGACACCGCCCATGCGGAGTGTCCAGCAAGGCCAGCTGAAGGCGCTTCTTGGTCATTCTGCCCTGTGGTTTTATGCGAAAACAGAAAAATGGTTAAAAGGTAGCTGGATTTTGCAAATAGTTTGTGTTTTGTTGGATAAAGTTGGGATCAAGGTTGAGGAAACTTATTTTTATAAAAGTTAAACCAGTTTTTTTAAAGATTTTTGTTTGTTTGTTCCTGCGAATTTGATTATATGTATATGCATACATACACCAGAGGTGTGTTTTTGTTTTGTTTTACTTTTCACATTTACTGACTAGTTCACACATACTGGACTATTTTCCAGTAATGACCATCACACTGGACATTCGCGGGCAATGCTGGTGACTGACAGCTGCTGCTTTCGCATACACTGGAAACCTTGATAGGACTGTCTGCCGAGACTAAAATCTGTGCCACACAGATACGGTGGTAGAAGAATCAAAAGGGGGAGGGGAGACGGCTGGGGGCGACCAGGTGCTGCGATAACACAACTACGGTGGGACTGGAGAAGGGTGATTACAGACTGGGCCTCGCATCCTGGAGACACCGGTGGGACGCACTGGGCCTCGCATTGGGGGCACAGGACAGTCCCCCCTTTGGAATGTGAACCCTCAATCTTCCCGCCTATAGGGCTGGCAGTGGCGCGGACCCCACCCTAGGGCCTCGGACCCCACCCTAGGGGCTCCGTCTCAGCTGCTGCCTGGGGGCAATAAACTCTGCTCTCTCGGCCTTTCTGCCTCCCGCCTTTAGAGGCCTCACCCAAGTGCGGACAAAACAGTCCCCAGGAAAAGGGGAGGTTCCAGTTTCCTTGCTCCGCCCAAAGGAGGGTGGAGCGGAGCAGGGAGAAGCTGGACACTGAGGAAGGAAGCAGATAGGACCCAAGGGAGGCCTGAGGAGGCGCAGGGAGCAGAGACTGTGTAGAAGCGGCTCTTGCTTCTTGGTCCTAGACTGGGGGGACACAGATGCTGGTCCTAGACTGGGGGGACACAGATGCGGGTGAGAGACCCACGGGAAGGTGACGATGGCAGCGGTGACTGACCTTCATTTTGATTTTGTGCTTTTCCTCCCAGGCTTGTCTGGCCATTTCTGACCCCCTCCCCCTTTTTTTGTTCTTAAAGATTTCACATGTTGTCTCTCTCTCCCTTTTTATTTTTTATTTTTTAAAGATTTATTCATACAGAACTGGGGTACAGGCCAGAGATGCGGAGGGTGAGAGGGTTCACCAGAGACAGAGTGGGGAGCAGAACAGGCAGATCAACAAAGTCCACTGCTGAGGGGAGCAGCGGGCGGGTCAGGAGAGGTCTGCTGCGCCCTGTGGGTCACCCCTGGGGTGGGGATTGAACTCGCATTGAACGGCTGCAGCCAGCTTACAGTGCTGCGTCCTAACTGTTGCGCCACCAGGGAGGGCCCATTTCTGACCCTTTTCTATGGGTTCCTGCTGGAAGATGCTTTAGACTGTGGCGGGCTCTCAGGCCTTGCTCTGGGCCAGTCCCCTTTGGGTGGACGTTTACCCATGAGGGGACGGGTCACTTTGGGTGTGTGATTTATTAACTGTATTCTTTGTCTTTTCTGTATTTCGCACTCATTGTATTGAAGTTTTTTTCCATGAAAGGTCTGATACATTTTGTCTTGATGCGGCACATATCTAGAGCAGGCAGGTTTGGGGGTTCATGGGTGCCGCGCTCCCTGCCCTGTAGCATTACAAGGAAAACAGCCTTCACAACCCCAGTAGTCCCCGTTGCAGATGGCTGGCTCATCACCTGCTTGCCTGCTCTTACAGGGGTACATGTGGAGAAATGCACACCCAAGGACAGCCTGTGGTCCTTGTTATATTGCTGGTTCAGCCTTAAGTTTTCCAATCAGTGGGATCAAGAAGCTGCTGTCATTTTCTTTGTTTCACAAAGGTGCTCATATTTCTTGATGGACTCTCTGGGGTTTTCCCATTTTGAGTAACAACAATGAGAGCAATTTGCAATTCCCATGCACTGCATTTGAATTGGAACAAAAGGGAACATCTAAGAACAAAACCTTGCTGAGTGGAGTAATTTTAAATGCCTTTAGTTCAGTTGAGTTTTTTTGGCAAGAGCAGCAAGAAGCTCTGCCTTTTCCTGGTCCCTGGGGTGCAGGGTCCCTGGGGTGCGGAGTCCTTGGGTTGTGGGGTCCCTGGGGTGCAGGGACCCTGGGGTGCGGGGTCCTTGGGGTGCGGGGTCCCTGGGGTGCGGGGTCCCTGGGGTGCGGGGACCCTGGGGTGCGGGGTCCCTGGGAGAACACAAGCATGCCTGGGCCCTGCCGGCCTGCGCTGTTTCCAGTCCTCAGCAGTTTACAGGAATGGATCTTTGTTTTCTCCTCTGCTCCTACCGCCACACTCTATGCTTTAGTACTGATAGTACTTTTTTTTTTTAATCTTTTTTTTTTTTTAAGATTTATTTATTTGTACATACAGAACTGGGGTACAGGCCAGAGGCTCAGTGGTGGTGAGAGGATTCACCAGAGACAGAGCGGGGAGAAAAACAGGCAGATCAGTGAAGTCCACTGCTGAGGGGAGCAGCAGGCGGGTCAGGAGAGGTCTGCCGCACCATGTGGTCACCTCCGGGGCAGGCAGGAATCAAACTCATGCGGAAGCGGCTTTAGCTTCTCAGTGTTGCGCTATAACCCACTGCGCCCCCAGGGAGGGCCTAGTACTGATACTACTTTTAAAAGCAAAATGTTTTGACTCAAAACTTGAGCCAGAGTCCAAGTGCCCACTTTTTCGCTCCATCAGCAGCACAGGCCTGTTCTTCCTAACTGCTCAGCAGCTCTGTCCATTCCTAGCAGTCCCGCGCCCCGGTGAGGCCCGCTGGGCGTCTGTGACCAGCCCTGTCCGGTCAGCAGTGGACGTCGCGCGCGGTGTGGTGTGCAGGGCCCGGACAGGAAGAGGCGCCTGCAGCTGGGACAAGGACCCAGGCGAGGCCTGTCGCGTCAGCGAGCTCCAGTGAGCGCGGCGCGGGAGCCAGCAGGGGCAGGACTGGCTTCCCTGGAGAGGGAAGGGGCCGAAACCGTCGCATCGCTGCGGACACAGATAGTTCACAGACGTCTCCAAGTTTTCGGAACAGGCCAAACCCAATGAATGGGGCAGACTGTACACCCAGACACGCGCTCGCTGAGCTGGGCAGGCCACGTGACGGCCCGCGATGTGGGGCCACGCGTGCAGAGCCATTTCACAGCCTCTCGCAGTTCTCCCTGATGCACTTTCCCCCCAAATCCTGAGGCTCCCCTCTGTTGGAGACACAAGCCTGCGCTGTGCCTTCTGCGGGGCTGCAGGGTCCGGGACCGTGCGGGTGAAAGAAAGTTCTCCAGCTGCTGTTACCACGGTGACCCTTGCTCTGGACCTGGGGGAGGATGGAGCCCACGGTCCTCTTGGGGGTCCACCAGACGGGAGGGGCGCTGCGTAAAGCTACAGCTTCAGGGGCGTCTCTGCTCTGCCGTGCCGGCTGGGCGAGCATTTCTGACCCTGCCAGCTTCCTCAGGCAGCTCTCAATAGCCCCACAGGAAGCCAGGCGTTGCCAGCGTCTATTGAATAAGGTGGGAGAGCCAACCTTAGAGGTGGTGCGGGCTCTGGGAAATCTCAAAGATCATTTCAGGTCGGGAAAAAAACGCTCAAAATTTTGTCTTCTTTTCCCTAAATTTTGGGTCTAGTTTTGGGAAGCAGAAAGAAGCTACCTGAGATTTGATTAGTGAGTTAAGATTACTGATCCTGGATAGGCGAGGAAAGCTTGCTTCTTAAAGTGATGCAAACCCGGTGATGATAAAAATCTGAGCTCTTCCTCACAGAATCAAGGGGATAGTACATTCAGCCTAAAGCGCTGAAATCATTCTGGTAAAACACAGGGTCTCGAGGCCCAGGCACACCCAGACTCCGACTGCGCCAAGCCCTGGGGGAAAGGTCCCTCTGCCGGAGGGCGAGATGGCAGCCCGGCCCAGGGAAGCCAGCCTGCTCACTGTAGTCGCATTGTTATGGCTTCTCTTTAGATCCAGACGTCATAAACAAGGCTAACGAAATCCCCTCTCTGCCTGTGGCCCTTCATTGAGATGTTCCGTATTACGGGACAGACAGACAACTGACCTTGGGCACACTGTGGTCCGGGGACCCAGGAGCCCTTGGGAGACCTGAGGTCAAAATCAGGAACACAGGGAGCTTTCCAGAAGCCGGGTCACCATGGGGACTGAACAAAGACACAGAGGGGAACTTTTCCAGTTGTTTACCAAGCCAGACCTTCCAGGTGCTTTTGTAAGATGTCAAAGCTAGGATCTTCCTCATAGAGGTTTTGTTTTGCAGACGGGTGAGTTCATTGCATGTTTCGGGACTCTGCCCTTTGTCAGAGGTGTGATGCGCAAACTTCCCACCCGGTCAGGAGTGTGTCTGTGGCTCTCGTTGTTAAAAGAGGTCCGAAGTCTGTTGGTCCAGTGTGGCCCCGTTAGTTTATATTTGCTTTTGCTCCTCTTGAGGGGAGCCCCAGAGGCACCTCGAAGCCAGCGGCCCCAAGCATTTTGCCTGTTTTTTCTTCAGTGGATTTTGCAGTTTAGGCCTTATATTGCATTTAATGAATTTTGGGTTCATTCTTAGGGAAGGTATGAGTGGTGGGTGGGCTCTTCTTTGGCCTAGAGCTGTCCTGTTTCCCATATTCGAATTTAAAACTGTTTTCAAGCCATTTAGAGTGACCGCAAAATTGAGGAAATAGAGATTTGCCGTAGGCCCTCTGCCTGGCCCAGCAAACCCTCCCACGCTGCTACCACCCACCGCAGGTGCGTTTGTTACAACTGACAAATTCATATCAACACATCGCAGTCTCCCGAAGTCCATGGTTAACTTTAGGGTTCCGCGTGATGTGTCTCATGGTGGTACTACCACTCACACTCATGTTCTCCCTCCTAAAAAGCCTCTGAATTTTTGACACTGAAATTATGAAGCCCCTGATGCCTGTCTCTGCCGAGGGGATTTCCGGACGCGGTTAGTGTCCGTCATGCCTGGCCTGCATCCGATGGCACCCTGCCTTACCGCATGGAGAAAGCACTTAGGGAGAGTGCAGGCAGCGCTCATCCTCCCAGTCTGGTCCCATCCACACCTGTGAGCGGGTCAGGGGTCTCCCGGGCCACAGTTCTGCCTGGAGGGGGCCTGAAGTCAGCTCTCTGATCCCCAGCCTGGCTCACTCTTGCATTTCAGCCCAAGACACAATGCTCACTCCGAAAGATCCAGCCCAGTTGCTGGAGTCCCGTCTTCCCGAAGGTGCAGACTCACCAGACAAAGCCAGCTTCCTACTTTATCCGGCTATGAAGAGGAGGATTGGGGTCACTTCTCTGTCTTATCATTGCAGTGAGGGCTTTGAATGCATTCCTGTGAGTGGAAATTCACCTAAGTCACAGGAGGGACACTCCCAGGGCTGTGCCATGGCATCCTCTGCCTGCTCGCCATCAGGCACGCGCCCCGCCCCCAGCCCCTGCAGCGCCCTGTCTTTATGGGATTGGCCATTTCGGGCCTTTCCTACAATGGACTCTGCGCTAGTCATCTTTCTGCATCTGTCTCTCACTTCACGTATTTGCCAGTTTCACCCAGGCTTTCCCAGGCTTCAGCCCTGGTTCCCTTTCCCAGCCACATCACCTCACGTCTCCAACGACACGTGGTGGAGGGGGGGTGGGGGGGAGGTGTGTCCCCGAATCTGATTCTACTGCTTCGGGGTCTGTAGGAGTAGAATGAGTAGGCCTGTGGTGCGGAATGCTTCACCTGTGGGTTACTGGAGTTCAGGCCTCACCTTACCCACGACAGGTTTTGAGCCACCACGCTTCCATCTCAACTCCGAGGCTGAAGGGCGGTGAGGTGTTTGGAAAGCTGCACAGACTGCACTGCTCCCCTGGGGAACCACGTGCCCTGATCAACCCTCTTAACTGCCGGCTGAGCCTCAGTTTACTTGTGGGTTACAGCCGAAGCGACGGCACCCACATCCCGAGCGTGCCGGGGGTCGGGGTGCTGCTAGGCGGCAGCATCCGCTCTGCAGGGGTTTGTTCCCGCTTCCTGCCGCGTACCCTCTCCCCCCCCCCCCACTTCGAAAGCCTTGCTTTTCTGCCTGCTTGTCATTCTGGGGCAGGTTGACTTTAGAATTAAATGTTCTCATATATCAAAGCCTTATACATCAAAATATGAATTATTGTATTTTTTAAAGGAGCGAAAGATTGGAGGGGCTTTCTCTCCAGGCTTGATTTATCTGATCCTGCTGGAAGACTCCCGGGGTTGATCCTCCTCGCTCTCTGCGGCGTCTCAAAGCCTGCCTGCCTGCCTTGCGCGGAAACACGGCAGGAGCTGGTGGCCCGGGGCGGCCCAGAGCCTCACAGCACCTGTTTCCCTTTTCTCGTGTGTTCTTCACCTGCACCCACAACCTGAGCCCGCCTCAAAGTTGCAGAGTTGGAACTGGGGTGAAGAGAACATGGGGGCTGCGATGGGGGCGGCGGCATGTCACCCCCATGCTGAGAAGGCGAAGTTTCGGGGTGCCAGGACCTCGCTTGCGCGGGCACCAGGCGGTGTCGGTTCCTCCTGGCCGAGCTCAGCTAAGAGCCGCAGGAGCAGTGACCAAAGCCAGCTGCTCCCTACGGCCCTGGGTGGCGAGGCAGTGGTGGGGACAGGCCGGGTCCAGGACAGAGCAGGTCCGCTTCGGCAGGTGCTCCCGAGCCCACGGCGCCCCGTTCTGCCAGGCCGCCCCTCGGCGCGTGAGCGGGTGTCTCCTTGGGGCGTCTCAGTTGGGAGCGCGGTGGGAGCGCGGTGGGAGCGAGGTGGGTGCACGGTGGGTGCACGGTGGGTGGGCCCGCGGGCCCTCGCCTTCCTCCGACGGCGGGAACGGCCCTGGCACGCCGTGGGTCTGTGGCTTGTGAGCACAGCAGCTCGCTGAGGGGGTCCTGAAATGCATGACGGAGCTGTCAGCCCCCACGGCCTTGACCTGCCCAGGGCTCTGGGAGGAGTGACCTGACCCCTTTTAGTCCCAGTGTTTTAAATTGCAAATTGGGATTAATCAATACAGACCTCAAGAGTGTGTTGTGGGAAAGAAATGAGATAAGAAACGTCAAGTGCCCAGCTCTGCTGACAGGAAGGCTTAATGGAGTGTGGTGGCTGCTGGTCCTCCTCCTCCCTCCTCCTCCTCCCTCCTCCTCCCTCCTGCTCCTCCCTCCTCCTCCACCTCCTCCTCCTCTTCCTCCTCCTCCTCCCTCCTCTCCGCCTCCTTCACTGTAAGTCAAAAGTAAAAGAATACGTTCCACATGGTTCGTTTCACAATTGAATCCTATTAAAATCATTAATATTGTGAGTGGATTTAAAATTTGGGAAGGGCGCCTGAAGTTTGTGGATGACTTTAATGATCGTTTGATACATTATATCACAAGAGCATGTAACCTGAGCCAGGCTAATGAGATGTAAAATGAATCTCCCTTCTGTTAATTTGTATATTAATGGGAGTTTCTTGGGAAATTTTAAAGGACCACTTCTCTGAAATCAAAGACATGCTAGTGAGTCCAAGCTCCGGAGATTCCTGTCACGGTAGCCCACCGTGGGAATGATGGTATAACTGGATTTTGCATGATAAACTTATGTTGCTCATTAAGTAACCTTTTTTATAAAGACAAATCTGTGAGACTTTCATCAGCCTAGAAACGTCACTCACTTTAACCCTCCATATGTTTTTCTTTGGATTCATTAAGGGGCAAAAAGCCTGCTGTTGTTTCCAGCGAATCTGACATCTGACCTCAACAACCACATTGCATGCTAAGTGTGTCCTTGAACTGCCCTTGGTCAGTGTGTCGGTCTTGTAGGGGGACCCAGGGAGGCACTGGCAAGAACCTCCCTGTCCCCCACTTCCCACCCCCCACTGGCGCTTTCCCAGCTTACACTTTGATCCTCACTACTCCAGTAGAGAGCCAAGTGACCGTCTCATCTTCCTGCCTGTTACTTTGTTTAATAAACAAATCTGGCCTGAATTTAAGGCCAAGGAGATGGTGGAACTGACTGCTCATAAGACTGAACCCCCATGTCTCTTAACAGCTTGAAAATCAGACCCTGCTGCGTGCAGATGGTGCTCCCGGGGTGCAGGGTGCTCCCCGGCCCGAGGGGTGAGTGTGTGGTGGGCACTTAGCCTTTTTGGCTCCTTCTGAAAATCCACTCCCAGCCCAGTTTGGGAAAACCATTCTGGCCGTCAGACCCTGCCATTCACTGTGAATTCTGATGGCTGTGCTTCAGGCATTGACTCAGAAGGTGTTAAAACCTTACCACATGCCTGGCGCATGGCGAAGGCCCGGGCACATGAAGCCAAATAAGTCAGGTTTAGCCACGCTGGCTAGAGGAAACAAATGCATAGCAATGCTTGCGACAAATTAATCCAGGTGTCTGTGAAGGGGAAGGGCAAGGTAGCTGAACCCATGCACGCTGTTAGACAGATTTGAGCTCAGCCGAGAAGTCCTGGCCGTGGTGGCCATTGGAGCAGCTGCAGCTGCAGCAGCGGTGGCATCACCAGCTGAAGCAGAGAGTCGTGGGCGTAGAACCAGTGGATGGACGGATGGGCTGTGGTCAGGTCGGGTGTGTTTTGAATGCTTTCAGCTAGCTCATTTTCACCTCACAGCACAGTAACTTTCTCTCGCCCCATTTTATAAATGAGGAGCCACACACGGGCTGTGTGGCCGCCCCGTGGTCCACAGCTACTACTGGGCTCCAATGTGGGCAGGCTCGGCAGCAAGTTCAGCAGGAAGCAATGTCTGAGAGGGAGGGACTTGCGTGCGTGCGGGTGCGGAGAGCAAGACAGGGCGGTGCACCGAGGAGCTGAGATTTCACTAGAAGGGGGCGTGCAAAGGCCCTGAGGCACTCAGAGAACGCGGATCACTCAGGGTCTTGGGTGGTACCAAGGTTTCCATTACTGAGTAGGATGACCCCACAGTTGTATGGCAGTTTCCTTTCACTTAGTAGTAAATACTGACTGAATTATTTGAGGGAAAGTATCATGATGTGTGCAACTTACCATCACATTCTTCACCAAATATAGAACAGCAAAAATAATGTCATAGACACTAATAAATATATTTGTATATATGTCAGGTAAGTACATGGGTGGATGGATGGACAGAAGGATGGCTGGTTAAACGGGGGCATGGACGGGTGGGTGAGTTAGTGGGTGCGGGTGGACGGATGGGTGGAATTCACCAATGTATTTTACTGTATTAGTTTGATGACTGTAAATTTGCAGTTATATACAAATAGAAGTGATGATGAAGAGTTTAATTTGTACAGGTGTGATGGGAAGATGCGTCCAGTGCAGGTGTAAGTTTAGGAGCAAATGAATGGCCTTTGCCTGCTGTGATGTTGGGGATGGGCCGGGACAATCAAGAATGGGGTGCCAGAGGGAGGCACTGACAGGGCTCGGGCACACTGGGGGTGCTGAGACCTAATATCCGCCGCAATGGGAATAGCGCTGAGCAAAACCGGAGCGTCCTGCCTGTTTGGACATGGGCGGTGAAAGATCGCATATTCAAGCTCAGCGGGAGAGCGTCCGTTTTTCTATCCGCATTAGCGAACTGAATCGGCTCCCTCTAAAATCTAAGCTGTATGCAAATTCAAAACAAAACTGAACTTTTTCAGAAGCCTCTCTGTTCATTCGCCTACTGCTGGCCTCCTTCTTCTTAATCTCCTTCGTAATCATTGCCTGCATTTCCAGAATTAAGATTACATTACGGCTACAGAGCAGCTAATCATGAGTAATGCGTGCTCGTCAGCTGCTTTCTGTTAGTACACAGCGCCCGCCTAAGTTACTCCATTGTGTTCGGTAATGACTTCTTGTACCTCTGGCTGTGCACAAATTAGGAAATTCTGCTTCAGGACCTAGAAAATGAGGCCACTTTCCATGTATGAAAGCACACACACACACATTTGGCCCTCTCCACAACAAACTGCCATCTACTGTGAGAACACAGGAAATACGTGAATGTCTGCTACGGAGAGAGACGGAGTGGACACCCGCTTTGCTCGTGAAAGCGTGTCCAGGGTCTGGACCAGCGGACAGTGCGCCTGCAGGGGACCGAGTGGGGGGGCCTGGGGAATCTTAAAACCCACAGGCTTACTGTGCATTTCCAAAAAACAAGCAGGAAATCGGTAGAAAAACCAAAGCTTCTGAGCTGACGTCCTTGCCAGCCGTCCACATTTGATGACAGAGGGTGAGCGGCCTCCTTGCTTGACTCCTGAGTGGGAGCAAAATGTGCATAATGCACCCCTTGTCTTGTAGGCAGCTTAATTTTCTGGACTTCAACACTATGAATCAGAATTAGATGTGGACTCACTGTTGAGGAGAAATTTGGCCAGCGTGTCTCAGATTTAGCCGGTTGAGTCCGACACCTGCCTCGAAGCTCCCGCTCCTCTTGATAATGGAGCAGCTGTTCTGCAAGAGAAGTCGCGAAGCGCCTCAGCTCTGTTTGCCTGTGGGGTCAGCCTTCCGCTCGCTGCTTGTGTTCGGCTCGGTGAATGCCACCGTGTGCTGCGAGACACTCGCGGTGTCTCTCTTATCTGAGGGAAGCCGAGGGTCACCTCAGGGTTTAAAACCCACCTTGGTCAGCGGAGCCTCTGCCGCTGGACCCTTGCCATCGCGCGCCCGTCCCTTTAAACAAAGCCGACTGATGAAGTGCCCGTGACTCTTCAAGTGGTCCCGCACTCGTCCCCCAGAGCACCCCCCTCCGGTCCCTGGAGAGACCGACCGCCTCCGACTCGGCAGCCGGCCAGGGACTGACTGCCCCTTGGGGTTAGGACTCAGCCCGGGGGTGACCTGCGAACGCGCCTCAGTGGTGAGGGCAAAGCACAGCGGCCATTCTCTGCTGGGGTACCGGGAAGCGTCCACGCTCACAGCAGGCTGGAGTAGTGGGCTTCCGCGAGAAGGCGCGGCAGCCTCTGCAGGAAGGCGCCGTCTGTGTGCTCCCGCGCACCTCACACTCCTGCTCTAAAACCGGCCTCTTCTGAGCCTGAGCTTTGGCAGGAGTCCACAGATGGTATGTTTATGCCTGCGGCCTTCTGCTAGCTTCCTGGGGACGAGGAGCTCACGGGCCCCAGGGTAAGCGCGACAGCACTTGTGTGCCCATGTGCCCACCGAGGCCTGCATCGGGAGCTCCGCGGGCGCCTGGCACGGGTCCCCGGAATGTCTGGACTCGCGCTCCTGCCTCAGCCGCAGCCCCTGCGCCGCTAACAGGCGTCATCCAGATGTCTTCTTGACCTGGCGCCTCCCCTGAGCAGCATTCTTTTGAGAGTTTTCAGAGATCCCAGTGAAGTGCATTCAACAGTTGAGGAATTCCTCGGGTGTCTTCAACGTGGCTACAGCGTTTTACATTTTATCCGTGGGGGGTGGTTTCCAGCTCCCCACGTCCTCACCAACACTTGTTGCTGTGGGTCTTCCCCATCGTCGCCCTGCCAGGGGCGATAATGGTGTCGCCTTGCGGTTTTAACTTACGTGTCTCTCACTGCTAGTCGTTACCCATCTTTTTCATGTGCTGAGTTCTCAGCCAGCTCCATGTCTTGCTTAGTGAAATGTCTGTTCAAATCTTCTGCCTCCTAATGACACTTTATTATTGACTGTAGCCACTGTATATGTGGATCCTGGGGTGTCCTTTCTTGGAAATAAAAGTCCCCCACCCTGAAGACTGTCTTAATGCACTGGGTGGAGCACACCTCATATCACCTAAGAGGTATTTGTCCAAAAGGCAGTATCTCTTCATAGCTAATGAGATTCGAAGTCCAATGTCCTGTATCAAAATCATGATTGTTCTCCCCCTGGGCTCCGTGCGCTTTTGCATGTATTCCTTGATAATTCATGGCTAAGAAAGCATAAAAACTGGCCGTCTCAGAGGGGCTGGGCCAGGTCTCTCCTGCAACTTTTCCATGAGTAACTGCTTATTGTTAATGATGATTAAAACAATAACTCTTTAACAAAGCATTTGTAACTCAGATTAGTCAGCCACTTTCCAGGCAGACACTTCCTGGGCTCCCCAGAGTTTGCAACAGCAAATTGAGGTAATGGTGCGGTTTTGCATGGTCCTGTTGCTTCAGCAGTAAATATGTGAATTGATTACCCAGGAGCCCAGGTCGTGATGTACTGTTGTTTTGCTTTATTCTTTATTATGTTAGGAATCCTACACCGCAGGGGGCTGGTATCCACTACAGGGTCACCTTGGGACTTCTAATATGGAAATCTAAATGAATTCTGTTGCTGTAAATGACAAACAGAACAACAGCAGCCTGCTGCGCATGCATACATATGTATGTTCTCCCCACCGATGGAATTATGGTGAAGGATAGATCAAAGTGAATTAGCGCCTGTCAAGGAAAGTGATAGGGCATCCTGTGCTGTGATTTTCCCCCTTCCTTCTGAGGGTGACATAATAGCTAGACTTTGCTTCCCGCTCCCTTCACCCAGTGTGGTTTTCTGCAGTTCAGATGTGGAGCTCAATCACCTGGCATATTCTATGCAGCAGGAGGCAAATTGAAAAGCTAAATTTTTACAATCAAAGTGAGTGTGACTGTATTTGGAGTCTGAATAGTACTTAGTTTTGTGACTACCGTTGCACTGAGCTGCTGTGTACCCAAATATTGTAACATTCACTGTCGATCAATCTCCTCGGCCTTCAGAAAAGCCTTCCAAATCCAAAAGTCCTAGAGATCTATTCATTCAACCATGGAATTTCCACGTTAACCTGGTTAACGGTAAGAACTGTACCAACATTGCGACCTGTTGTTCTTCCCATGGTACTGAGAAATCATCAAATAGAATTCTATCACTGCTATCACTTCCAATCCCAAAACACTTTTAAAATATGACAGAACTTTCTTTAAAGGGAGAACCTAAGATATGTGGCATGAATTTGAACCGGAGATGAAAAAGCTGAAAATAAAGAACTACATGAGCTGCGTTTCTAAAAATTGCTGTAATCCAGCAAAGAGTAAGAAGGGGTCGTGCGGTGAAGTTGTAGCATTTAAAGACTAAAATGAAGGAAGCCAAAACAGGAAAAGAGAGAATACAAGGGGCAGGACAAGGGAATCACCACCAGTAAGGGGCCGGTTCTGAGTGGAGCGGCGATATGTAGAGTGACTGACAGTAAGCTACTGATGCCCCTCCTTCCAGCGACAGCTTTTTAAACATTCAAATATAATCCTTCAGCCGTTCCTGATAGTATTTCCCCCCCTTAGTGCATTTACATCTGTTCTGCTTATTCCTTGGCTTGGACTGGACTTGGGGTGCTGCGCACTTGGCACCGTACCCCGTCCACTCGCAGACGAGTATTACGGTCCACTCCAGTTTTTGTTTCTTTTGCTCAGTTATACGTGGAGCTTCCCGGTTCACAAATGTGCCCATTCTTGATCTTCACAGGAGATCACATCATTCATTTCTCCATGATCACTCTAAGGATGTTTTTGGTGTTACAGGACTGGAAACCCCAAGAAAATAATAACTTTCTTGTATTTCCAAGATATTGAAGTTCTCCACACCTTGCTTGTCATCTGGTTGTCTGGGCCTCCACGTGGGTATTTCTTTTCATCTCCTCGTTACTCATTTTTCTTCCTAACCAACTGGCCAATGTGCTCTTATTTCTTTCCAGTGAACACTAGCTACTTTCTTTGCCAGCTGACCTCGCTGGAGATAAATGTCACCTGTGGTTGCTTAGGCAGCACTCAGGCCTCACACCCACAGTCCTCCTTCCAGTATGAGGGTTTAATGCTCGTACGTTGTTTGATGTGACCACGAGACAGTCTCGGCCCTCCTCTCTCTCAACAGTAAAATCTCATATTTATTGAGACATTTCCCAGTTAACGATTTATCGATTTCAGAAAGTCTTCCAAACGAGGACACTAAATGAGTCTCTCACACACCCGTACCAGTTGGCACCATGCCTGGCCCGCTCAGGTCCAGAAGCTGATTGCCGTTGGCACACTGCCTGGTCCAGGAAGAGAATGTTCTGTTCCTTCCAGCTTCCAGGGTCCACTCACCTCTGACCGTGTTCTAAATTTACTCTGTCCACACCTCAACTGAGATCAGCCAGCACTCACCTTACAGAGGCCGACACAAATGATATTAACTGGTAGAAAGGCTTCTGATTTTTTTTTTT
>NW_004567102.1:87813059-87819239 GCF_000260355.1 Condylura cristata | reverse complement strand
TAAGTGAAGTCTGGGAGGGCACAGTCTTCTGTCTGAACATCAAATAACAAGAATGAGGAATTCATCCACACAGCACCTGTCTCATTCAGGAAAAGCCATGTCCAAAGGAGCACCTGCCTGGCTGCCCACTGACCCTGTGTCCTCCCGGCTGGAGTCGCAGTCCGGAGGGCTCCTTGAAGTTCTCTGTCCTTGCACTGCTGAGGGGCGCGGGGTAGAGATCCCTCACCTGCTTGTGGGTGGGGCCAGTGTGGGTGTGCTTTCCTTATCCCTGCCAGGAAACTCCAGGCATCACCCACACCCTCCGCGACTTCGCCACTCAGGAGGGTGTGGCCATGCCTGCGTGACATCACCAGCACAGGAGGGCGGGGCCATGCCTGTGTGACATCACCAGTGCAGGGGGCGGGGCCATGCCTGCATGACGTCACCCCGTGTAGCTGTCCAGTGGCCGAAGCTCAGGCTCGCGTGCCCTGTGTCCCGGGAAGGGCGATGCTCTCGATTCCAGGGACCGGAGTGAGGGCATGCCACTGCTTTCCTCCTTTTTAGTCAAAATGACATGTTAACCACAACTACATCGATGGTGTAGTTGAAGAGTCTCTTCCTAATCCTTAGTGGAAACCATCATTACTCATTTCTGTGTCCACTTTGAGATAGGTTCCCATGAATGCCAGTGAGTAATGTCTGTGCACATACTTTTCAGAAGTCCCAAATAGATTTTCCCGCTTGCTGTGTCTGATCATTTCATTTGCATTCGCTTTAGCAACATCTGGATCTCTCCATAGCTCAGTGTGTAGAGTTCCACCTTATTTTTGTCAATAAATTCATAGCGTTGCAGTGGATCGATGCACTCTACGATATTTGCTAAGAGTCTCCTAGCTGTGGAATTCTGCAGGACTCACAATATCACAGGTAATGTTCAATGACCATCTTTGCCCATGCCTTAGTCTGGTCAGGCTGCCATGGCAAAGTACCTTAGTTGGAGTGGTTACTGATCACAGGTCTGGAGGCTGGGAATTCAAGGTCCAGCTGCCAGCAGCTTCCGGCGGGTGAGGCTCCCTTCCTGGCCTGTAGATGGCGCCTTCCCCAGGCCACACCTGATGGGGAGATGGGGAGAGCAGCTGGCGTCCATACAGGGACACCTGTCCTGGAGCCCACCCTCACGACTCCATCTGAACCCCATCACTTTGCAAAGCCCACCCCCCAAATGCTGTCACATTGGGGAGCTGGGATTCAGCGTGTGAGAGGGTGGGGGACACATCCAGCCCATACCACGTCATCGATCTTTGTGTCCTTTCTAGAAGACATCTTGGTAGAAATTATATCGCTGGATGAAATAGCACATAGACAGTATTTTTTAATAAACATTGATAAATGGCTCCCAACAAGTAGTACATGGCTGTGTACGGTTTAGGGTTAAATGTTTTGCTTTATTTACTGCTAAGCTTTTAAATATGTTCCAATCCAACCGACAAGTGATGGAATCTCACTCCGTCTTTTAAAAAGATTACGAGTGAGCTGAGCATCTTTCAGAGGATTACTGCCCACTTGTATCTTGGTCCTTGAATTACTGCTTAAATCCTCTTGATTATTTTGGATTGAGTCATCTGTCTTCTCATTGATTTGTAAGGTTTTTTTTTTTTTTTTTGTATATTTAAGAAACTAGTCTCGTGAGCTATCTGTTGCTTATGCTCTCTCCTGTTACCTGACTATTGGTGAGTGTGCTATCAATTGCCATTTAGAAATGATGCTATGTCTTATGAAAGTTATGTTACTACTTCTCAAAATTCTGAGGACGGTGACTTTGGTGCAAGCACCTTGGGGTGATGCTTGCACACTGGGTGGTTCATCCCTCGCCTAGCGCTCTCCGCTGGGCGTGGGGAGGACGGCAGCAGCTGGAATGTTCTGGGCCCTTGAGTCTTGTGTCATTTGGCTTACTTGGTTCTCCACGATATAGACTGAGGCCTCCCCACCTCACCCCACCTGCACCGCCACGTGTTGTCTCGGTCTGTTCCCTCCTGCCAGGTTGTTGAGCTTCCCACTGGGCGGCTCGGGGCTTCCAGGAACTCAACGGCGGGAGCTTCTGCCACCTTCTATGGCCGGGGCGAGTCCAGCCCAGATTCCAGCGGGGACTCGCGGGCCCGTCCTGCCAGGCCTGGTCTGCGGGCACTGCAGAGCAGAAGCCACCCGAAGGCAGCCGTTGGCTTAGCTTGACTTGATGGCCATAGGAATGTTTTTTTCTTAGTTTCTGGCTGCTGTGTTTATAGTCAGGTCCCTACGGCTTCTGAGCGTGTGCCTGCCCGGGAGTGGCCGTGTCGCCCCAGAATTGAGGTGTCCATCTGGTGTGTCTGCGAATGCTTGGATGCATTGATTTCTTTTTTTCCCATTTTGCTTTATCTCAACTCACTTTTTGAAAGAGATAAGACAAAGGTATGCATCAGACTTTGCCACCTTTGATGTGTTCTCACGTCGTCTGTGGCCCCGTCTTTGTTCCCCGCCGACATGAGCCGCAGCCTTCGTGTGCTCGCTTCCAGTGCTGACGTGACGCACGGGTCCCCGAGCTCCGTGGCCGAGGCCCGCCCTCACCCTCCGTCCACAGCGGCATCAAGCCTCCGATCAGCTGGTGCTGGAGCATGTCTGGGTGACATGGGCAGGGGCGGGCAGCAGGCAAGGAAGGCCCGGAAGGCCCACCAGTGCCCACGCCGCTGCCCACCAGCCCAGCCCAGCCCACACCACCGCTGCTTCTTCTATAGGAGGCTGAGCGGCGGAGGAGTGTGGGCGAGCACAGTGCTCTGAACCGGTGGCTCGTGGCTCGACTGTGAGCCCTCCTACCCAGTGGATGGTCCCCAGAGGGAGCACCCCCCCGCCGTTGCTGTGCACCCCAGGGCGCCTCCACCCCTCATTGGGGACACAGGTGGGACAGGCCGGGCCCGTGCGTGGGTCACGGTGACTTACACCCCGCCCCGGCCGCCGCTTGGGGCTATTTCCTTAACCCTGGGGATCACCCTGACTAGAGAGCTGCTCACCGGGGCTGGCCCCTCACAGAACTCCCTGCACTTGCTGTCTTTGTTCCTCAGGCTGCTGCCCTGGCTGCTGTCTTGACTTTTATTACTAAAGTAACTAAATGCTATTTTTTCCTTCTCGATCGTGTGCCGGTGACTGCTCGGTCTTGCCTGGCGGTTGTTGGTGCCTCCAGCCTCCCCACTGACCCCCAGCCCTGCTGCCTTCTTCTAAGTGGATGCCCTTTGCTGCCAGTCCAACGGGTTCACGTCCTGCCTGTTTGCAAACAGCCCCGTTTACATATCGTCTGGCCCACAAGGACTCCCTTGATAATTTCAAGAAATTTTGCCTCCTTCCTCTGAGTTCACCGTAACTATTCCGTCCGCTTACTTATTTTAGCATTCCTTCCCTGCTGTGCTCAACCCCAAATCGCACACATCGGCCAACGCCTGGAAGTAGAGTCTCTTCACAACAGAGCCCTGAATAACCATCACAAAATGAATGGCTAGAAAAACCCCCAGTACATGTCGAGTGAGTTCTTGTTGATTCTGGCTCCAAGAGAACTAGGTCACTTAGAGAGAAGGCTGAGCAAGGCGACGCATCACGAGATGATTTTGCAAAGGTCGCACATGCCGTAGCACAAAGGAAAAATACAAGCAGGAGAGAAGCATTTCTCTCGTTCCCGCTTCCCAGTGATCCACACTGGCCACCGCTGGCTGGTCAGAGCATTTTGCAAGTAGCTTAGAAAAGCACAAAATTACATAATTTTTCTGGCTTTCCCAACGACGCTGTCAGAGTGACATGAGCTACAGTTACAGGGGAAGTATTTACCGGTTAGCTATGGGGATGAATCTTATGGTAACTTTTATTGAAATGGATTTATGTCACATCATTTTCGGTTTTTGGTCAATTTTCAATCAGTTCATCGATTGAATCCCAGATGCTTGTCCTCCTTTTGGGCCATTGGGGATACCTGCAAGTGTTCCCCGGAGGTTCCTCACATTCAGCCTCATCTGTCGGGTTCACTTCTGATCTGCCACCCTCCACATCCATCATCCCCAGCCCCGGCTGGCACAGCCGGGCCGGCCTCCTAGGTGGGCGAGGGCTGCTGGGCCGTCCTCCCAGAGGACATCGATGTCCTCCCGAGGCAGAGGCGCTGCGGGCAGAGCACGATGGTCTGCTTTTCACCCTTGCTGTGAATCATGACCCATCACAGACGCACTGGCCAGGCAAAGCGCGACTCGGAATGGAAACGAGGCATCCACGCTGCTCTCGTGAAGCCGTTCCGGGGGCACTTCCCCCCAGTCCCACCCAGCTAAGCCATGTTTTCGCCATCACTCCCCAGCATGAAGATCGCGTGAAAGCCATCACCTGCCCCTCTGCAAGCTCGGCTCACCCAGACAGCTCGCTCAGCGGCGGCTGAGGCTCCTCTGCCCGCAAAGGCTGCAGCCTGAGAGCCGCCGCTGAGCACCACCACTCACGACCTACTTGAGGGGCGGCATCTTTGCATGAAAAGGGCCACGAAGAGCCAAATTCCACGTGTCCCCCTTCCTCACCTGCGAGATGAGATCACTCCGCCGCCTCGGAGACGAGCTTGGAGTTACCAGGAGAGCCCGGGGCGCAGGGGCACGTCAGCCCGGGTCCGCAGCCGCCCGCTAGGCCACAGGCTCACCTTCCTTCTACGCTGCCACGCTGTTAACTTCAGAGTCTTGTCAAGTGAAAGAAGTGGATGATTCCGAGAATCCGCTCTACCTGAGTCCTCGGAGCACTCTCAGTGGTGTGATCTGTTTCAGTTCGACAGTGTTATTTTACCTGACGAGGCAAATAGGAGACAGCTCGAGGTATCGGTTGTATGTATCAGCGATAAGGCCTTCTTCTCTTAAAAATCAGTAATCAGAGATTTTGATTTTCTGGATGTTCCTGAAGAAACAGAAGATTTCGTGAAAAGCTTTGTAAAGTGAGAAGATATGAAGAACAAAGACTGCCATAAGGGAACACGGATCGGTCTGAGCCAAAGTGGGATGTGGACGCCAGGTGATTTGCTGCAAACTTCCACATGTAATCTCTAAACCTGTTCTTCCCCTTCTTAAATGATGCTGCTGTGGTAACAGTATTAAGTCACTGTGTACTCCAAAATCAATCAAACATAGTCTCTTGTGATTGAGGGGACATGAGCCAGAATCTGAGATGATGATGCCGATAGGGCCCAGGGCTAGCCCCTGGACTCCGAAACGGAACCTCAAGCCCCACGGGCAGGGGGGCGCATCACCGAAAACAAACTGGACGGAAAGTTGGATGGGAAGACGGAGGAGAGCGCTGAACCCGGCACTTCTGCCCTCCAGAGCATTGTGTAGTTGCATTCTTCCCACTGAATCTTGAACAATAAGAAGCTAGGGGCCCTCCCTGGTGGGCAGCGGGTTAAAGCGCAGCACTATGAAGCTGTCACAGCCACTGCAGCAGGAGTTCCCTCCCGGCCAGGGAGGGACCCACATGCCAAGCGGATCGCTCCTGCCTCTCCCGCAGCCCCCTCAGCAGTGAATTTCAGCAGATCTGCCTGTTCTGCTCCCCGCTTTATCTCTGGGGAATCCTCTCACCTCCCTGTACCTCTGGCCTGTACCCCAGTTCTGTATGCAGAAATAAACCTTTTTTTAAAAAAATCAAGAAGCTAGGTGGCTGCAGACAGGAATGAATACAGTTAAGTCCAGCCTGACCCAAGCAGAGGGGTGTGTAAGGAACACTGCTGGCTCCGGAAACAGCTGCTTCTTTGCTCTCTGGGGCAGGGGCTCATGACAGCGATTGTGGCAAACATCCGAGGAGAGAATTAGGAAGGCGAGGACCGCCCTGGAGTTGCTGGAAGCAGGGCTTCTCTTTCCCATCATGCCCGAGAGTACCCCATCTGCTGCGGGCACCTGTGTAGCTGTAACTAGACCGTGCCGAACACGCCCTCTGCAAGGGCAAGGCAGACTGTGCGGTTCCCTGAACACTATTTTATGTAGGAACAAAACATGAGCAGAAAACAGATCCAGCAGAATGACTTTTCTCCTGCGGGGTGCCGTCCCCCAGTCAGGAAGGGAAGGGGGCGGGGTGGCAGGCTTAAACGGGGGCAGCGTTTTAGAAACGGCTCTAAAACTTGGCACAATGAAAATAAGTCCCTGTCACCCACCCCACCCCACCCCAAGTGCGGTG
>NW_004567102.1:87809266-87811729 GCF_000260355.1 Condylura cristata | reverse complement strand
CGGCCACGCAAATGGCCGAGTGTCCGAGTATCAGCTCCACTGTTTCTGCCGAGCAAAACCACAGGCCCCTTCAGAGCCACGGACAGGAGACCCCTCCTCTTCCTGACATCTCAAGGCCGGCGACCCTTTTCCTCCAGATGTGAGGTCAGTGCTGCATGACGTAAATCGTCGCAATGGCTGTACCTCTCGCCACACCCCTCTCCCTCTCTCTCACCTACTCTCCTCTCTAGGGCCGCCAAATGCATCTCCCATCCTGCTCACAGCATGCTGTTTTCCAAAGGCTTGATTGTACCTGTTCCGTTCCCACCACCAGAGCTGACTGAAGGCCTCCTTCCTCTGGGTAGGGCCTGCTTGGCCTTCCGCCTCAGCTCCCCAGGAAGCTTCCCTCAACTGGTCCCTCCCCACTGTACTTTCTTCCAGCCAGGTGGCCAATTTTCTCTCCCGCAGACACTAGATGAGGCTCTAACGGGCACTCCAGCTGCCTTCGGGTGAGGAAGAGCCCGCCGCAGGTCAGCGGGGCGACGTGTCTGGGCCCTGGGCCCTCAGGGGCGCGTGCTGAGGCTTCTTGGCCACGGCAGACACTATCCGTTGGGCGGGTCAGGCCACCGGCAGCCCACGCAGCTGTGAGCCCAGGCTCCAGAGCGTGACCCCCTCGCCCAGCCTTCGGCCTCTCCGGCAGACCCCAGTGTCAGTGGGAGAAAGAGAAAGATTGCCTGGCTCACTGAAGTTGCAGGGAGGCTTGATCAGAGTGTTTGATAGCTAGGGCTGGAATTCAATTTTGAATTTTCCTGCTGTGGCAGTTAAATGTGAGGCTTTATATTACCACTTCTCTCTCATTCTACTCAGCTATAATTTTTCTGGAAAAAATTTCCCACTGGTCATGAAAGTAACCAAATTTAAGAGGAAAAAAAAATCAATAAAAGATTTAAGAAAAAAATAGTACCAAATAAGTGGTTTATAAAGTATTATGGTTATGGCATTAAGTGAAGTCTTCTCTTCAGGGAGACATCAGAATTTGAAGTTGCTTCAAACTCTCCATCCTACAATTTGGCACAATGAACACATCACTAGATTATGGGACAGAACTAAAAAATGTCAGCAGTAAATGAGCACAGTCACAGCTAATGAGCTATATTTGGCCAGCATGAGCGCCGTTTGGATGCCTGTGAGCGACAGTTTGACAACGGGCTGAGCAGTGTAGAGAGCTGGGCGCGAGTGGGGGTGAGCACTGGGAGCCCCGGTGTGGCGGGGTGATCCCAGCTTCACTCAGGACACAGAAGGCAGGAGAGGAGCCTCGTCTGGGCCGGAAGCAGAAACAGCTTTCCATGGCAACCCCTGGTGGTGACGGTACATGGGTGGCAGGGTGGCAGGAAGTCCATGGGGATGACAGCTGAGAGGGACAAAATGGAAAAAGATGTGTGTGTATTTATGTATGTATATATGTGTGTATGTACTTATCTATTATATATATGTACATATATATGTACATATGCGTGTATATATACACACACACACACATATATTTATATACACATATATATATCAAAAATAAAAACAAAACAAAGCAACACATGTGAGCTTTATTTAAGTCTGCACCAGTGGGAGCAGTCTTGGCAGGGTCGATGGGCGCCATACTGAAAAGAGCTTTGAGTTTCGTCCTGATTAGTTGTCTTAGTTCAGAAAGGAGTGTGATGCTGTGACGCTGCTGGATTTTTTCTGAAAATATGGGTGTTTCCTCAGCTGAGAGGAAAATGAATCCCGTCGTCATTTGTAGTCTGAGTTAAAGTCAAGCAAGGCATTACAAGGGCACAGCCGTGCTCCAGGAAAGGAACCGCAAGTGTTGATTGGAGCGCGGGGGCTGGGAGGAGAGGCAGCGGGGGTCCTGGGAGGCGCCCAGCCTGCTGGGTGGGCCGACAGTGGGGGCAGCGGAGTGGTGAAGGCCAGGCGCAGAGGGTGCTATCACCCGGGCCCCATTGACACGTGAACTCGGCGGACCGGGAACGTGGCCGGGCGGGAGCGGGAGGGTTCGCACACACGTGATCTTTGACTCAGTGCTCGTGCAAAGTGACTTCCTGCGTTCTTCCTTGCACACACCGTGCTGAACGCTGCGCTCACTCTGCTCTCGGAGAGGGCGCACGTGGGGGGCCTGAGGCCGCATGCCGGGCCTCAGCGTCGCTCGGCCCCTGGAATGCCACGACCTTGGCCGTCCTGGCCGTCGGCATCATCGTCCATGTGTCGAGCTGGTATTTACCAAGACGCACCACGTGTGCTGAAGAAATGTCCTCACGAAGCACTCACAGAGCCTATGAGGGGACGCTGATGACCAGCCGGCTTTTGACAAATGCAACTGAGACTTGCGGGAGGTGGGGAATGCGCCCAGGTCACAGGAGGCCACTCAGGGACAAACAGCTGAGGGTGCAGGAGGTGGGTGCGGCGTAAGCCCGTGCGTCTTCGGAAGCGTCC
>NW_004567102.1:87807139-87808725 GCF_000260355.1 Condylura cristata | reverse complement strand
GGAAGTGGCTTTAGCTTCTCAGTGCTGTGCTGTAACCCGCTGCGCCACCAGGGAGGGCCCAGGAACAGATATTTTACTGAGCACATTCAACACAAAAATGATGACTTGTCTCACCAGATATGTTCTTCATAAACTGAAATAATGGCCAATTTCACTAAATTATCATTTGAAGAATATCAGTAGATACTCACCTTGTAAAGGTAGGGGTTTGCAACAACAGCTTCGGGGTGTCTTTACCTTACTTTGAACTTTAAAAAATCTGCTCCTGTGGGGCCTCCCTCGTGGCACAGGGGTAAAGACACAGCACTATCAAGCTCTTGCCAGCCGCTGCAGCACGAGTGACCCCCAGAGCCAGGCAGTGACCCACAGGTGCAGCAGACCCCTCCTGTCTCTCCGCTGCTCCCCTCAGCAGATTGCAGTCAATGGGCCTGTTTTGCTCCCCACTCTGGTGAGTCCTTTCACCTTCCCCTCCCCCTCACACACACACCTCTGGCTTGTACCTAGCTCTTGTATGCATAAATAAATATATCTTTTAAAAAATCTGCTCCTTAACAGGATACAGTTAGAACCCATGCAGAGAGCCCATTGGGATGCATGTGAAATCCCCTGGGAATTTGTCATAAGTCTTCCACAAAGACAGTGCAGAATGGTGGTAAGTCCAGGCGGGGACTAGCAAGGGCGACCTTCCCAGGCAATGCATGCAGGAAGCTGTCCAGGCCTACCTGAGCATTCGCGTTCTCTCTGGCAAGAGCCGTAATTAGACCTGACTGCTTTCTCCACAGGTGGCTGCAGGGTTGAAGTCGTTCAGCTCCGGAAAGCCCAGCTTACTCCAGTGCAGAGCGGTTGTCTCTGCTGCGGGAGGCCTTGCCTTGCACAAACCCACCCATACTTTGGCAGCAGGTGGGCGTCCCTGAAAAGCCGGCAGGCTGGTTTTTTCGGAGCTTGGAAAGGCTGGGTGTCCCCGGGTGTCCCCCCATGCCGGGAGGACATTTGAGAACGAGCGCTCTGTAGTTTCTGCAGAATCGCTCAAGCTTCTAAGACCTTGCAGCCTGTTGAGGGGAACGGGTTTCCGGCAGAATAACCCCAGTCCTTATCTCTGTCTCCAGTTTCAGCCCTGCACAGAGCAGGAAGCGGGAGAAGTGAGCAGGGCCTGCGTCCGCCCTGGTGCCTTAGTGCAGCTCTCCCGACAGGGAGCTTTTTTGCTTAAAGAGAAAAGTCACCTCTACAGGCAGATTGTTTTCAAGGGCTCAAGCTGCGCCTCATATTTCCTCGGGACACCCAGAAACTCACTGTGGTGGGATCACAGCAGGCAGAAGGAAGGGGCTGGGGTCGCCCCCGGGGCCCAGCAGACCGGCTCTCACTGGCAGCCATAAAGCTCTCCTGGTGGCATTTTAAAAGCTTTTAAAAGAATGTCCCTCATAATCCGTTCTATTCCGCTGGCCATTGTTCTGGTTGTTATTTCTTACTTTGTAGCAAGAATGAATCCTCCCTTGGGAGAGACTGAGGAAGGATGGAGAAATTCGGACCCTAGATCACAGCGGTCCACTCCACCTCCTCGCACAGGCCAGGCCCTGGCGCTCCGGGAC
>NW_004567102.1:87781819-87806749 GCF_000260355.1 Condylura cristata | reverse complement strand
GCCACAGCGCCTCATGCAGTCGCTGCTGGACCGAGACCTCATTTTCTGCAGCAGTGCAGGAGTGTGTTTGAGTGTTTGTGCCTCTTGGTGCCACCGGGCGGAGAGCGGGCAAAGCTCACTCTGTGTCCTGGGCCGCCTCTGCGGCTCGGGCCATGGCCGCTCCAGCGGTCCCAGGCTCTGCACGCACCTCCCAGGCTGTGGGCGGCGTCCTCTCACCCAGGGCGCGGGGGACATGGCCTCCAGGATGGCGGCAGTGGGGCTCCTCCAGGCATCGCCCTGCCTTTCTAGGACCCGTTCTGCTCACCCCAACATGGGCCCGGCCAGCTGCTCCCCGCTGCCTCCCAGGATCACAGGGGAGGCCAGGCCTGACGTTTGCCAGACGTGACTGGGTGCTCACAAATAACAGGGAAAGGAACACGGCTGCTCCCTAGAAGCTGCTGGCCACCACCGCGGCCTCTGGTCCCAGGCGCGCTCGCTGTCCGCCGGCCTCGCTCCCGACACCTCCCGCTCCTGGAGCCGGCGCCCCGGAGTCTCCCGGCCCTGGAGGACGGGATGTGCCCTCGTCGCCAAGGCCGCCTCACTCACCGCCCGATTACCCACTTAGTAGCGGGCGCCGGTTCTCAAGAAGAGAAACCTCCACGTCTGGGTAAACACAAGGCCACCTTGACTAGGTGTCCCGGGGTGCCCTGCACAGGGCTCCCCACTTCCAGAGCACATTGCTCACAGTGGAGTCATGGGGAGAAGCAGGGAAGACTCACCCGAGAGGCGGAAACTGCACTCCCAGGCCCCACATCTGAGGGGATCAAGTGGCAGGGTCAGCGGAGCCCCCGGAAATGAGCGGAATTGCAGGGCCCTTCCCTCAGGCCATCAGGCGGCAGTGCCTTGTCTGGCGGTGGGAGGTGGGGGTCACCTGTCGGGGCTGGGCCCTGACTCTCAGGAGGGAAGGCCCCCAGGCCCCAGAGCACTGGCGCGGGACAGTGAGTGGCCTAGGCCCTGCGTGCAGCCTGCCGGGAACCCCAGTTGCGTTGAGTTGGGGAGGCAGGAGCTGAGGAGGCAGGTTGCAATACGGCATCCTGGCGTGCAAACTTCCCTCCTCCCAGACACCGAGAAAAAAGCCACGTTGGCCGTTGCCTCCTATCAGGTAACTTGAAAATCCTATCTAGAGATCTTGCACGCAAAAGAAAAGCAAAATTTGAACAAATCCAGAAATCTGCCCAATGATGAGCTACAGTTTCATTACAGGATGCAGAGAAGCTCTTAGTTTGCAAGAAGCTTCCAGACGGATGGTCCAGAGCCTCCTTGCAACTTCCTTCCAGAAGCCCGGAGCCGAGAAGCCCTCTTTATAGAACCTGACTCACTCCCGAGTCAGCCATCCCTCCATTGCTGCTGATTTCACTTTGTGCCGAAGTGTGTATTTATTCTATTTCCCGAGCATTCAGAATTTAGGCGTTCTAAATTCCTGGCAATTGAGGGTCCCCAAAGGCCGAAAAGGCTGGAAGCTCTAGGTCATTCTCTGGGTATGAGGGGATTCAAAGGCGTAGAGGAGAAAACACCACTGCCCATCAGCTGTCATTCTTTAGAATTATTTTAAAGGATATACTAGGTTGCATTGCTAAGAAGTTTAAAAAATGTAGTCAATTTTCTACGCCAAAAACAGCATATAGTGAATAAACCGGTCACCATGAAGCAGCAGCCCGCACGGAGCTGTGTCCCCGCCTCTCGGCCAGGCAGACACCCCCACCCCCACCCCCGCGCCTTCGTCGCGTTTCTTTGCCGAAGTCCTAAGGACTGAAGTTTACGCAAAGGCAGCATCTTCTCAGTCCCCGCGGCCTCTTTCTTTCGAGACACAGTGCAGTGTCACAAACATAACTGAGTGCCAGGCCCAGACCTGGGGCTCAGAACTCTGCCCTCACCCCAGCCCCTGCGCCATGCCTGGCACCCCCGCTGCACCCCAACCCTGACCCCCTCTCCTTCACTGCAGTCCTGTCCTCGGTGGTGCCGGCAGTGGGCACAAGGCAGGTACCACTGGACCAGCCTTGGGGCAGCGCGGCCCCCCTGGGGTCCCCCCCTTGCGGGGGCTGAACCATCTGCTCGCCGAGGCGGTTCACCTTCTCTTCAGCTTCGGGCAGATATGAACAGATCCGCTCTGAGAGTTCGTGTTCCGTTCTTGCTCCGCTTCAGAAACCACTTTCACTTCGTTGGATAAACTTACTGCTTTAGTGTTGGTGGACGCCACCCTCTAAGGCTCGGGAGAGGACGTCAGATGCCTCCTGCAGCCTCCACCCAAGGCCTGTGCCCTTCCGGCTCGGGCTGGCCCCTGCTCCTTCCTCTCACCCCGCTGCCCCTCCATCACCACCACAGTTTTATTGAGCCTGAGAATGGTTCAGTTGCGTTCTGAGCAGGCAGAGTCTTGTGTTAACACAGGTCGCTGTTTCTTGCGTCTCAGAATTGGCTGCTCTGTCCATCTTTTCATTTTGATACTTTCATCTGGAACCTTCCATGGCTTCTCAAAGCCTCTGACTTTGTCATTGCCTTGCTGGGTTGTTCTTTTTACCTGGTAGCATAATTTAAAAAACAAAAAATCCATGCTTCTTGTCAATCTTATTTTCAAGAGTAGTTTTTATGCCAATGAAGTTGAAGCTTAGATAATTAATTATATTTCAGTTCACACTTGAGGGTAAAGGTGGGAATTTCAACCACTTGAGGAAACTTCTCGGAGGAAGGCACAGAGCCAGAGGTGAACTATACTCATCCATGTTCGGGGCTTTGCCAATAAAATCCTAGCATCCGGGAAGGAATACAGCAGAGGGATTAGGGAAGCATGGAATCAGTGTGGGGGACTCTGAACACGAGGGTGTAATGGATCATGAGCTGTGGACTGAAGTTTGAATGGGGTTGGGAAATGGCGGTGGTTACTGGCGAGACTGATTTGTAGAAGGAGATTCCCGAGGCATGCGGACATGCTGGCCCAGTTATTGGCAAGGGCAGCCTGAGTCGTGAGTTCTCGGTGCATCGAATCAGCCAGCGGTAAGATTAGAGGTGCCCAGACCGCCCCCCTGAAAATGCACGTCCATTCAGTCTTGGCTCTCTCGGGGTCAGAGCGCCCAGGGAGGAAACCCCCCGGGTGCTGTGGCCAAGGGCGGGACACACTGGGGCAGAGGGCCAGGCCCTTCCACGAGAGGAGAGGATGGAGGGGACAGGCCGAGCGAGCGGCTCGCGGGTACAGAGGCCACGAGCAGGTTAACAGCCGTGGCCCTGGACCGCGGGGGCCGACCGCGTCCCTCTGGCAAGGTGGCCGGTCATGGAGATGGGCACGGTGGGGCGCGGTGCCCGCACTCGAGTCACTGCCCAGCAAACCTGCAGGAAGTGTCCTTGGCCCCTGGATGATACAGGTTTTATTGATGCCAAGGGGGGTGTTTGAAGCTGGGGCGTTTCGCTTTATTAGCTAAATAAGGGCAAAACTTCTGAATATATCAGTTGAATGGGTTTTAAACAGAACTAAATTCTTTATTTCCAAGGATTTTTGAGGGTGCAGGTTTAAGTGTTTTCACAACACATTTTTTTTTTTTTGAACAAATGTTATACACGGAGCCCACATTTTTCAATAAAAGAGTGGGAAGTAGTAGTTCTGTGCTTGGTGAAACGGCACTTTCTCAAATGGGACAGAAGACGTTTATTTTTCTAAAATATCTGCTAGGGTGTATTTCTACTGGTAGCATCTGATTCATAAAAATAGTTGAGTCAGATGCTCTCCCTTGTGGGACTTTACACGAACTTCCAGAGTGTTCCCCCTCTCAAAGCACTACTATTTACTAGAGAGATTTTTTTCTGAGTAAGAATCCGAGATGTATGAATCACGTCCACGTAGATGGTGCTCGTTGAAATCACCATCACCTATAAACATGAATGGTGACCTTGGGAAGGTCAGCAAGTTATTCGAGAACAGTCTGTAGTTGTCCATTTCAAAATACTTTTGAAGGTTACTCTTTGAGTTGAACAGGGGAAAATGTGTGATAGAAATGTCACAGATTACCCTATACCTATCAAGCTGTTGGGGAACTGCGTTATAGGAGTCTTGTTGTTATAGAATTAACTGCATCACCGCACTGAGGCCTTTTACTTCTGGCCTCGGCACTTTTCCCTGCTGGCTCTGTAATCTCATTCTGAGATTAGCCAAGAGAAGCAGGATTGTTTCTCTCCTATCCAGGAAGCCACTCCGTTAGTGGTTAAGACGCCCAACATACCCGTCAAAGTTGTTTTCCGATCCGAGAAACCGCTTCTTTTGAGACACATATTTTACCGTAAAAGTTTACTTAGTGGCTTACAAAAATAAGTTTTTCCTCTGCCTCATTATTGGAGACACAAGAACGTAAGGACACAGAGGACAGATGCTTCAACATTGTAGCCCGTTTCTATGAAGTGTTTTTGTCTATTAGATGCTTCTTCAAATCGCCAGTCACTTCTGCGTAACTTTTAGTAAAATCCAAATGTATAAGATAAATTTTAGTATCAATCATTACTATATAATTAATGACTGTGCCCTACCCTATCTCTGTATCGCTTCCCATGTATAATTCTCCTATGTGGCAGTAGGAGGAAATGTTCCCTAAAGTAAATATTTTTTCACTATTGAAAAATAAACAGGCCCTCCCTGGTGGCGCAGCGGGTCAGGGCGCAGCACTGCAAGCTGGCTGTGGCGGCTTCAGTGCAAGTTTGATCCCTGGACCAGGGGTGACCCCCAGGGCGCGGCAGACCTCTCCTGTCCCCCGCTGCTCCCCTCAGCAGTGGACTTCGTCCATCTGCCTGTTCTGCTCCCCACTCTGGCTCTGGTGAATCCTCTCACCACCCTGCACCTCTGGCCTGTGCCCCAGTTCTGTATGTATACATAAATAAATCCTTAAAAAAATAAACAAACAGAACACATAAACCTCAAAGGAGACTATTAGCATGTTATCGTCAAAACTCTCTGGCAGTTTTAAAGTACTACGATGAGAATCAAGTGGTTGATAATGCTGTATACGTTTGTTTCATGTTCTATGCACTTTGCTTTAAAAAGTCTTGCTAATGTGATAATTTCATCCACTTATTATCTGAATTCTCAACAAATTCTTAGCTCTCAGATAGAAGTTTACCTATAATAGATGGGGGTCAATGAATATTTCAAATAATCATCATTTTATCATTTCAAAATGACTTGTAAATTTTATTATTTTAATTCATATGCTATATGAGTAGAACATACTAGAAAAAAGAAACATCTCGGCTCTCTCAGTCTTTGCTCATTTCCTTGCTATTCAGCGGTGCTTACATTATAAATAGTCTTCAGTTTGTTCAGCTTTTTTGCATAAAACATTTGAAGGCCTTAGTTTGGGGAAGTTGCATTCAGTTAAACCTGGAGGACTTATTCAGTCCCGCCGATGTTAGCTGGTGTCATGTAGTACCGTTGTTGGAAAGGAAGCAGATTTGCACTAAAGTCAAATTCAAAAATTATACAAATAGATGCTCTTTGTTGTTCGTCTTGTGATAGCCCAGGAACTTAGCCTAGAGAATGTCGGTCTCGGGGGGAGAGAGGGGCAGACAGATTCGCAGGGAGCTACAGTGGCCAGCAGGACTCTAGCTCTTACCCCGGGACGGACAACGAAGCCAGCAGGTGACTCCGATCACTTTTCTGTGGATTCACGGGGAAGCCAGTCTCCGGCGGGCCAGCCTCTCAGGCTGCCTGTGCTCTGGAACACCTGTGCATCCCGAGGAGAGCGCTCAGACTGTAGAAGTTGATAGCGGGCTCGGCTGGGGCGTCCAGAGGGCCCTAGCGGATGCTGACATAGCCACACCCGTGAGTGAACGAGGCTTCGGCCAGAGGTCTGCAGACCACGGTTACTGTTCTGCAGTTAGACTTGTGTGGGCCCACAGGCAGCCCGCTGACTTAAACATCGCTGCTTCCGCTGCCCCGAAACCGCAGGGGGCAGGCACAGCAGAGACCCCGCGGCCACAACGCCGGCAGAGACGGTGTCCACCTGACCCTCCCCTGGAAACGCGCCGCCCCGGCCTCAGTGTGTCTGTGCAGGAAACGCTCGTCTCTCCTGTCCGCACGCCGGAACAGCCGCTGCCTGGAGTGTAGGGGCCAGCGCCGGGTCTCGTGTGGGCCAGATCAGAAGAGCGTTCTCCCTTCAGCAGATCTGCTGTTCCGGCGAGAGCAGGGGTTACAGAAAGCGGGGTGGCAGTCCTGGGTGACATGAAGCGAGAATCACCAGTTGTGATAGAGCCTGGCATCAAACGTGGCAGGGCCAGCTCGTTGGGCCACGGGGAGCGAGGGAGTTGAAATGTGCTTTCTTCCTCAAACTAAGTGGACACCAGAGAACTTGAAATGAAGCGATGGTGCGATTCCGCTCAGGGGGTGGTGTGCTGTGCTCTGCCAATGCCCCGAAATGCGATTTCCGTGCCCTGGACGCTGGCAGGCCGCCTCAGCTGGCGAAGCTGGCTGACAGGAGGCCTCTCCACAGAAATGACTGCTGAGAGATGTAGCGACGTGCCTCGGGGTGGGCGACACGTGTGCACGTGTGTGGGGTTTGCACGGGCATCTGTGGACATGTGTGTCTACAGGGGTGTGCGTGCTCATGCGTACACATGGCACCACTTATGCCTACTGTGTGCACGTGTGTGCAGACACGTGTGCACTCGGGGTGTGTGTGTGTGTTTGTGACTGAGTAGGGGTTTTGCACTTGCTGGGGCCACTGCTCCGACGCGGGCAGTGTGGCATGTGGAGATAATGGCCTGGCACCCCATTTTCAGGGACCATGTGGGAACATAAACGAGACTCTGGCGTGGGTGTGCACATTTCTGCTGTCCTAAGTTACACACGCACTCATTTCTAAAAGGAAGACAAGTGTGTGTGAACAGCAGGCTGCCTAGCAGAGCAGGCCTCTCTGTCACAGGGCTTTACATTTATGCTGGAAGCGTGCATGTATAAAAATATAATTTGGGGAAGATGGCCAGAAACGCTAATTTTGTAGGCTGTCTTTGCACATGTCCTCTGAGAAGAGAAGCCATGTGGAGTGAGGAATTCTTCTTTCATGAATGAGTTTTCCTTTGAAAATGTAAACCATTGAAATGCATTGTCTATTAGCATTTTTAATGGGCTATTTTAAAGTTAGCTGCATCAGCATGTAGCATCCCCATAAATGTGTTCTTCTAAAATTGAGCATGGAGCATAAAACACGAGGCATTTGGAAGCCAAGCTACTGTTTATATTGCACACAGCATCCGACTCCAAGCGCCTCTCTTGAAGTACAATATATTTTGACAGAACTCCCGTTATTCTGTGCATCTTCACCCATGGCTAATGTGCAGACGCCTCCACCAGGGAAAATACTAGAAAATGGCGCAGGCGGCTGAGTGGGTGTCCCGCAGATCAGAACAAAGAGAAAAGCTTCCAGCGGCACCACAGTTATGCAAAATGGTGGGTTTCACTTCCATTATCAAAAAGGAAAATCAGACAGTGGACGAGGAAGACGACTGTCCATGAGGATTTTTCCACAGTGCGTTCTCGGAGGTCAGGTGCCCGGTCGTCCACCTCGCTAACTCCGGGCCATTGAAGTGGCATCTCACAGGCGCAGACCAGGACAGTGCGGTGGGGTGGACTGGCTGGGCCTGGGGCGCAGCACGGGGCCCTCTGGACATCGCCCCCCCCCGCCCCCGCAAAGAGGGGACAGTGCAGGTGTCGGTGAGGTTGTGGAGCCACCGGAACGCCAAGGCCTTTGGAGCGCTGTGTCAGCTGCAGACCACGCCAGGAGGGGTCTGTCTGTGGGCTGGGCGCTGCGCACCTGTGCTTCAGGCCCACCTGTGACGAGGTGCAGGCAGGGCTGCGCCTCGCCATTCAGAGCAGTCAGAGGAGGGGCCTGCCCCGGTGCGGGCGCCACAGGCAGGTGGACAGGGCCGGCAGCCGGGGGTCCCTCAGGCCCCCACGGCGAGGTCTCGGGGCACCTGCCGAGACCTTCATCCTTGAGTGTGCGGCGCCCAGCCCAGGCAGACAGAGTGCCCCTCCTGGCGGGGTCCGCACGCGGACACAGCGCACCAACGCCCCGGACTTCCGGAGGCTCCGCGGCCTCACGGACACCGCACTGTCCCCACTTTGAAGAGGGGGTGTCGGAGGGCAGGGCCCTGCTGTGAGGGCGCCGCGGTGGGTGCAGCCCTCTGCCCCCCATCCTGTGGGGCAGTTTTTGAGGGCCCTGCCTGTCCACCCTGTGCTGGGCTCGCCAGCGGGTGGATGGAGTTATAAATATCACTCAGTTTGCATACGAAATCAAATAGGCAATAGCACACATTGTGTAAACAATTGAAAGCGGGAAAAGTAAATCCCGTGTTGAAAACAGGGCGGCGTTGGCCGTGGAGGTAGTGAGAGGGCGCAGTGATGAGTGGGCCCCCAGGAAATGTCCGGGCGCTGATCCTGTTGCGTATCTTGATCCGCTTCCTGGTGTCCCAGGTGCGTTCCCACTTTCTAATTTTATTCACAGAGCACTGGCGATGTACATACCTGTGTATAGAGCTTACAGTGCCATCCCTGGCTACATTTAGAAACAGCCCACTTGACTTTGGCATGGAGCCAGACGGGGGCCGCCTGGTCCAGTTCATTCCAAACTGGGGTTCATTTCACTGGAAGCCTATAGCCTTTCTCTGCTCTGAGCCAGTGGCTCCGTAGTTGCCTCTCACCAGCGGTCTGGACACCTCTTCGCAGGGGTCTCACACCCTTCGACACAAGAAAACAGCCTGCTCCTTCCCCACCTCCAGACAGCACCGCCAAGCTGAGCCATTGGCAGGGCGCTCCTGTCCCACTTCTGCATTAGATGAACTCATCTGCCTGCTCTCTCATTGGGACCCACCCCGAGGGTGTGGGGGTAAAATGACTGCCCACCGGGGTACTGACAGACAGCAAAAGGCCTGTCCACTCAAACGCCCCTCTCTGTCCTTCATCAAAATGCAAATGCCTCTCTCGGTCAATAGCTTTTAGTCCTTGCAGTTCATCCTGCGAGCCCCTAGGCAGTCAAGTTCTAGGGGTGCTTCTGTGAAAAGGGCCTCTGAACCCTGACATCCCTGGTTCTCCGAGCCCTTCTCAGTGTCAGTCAGCTGGGGTGCGGGGGTGCGGGGTGGGTGTAGAAGAGCCAGAACAATCTGGAAGGAGAGCGTGAAGTTCTCGCACACAGGAGAAGAGAGAGCCTGAGGGTGACGGCTTCTCCGGCTGCCGTTCCTCCGTCCCGCACACCCAAGTCAGAAATGAAGGCCTGGAAAACCGTCACAAAGGGAGAAGAGACTCCTCAAGGGGAAGGCGGGGCTCTGCACCAGAGCCCAGGCCTGACAGCATCAAAAACGGCAGATGCCGCCATCATGAGTCCTTCAGCTTTCAAATTGGAACTTCTCGTCGGCCAATATAAAGAATGAACGCTTCTAGGGAAAATGGCGGTGACATGTTTCAGGAATAGTTGGCTTTTATGGAACTGTTGAATCTTGCAGTGAAAGTAAAGGATTTTCATGTTTTCCAGATAGTATGTTTTATAAAGAAAGGAGGAATCTGCGCTTATCCTATAAACCTTACAATATTCCATAAATAATACCCTTCTCAAGACTCAACTGTGATATGATGGTAGAAAGAATTAATAATAGAAGGTAAAATGAAAAACATGTTCAGTCTCCTGAATGTATTCAAAAGAATAGACCAAGGTTGCATTAGATAATCCACATTTTTGAGTATGCAAATTGAGAATTATCGACATCTTTAAATGCAAGATAAAGGAAGTCAGTAATCTCAAGTCAAGGCCACGGTAGATGTTCGAGAGCCATTCAGTAACGGACTCTGAGTACCATAAAAGCCAATAATAACCAGTATGATGTAACAGAACTGAAACAGTGGGGTTCGCGTGACACCCTTCAAAGGGGGAGAAGCTGTGGTTGTGGGGTTCAGCTGTGAGGCCCCCTGGGGTGCTTCCTCCGTGACAGTCTGTCAGTTACTGGGGACTTAAGTGTCACTTACGCATCTACTGAGGAAAAGCAAAACTCACTGGTCAACCACTCACGAGTAGCCACAGTCCTGAGACTCCCACAGGGGCTGGGCGTGGCCTGGGCTGGCCGGTGCGGGACCTCCCCGGGGGCTGCCCCAGGCTCCACCGGTGGGAATTCTTTTCTTTCTAGGAAGGAATTTCCATCTTTTGCTCCGACAGCCACGTGGCTCTGGCGTGCCCAGAGGGAAACACTAGTGAAAGCCCCTCCTCCACCTCAGGACTGCCCGCGGGCACAGGTGGTGGTAGGGGCAGTGGGTATGGACCCCAGTCTCCAGGCCTCGGCCTCCTCACATCTCCTGTGGCCTCCGCGGATACCCACATCTGATTTAGTGCCCACGGTGCCCCAGGATGAGGCGAAGAAGGGCGATGCTGGGTGTTGGAGACACCGTCTACGCAGAAGACCGCAGAGCTGCCAGTCTGCTGAGTGTGCCCTGAATCCACCGCCCTACGGGCCTGCGGTGGTCCTTGATGTAGGCAGGAGGATTCCTGCATGCCATATGCACTCCCCACTTTCTCCAGGCCCCTCGAGAACGTTCTTCATGGGGAGAATTCAAGAGCACGGAGCCCGTGGGAGCACTGGGCACAGTCTCTGTGCCTACGCCACTGTCGGAAATTAGTAATCATTAACCAAACGTTAACCATTTCTCCCTGCCTTTCCTTCATTGGCCAGGAGCATTTTTTCCATCACTCCACTGAGATTTTTCTCTGCGACTAATAGCCGTCGGTCACGAAACACTTAAAATATTAGGGGTAAACAGGCCGCTTGAACTGAGGTGGGCAGTGGTGGCTCTTGCCAACAAAGGGCAGCAGGGCACAAAGGAGCTGAGCAGCAGGGTTCCAGCTTCTAGTGTCATTGTGGGAGGGAGCTGGTGAGGGGAGGGAGCGGGAGATGCGCATGCGCGCAGAGTGGTCTGGCGGGACCATGTGGCTCACAGGTGATGGGAAACGGGGAAACGGGGAAACGGGGAACCGTGGTCAGCAGGCGGGCGCTGAGCCTGGGGCTTCCTCCTCAGTCCTTCCTTGCGCCACTGTCTTCATCCTGGGGCGCCCTTAGGAGGGGGGTCTCTTCTGGAAGACTGGTGGGTCTCCCTGCAACCCGTGGCTGGCTGGGAGCTGAACGCCCCGTGTGTATGCGGGAGAGCCCTGGTCAACGTATGCGGGACCTTGCCGCGCTCCCCTCGAGACTCCCGGGCGGAGCGGCAGAAAGGGGCAGTGTCCTGCAGCAAGGAGAGCAAACGCCTTGCCAGGACAGTGAAAGGGAGCTGGTGGCTGGGAGCCGCCCAAGGCGGAAGCCGTAGGGCCAGGAGGCTCCAGAGGGACTCGGAGGGAGGGAGGCTCAGGACAGCCGGGCTGGCCGCGGCCCAGGGGGCTCCACGCACTCCGTGCTCAGGAATCGCTTACGGGCGGAGTTTACTTGTCTTGGGGCCACTGATGCCCAGACTCCGCCAGTGTCACCCTGTGTGGCTCAGTGGCTTTGGCCACGCGTCCTCCCACTGTGATTTCACCATTTAGTATTTTCTGTCTCGTGGCGTGTTCCGCTTTGGAAAAGTGTAAAACTGTGCTTCAACCCCAAGGACCTCTCAAGTACTAGTTACAGACCATTATGTCATTTATAGGTATGTGAACGCTGGACAATAAAATTCAAAGAAATGCAATTATTTTACACTGGAATGCAGCGCGCCGGCCATAAAGCCTCAGCCAGTGGGACCCTGGCACTGGCCTCGAGGGCCAGTCCTGCCAGAGGCTTGACATGATGTGAGAGGCCGGCCATGCCCTCCGGACCTCCCGCCTCCTCTCTCCTCCTAAGTGGCCTCCTCTTCTTTGATGTGATAGCTCTGAGCTTTTTCAAAATTCATGTGCAGCCATGACATGCGACACATCATCGGCGGGCGTGGGGGCTGCGGCTTCTAGCCAACACCTGCTCTTTAAAGATAGCTTCGCGAGCGCCAGCCTGAGCCACGAGCCCCCTCTCTCACCCTCTGTGGAGTAGGTGATGCAGTCGACAGTGTGCAGAAGCTGTGCACGTACGGGTGGAGTCGGCCGCCAGGCGACAGTGATCTCAGACCCACTGTATGACCCCTTTCCATTATTTATGGGAGAAAATGGGGTTCAAGAAATCAGGGGATTGATGAGCAGTTATGGAGACGCACCCGGAACCCGTCCTCTTGCTGCTAACTGGCACCTCTGACCGCAGCACTCACCGCAGCTGTCAAGGGCAAGTCCCAGCCACGTGACTGATCCCCGTGGACACCATCACCCCACCCATCACTCGTCTTCTCACTTAAAGACCCCCCACTCCCATGGCCTAGTAAACCAGAGGTCACAGGCGACAGCCCACTGACCAAAGGTGGCCACCTATTCCTATGGCCGGTACATGCGTCAAGAATAGATTTTACATACTGGAAAGATGGTAAAATATTCTAAGAATAAAGTTGTGTCACCTGAAAATTACATGAAATCCAGCTGTCACTGTGCATAAATATAGCTATAACAGAGGCAGCCTGGTCTGGGGCAGCTTCCTGCTACAGTGGACAGCTGGCTGGCCAGCAGGGCCTGGGAGGCCCTCGAAGGCCAAGGGCTCATCTCTCTGGTCTTTTCGAGACATTGCTCAGAATAAATGGAAGTTCCGCATCAAGTCGGGAGGTTGATGTTTTCATGTCACTGTGAAGGACAGAATCTACCTGTATTCAGACCATGAAGACGTGGGCGCTTCGTCCAGATACAGAAGCAACGATGCAGTTCAGAGCCGGACCCGACCCCGGCCCCACCCTGCGCGCTGTGGCCACCGGCTCGCGGACCCTTTTCCTCACCAGCTCCCCTCAGCCAGAGCTCCCTGGGGAGACTAGCCCAGGCCTTCCCCAGAGTCAGAGCCGCTCTCCAGGGCTCCAGCTGCCCCTGCCCTCTCCCGATGCCCTCCTGTGCCCAGCCAGCAGCCTGCCCACACCGGGTCCTCAAGGGAGAGCACCCTTGTCAAGGCCCTCACCGCTGGTGACGTCTGGGGCCTGGTGAGGACAAGGCGATGTCCACCCCCAATGCAGCCCTCACCCCTCCCACCCTGGCACCGCCAGGAAACAGCAGTCTCAGCTATGAAATCCCACCTGGGAACTACCTTCCTGAGCTCATTTTCATGAAGGAGTGAGCCCAATGGGGGAAGTCACCCTCGGTAAACATACATCATTTTACAGATTGTTTGGCATCAAATGAATTCTTGTCATGTCTGTGAGTTCTGGGCAGATTATTCCTGTAAAAATCTAAAGATGACCATACAGAACTTTTTCCCATTAAAAACAAACAAACAAACAAACAATAGCAGTGAATGATAACAGGAAAGTAAGAGAAAACTGTATCGAACAAATATTCTTTTTATCTTGTGGGAAAAATGTTTTTTTGTTGTTCTTCTGCCCTAAAATGGAATGTTCTTTGGGATAAATGTGTTTAAAGAAAGGAACATCACAAAAATAGATGGGGTAAGTGCAGGCAAACCGCTTTCTGCTCACACTCTGCCGACTCCTGACTGACGTCCGGCTCGCACGCGACAGGGCACAGGTGTCAGCACAAAGCAGCTGGATCCTTCTGACCTTCCATTTAGTTCAAGGTGGGCTCATAACTCTAAGGTTCGGAAAGGCGCTGCCTGTGATGCTTTACCCTTCCTGCTCCCCTGCTGAGTTGTCTGCCTGGGTCACGTGTCCTGGGTCTCTGCTACCCCTTTTCCCTAAACCAAAGCACGGGGGAAAGAGCTCCCTGCCTCAGGATCCGCGACTCTTGGTGGCCTTTGAGCCACTTCAGTGCTCAGAGTTACCCGACTTCTGCCCTTGGCCTCAAGGGAGGTGGCTGCCCACCCTCCTGTGGGTGACGGTCTCCCACTGAAGGCTGACCTCACTCTTTGTGGAGTTGGGGGCCAGGGGTGGTAGCCACCTCCCACTAGAGTGCTCTGTTGGGCTTTTCCTGAAGTTTCCAATTTCCTGCAGCTGGAGAATGAAGAATTCTAGAGTAGACGACCTAATATGCAAGGCAGGCAGACAGAAAAATGCAACACAAGGCAGCTTGCGACCTCAAAGGCACATTCCGCCACAAGGAGTGAGCAACTCCCAAGGACACTGACAAGAAAGAGGAAGAGGGGTGGCGTCACACTCCCAGACTTCAAGCTATATCGCAAAGTTCTAGTAATCAAAACGCTATGTCACGGAAGAAAAACAGACACACAGGAAAACTGAATAGAGCTGAGAGCCCAGACATAGACACACACATCTGTGGACAGCTAATCCACAACAAGGGAGCCGAGAGTAGACCGTAGAGAAAGGAGAGTCTTCAATAAATGGTTTTAGGAAAACTGGATATCCCATGCGAAGGCATGAAACTACATTGATTACTACCTCATAACTTAAACAAACAAAAAAATAACTTGACATGAATATAAGACCTGACACTATAAAATACAATGAATAAAAATTAGGCAAAACACTCCACCACATTCAGGAACATCTTTGGAGACTTGTGCTAATTGTCAAGAGAAGCAAAAGCAGAAATAAACAAATAGAAGTACATCAGACTAAAAAGTTTCTGCACAGCATAAGAAGCTATCAGTCTGACAAAAAGACGCCCTACTGAATTGGAGGAAATATTTTCACATAGCACATCTGGAAAGGACTCATACCCAGGATGCATGAAAAGCTCATGTAACTCAACAAAAAGGAGATAATTAAGCCAATCAAAAAATAGGAAGAACTCAAGAGTCATTTCTGCAAAGAAGACATACAGATGGCCATCAGGCATCCGAAAAAATGTACAACATGACTTATCAAGAAAATGCAAATCAAAACCAGATACCATCCCACACCCATGAGAACGGCACAGATCAAAAGTCCAGAAACAAATGCTGGTGAAGATGCGGTGGGGGGTGGAGCCCCTTAGACATTGATGATGGTCATGTAGACTGTTCAAACCCCACTGAAAATGTGTAGAGTTTGCACAAGCTCGGCAAGTAACATAAAAATATTTTAAAGTAATAAATTCAGAAATGTCACTCCAGATCTCTACCCAAAAACACCCATGCAAAGGGACTTCTGCACCCCTGCGTTCACTGCATCCCTATTAATCAGAGATAAGTTATGGGAACAACCTCAATGCCCAGGGAGAGAGGAGTGACATAGAAAATGAGCTGTGTGTGTGTGTGCACACGCATGCACACACACACACACTAGAATGCAATTAAGCTGTAAAAAAAGGATGAACTCTTGCCCACTTGTGACAGTATCAGTGGAACTGAAGGGGACGGTGCTAAACAAAATAAGTTAGAAGGAGAAAGACAAAATCCTAGATGGTTTCACGTACATGTGGAAAATACAGAAACATAACTAAGAGTCAGCCACACCGAGCCAACAACCAGCCCTTCACATCTACCTGCAAAGCTGAGGCCGCCAGAGCTGGAGGTGTTGGGTGGACGTGGAGGGGACCTGTGGGGAACCGTGGAGGATGATTGGGGTAGTGGGCAGTGTGCAAGATGTGTGCTGTGGAGTTTGAGCCACTCACCCCCAAAGATGTGACCACCTTAATGAACATAATAAAAACAAAAGCCCCACAAACTAGATTCTCAGTAAACACAAGCAGAATAAGGAATTATTAGTTCTTAGCTCTACTGTAGACTTTTTTAAAGATTAATCAAGCTCATTTATTCTTTCTCGGGGGGGGGGGTTGTACCATGCACTTATGATTGCCATTATTGTTGATTTACATATACATATTAGCAGCATTTTTCTTCATACAAATCCATGTTCTGCCTGTGGTAACACAGGTACTGGCTAGAACACTCTCAAAAATGCCAGAACAGGCCCACTCTGGTGGCACAAGGGGTTAAGTCTCAGCACTGTGAAGCTGTCCGCAGCCACTGCAGCACGAGTTCAATCCCCAGCCAGGAAGGTGACCCACAGGGCACCGCAGACCTCTCCTGACCCGCCCACTGCTCCCTGCAGTTTCAGTAAATTCATCTGTTCTGCTCCCCACTCTGTCTCTGGGGAATCCTCTCATCCCCCCCCACACACACACACAACTTTTGCCTGTACCCCAGTTCTATATGCATAAATAAATAAATCCTGAAAAAAAGAGAAATGCCAGAACACCAAGGCTGCCCAGACCAGCAGGCCACGGGGACCCTGGCCAGGAGAGAGGAGTTCCAGTTGATTTAAACCTCCCCCAAAGGCAGTTACTTAGTGTCAGCGAACAGGATGTGAGATGAGATATGGCTGCACCCAGGCACCCTCACCTCCAGGTTCCCTCACATGCGGGAAGACCCGTGGCATCTCATGAGGACACTGAGCCAGAGTCTTGCTGCCCTGGTGGATGGGAAGTGAGAGCTGGACACAGGTGGTCAGGGACGCTCCTGGGCAACCAGGCACCCCCCACAGGGATCTCCTGCTCCCTGGGGAGAGAGAGGCAGGGGCTTCAGCTCTGCGCTTCAGGGGTTGGGAAGTTAGGAAGATGGATTCTCCCGCCAGGAGGGAGCACACCTCCCCAGGCTCCCTCTGCACCACAAGCTGCCGCTGGTGGGGCAGCGGGGAGACACACCGCTGACGGAGTCACGCTCGCCTTGATTCTCTGACACCGGAGCGCTTGTAGCACACTGAGTCTCTCTGGCCGTGGCCTGTCCAGTTCCCGTACAAGGTGGCGGGACTGCTGGCACCTCAGTTTGTAGAGTTCTCAATGATCTAAAAATAAGCATTATCCAGTTTTCTGCCTTTAAGTATAGAACCATGGTAAAAGATTATGAGAAGCTTGTTTCTAGTCCGCAACTGTATAGCTGGTATGTAGACAAGCAGCTATTATTCACAAATTAGATTTTTTCTCAAAGACAGATCTTCAAAAGGACCCGTCAGGCACCTTTGTTAAATAGCTTTGGTGACACCCATCTTTGTCCCCTTGCAGCTTCCCCTGTTATATGTTCCTGGAGAAAGCTTGGGCAGGAGAGGAAAGGTAACCCCAACTTAGCTGTTGCGTGTCTACTACGCAAACCTTTTGCCAACTTGATAATTGGATGTTGCAATAAAACTTGCCTGACCTGGAGCCATTTGACACTTCTTCATGGCTAAGGTCACGAATGAGGTGTTCTTCCAGGGCGGTGTACCTTCACCTTTCTGCTGTCACACCTGGGCAGTGAACTCAAGTTCACCGCTGGGAACCTTCGCTGAAGTCGAATGGGTTACAGTTAATATACCTGAGCAGGAGACCCTGCCAGTGTGGAAATGGCAATGTTTGTAACACCAGCATTGGGGTTTTCCAACTGAGATAGCTCGAATTCAAACTGCTTGGAACTGATAATTCTGCTTTTGAGATCTGTGTGAAAATGTCGAAGTCAAACTGGTATTTAGCCAGTATGGACATTTACACACGCACGTGCACACACACACATCTGACTAAAATAAAAGCATGTCATTTGAAAAAATAGTTTATCCATTTGCAATAAGTAGAAAGAGACTTGCTTGCGCCTGCTCTTTCGAGACAGGACACCTGGGTCATCGGTGAGTGAATTTCATCTGAGCCAGTGCGGGGAAATGAGGACTCACACGTGCTGCAAATTCCGCCCGCCACCTGTTTGTGGAAATCAAGATTACTTTGGCATACAACTACACTCATTCATCTATGTATCGTCTGTGCTTGCTCGTGCCCCGGGGGCAGAGTGGCGCAGATAGAGAACATATGGTCCGCAAAGCCAGAACATTTTCTCTCTGATCCTGTACAGAAATTGTGTCAAGCCCTGAGCTAAACAAATGCACATTAGTATTAGCAGTGACCCTGAAGACAGCCTGACTCCGGGAAGAGATTGTGCATGAATATATATAAACTGGTTTCCTGGTGCTTGGGAGCTCTTACTTAGATTGTTGATCAGGGAAGGAGACGAAGCAGATGGGAGAATTGGGTGTTCAAACACCTCCAACGAGACAAACCAACCTGACAGGCTTTTAGAACAGGAATAATTCTTGCGTCGTGGAATCGGGAGAAACAGCCATCACCCAGTTGTGTGATTATTCTCTGGGGAGAGACAGATGTGTATTTGTACAAATGTATTGGCGATTCCGTTCCATCAATCCTAGTCACTGCTGGTTAGAAGTATCACTAAAAAGAGAAGAAGAAAGCATTCCAACGTGCGTCTTCCTAATGGATGAGATCTGCAGAGTTTGTCAGTTGATGTGGGAGTTAAAGTACCGAAAGCATAGATCACCACCTTTCCAAATGTTTCTGTGTCAATGATGTGCTGTGGGAGATACAGTCCACCTCTGTCTTCACCCTGGAGGACATTGCCCTAAAAGAACTTTGTCAGAAAGCTGCCATAGAGTTTTATGGGGTGTTGGATTGAAAGAGAAGCAATGCACAGCCATGGAGGGCGTTATTCGACTTGTACGATTATTACAACAAGGAATGATGCCTTGTAAACCATAAAGGATGCCGATTAATCCTGTTTTATCAGCAAAGGAAAGTGACAGGACCAAATCTGCATGGTGGCGCGAGAGTCAGTAAGAGCCAGACCCCCGGGCCCCAAGCTCAGCACCCTCTTTCGTTATCCTGCCATTTCCTATCAGTTTATAGAAACCATGAAGGACTCTTTGATATTGTATGTTGCACACTTAGTATGTGAGGAGGCTGAGGAAAGTAGCTAGAAAATAATCCTGTATGGTATTCCCCACCCCCAAAAACTGTTAAGTTATGGGTTGGGGAAAGAACTAATATTGCCCAACGTTAGGTAACCCCACTGTTGAATGAAGTATAGCTCTTGTTTTAATCAAATCCACTTCAAGTTTCTTTGGCTGCATTTTATAAGTTTTTGATATGTTCTCTTTGATTCTGTTGGAATGTCTGCAGGTGAGCTTACTTGTCTCTGCAAGTAATACTAGTTTCTAGCTCATGAGCCTCATACTTCTCTCAGTCTACTGTCTATGACATTTGGCAGTGTACATTAGACATTAAGAGTGATGTTCAGCATCTTTTTTGCTCACATAAAGAAAATGGGTCTAAAGTTTCTTCGTTGAAGGCCACATTTCCTTCCACAAGAAGGAAGGTTTCTTTTGAAATTGTCTTAAGGGAAGTCCTTGCTCCACCCTTGTTTTGTGTCAGTCTCATATGTCTACTTCTATACCTGTCTGTCTGTACTGCCCACCTTCCCATTCACCTATCTACCCATCCACCCACCCATCCATCTACCCACCAATCCACTCATCCACCCACCCATCCACCCACCCATCCATCCATCCACCTATCCATCCAACTATCTCCCTCCTTCCCTCCCTCCATTCATTCCCATCCAGCCACACACAAATCTGTACACACAGAGGCATGAACTCTTCTTCATGCTTTCTCAGAACCTCAGTAGCATAAATATTTTTCCTCTGGTTCTTTAATCTGATGAACTCTATCATCATATGTTCTGGTTTTAAACTATTATTGCATTGTTTGGGTACACCCTTCTTGATTCTTTGGGTTTTTTTATCATGTACATTTCAATATTTATTAAGGATGTTCACTCTTTATTTATACATAAAACTGGTCTGTGAATCTCTTATATTGATTTTTTTTTTATATTCTCACTTGAGGAGATCTTACCAATATTCATACCTACTCAGATCAATGAAGATATAATTTCTGGGCATGGATAACGAGCATCCATGCCTTTTATTTTTACTTTTTTAAAGATTCAATTATTTATGCACACAAGAATCAGAGTATAGGCCAGAGGTATAGAGGGTGAGAGGATTCACCAGAGATAGTGGGAACAGAACAGGGAGATCTTCTGAAATACATTGCTGAGAGGGCAGCGAGGAGACAGGAGAGGTCTGCTGTGCCCAGGGCGTCACTCCCTGGCCAGGGATTGAACTTGTGCTGCAGTGGCTGCAGAGAGCTTGATAGCGCTGTCTTTAACCCCTGTGCCAACAGGGAGGCCCCAAATCAGTGTCTTTTAAAAATCTCCCCAGGTGGTCCTTATGCATGGTGAGGACTGAGAACTGTTTTTCTAGATTGAAAGACTAGACTTTTTAATACTTTTTGGGCTCCAAGGAAATTGGTGTGAAGATGGAGAGAAGTCTGAGGACCCATTAGTCCAGAGGTAGTGGCCGCCTTCTGGAAGAGCACACCGAGTGGGAACTTGCCACGTTACTCTTTACTACTATTAAACACCTAGGGCTAAGCTTCCATGGGGGGACATCTGCCTTCCTGCTTTGAAATATAACCCTCTGATCACTGTGGGTTCTTGGTTAAAAAAAAAAAACCCACATTGACAAGTTTTGTGGTTTTCGTCGCTCACGCGCCTTCTTTTGAGCGTTTCATTCCATGCTCACTAGCCCTATCTCCCCCGCAGCCATTTTGAATGTTCAGAAAGATCTTTTGTTTCCACCACTGTAGGGCTCTGCCATCTCATGGACACTGAACTTGCCATGGCCACACTGAGCAGGCGTTATGACATCGCCTGCCAATATTTTGTGGCTTGACCAAGCACCAGTGTCTTATTTATGATGTTAGACAGTGGCCATGTTTTTTCCTAGTAAGAACCTCCTACACCATGAAATGCAATTTGGAAAGCTGCGAGGACCATAAGTTCTGCAGGAAGTTATTTTAGTTTTCAAGAAAAACCCCCAAGTAGCTAGACCTTTGCAAATTGGCAGCGTTCCTAGCTCTGCGAAATAGCGCCATCTGACACAAGACAATTTCAACTTAGTGCTTGACCTCAGTCTCTGAAATACACTTGGGATAAAAGCAAAAATCTTGTATCTGCCGTGGTTTAAAAATGAATATTGAAAAAAGAAAAATACATGTTCCAATGTGTCATCGTCCAAACTTATTTGGAATAACCTCTTTCTTGCATCCTCATAATCTCTCACAGCTTAACCATATTATCAGACCATGAGTTGTATCTCTAGCCCACTGGCCCTTGAATAACTGTCTTACACAATCACTTACATAAAATAAGCCATATTCGAGAAAATGCATTCCCTGAAAAGATATTCTTTAGAGCCAGGGTCAAACCACTGAAAAAAGTAAAATTGTTTTCAGTGAAAGATTACATTATATCAGAGTTCATAAATCTCACCCTGCATTGCCATGTTAATACAAAATTTATAGCTGCCACCTGCTGTCGTCCAATTTTCAATTCTTGAAATCTTCCAGCGATGGCAGGAAGCTATTCTGCTTCTGAGATGGGCAGTATTTCTCCATCAAATATATATTGTTTTACAAGAATGCCGGTTTCCTCTAAAATTGGCCTGCAAACATAAAAGTTAGCCTCAGCGTGGTCCCCCGCTGCCCAACTGGCCCCCTGCACTGCCCCTCCCCCCATCTCGTTTCTCTGACCTCCCTGCGTCCTGACCACTGGTGCCCATGCAGCGCCCACGCTGAGTCCTTGTGATGGCGCTGGGAACAGCTGAGGCTGCTCCTTCTCCAGTTTTCCCTTATCTGTTCCTATGGAGTTCAGAGGTCCTGCCTCCTCCCGCCTCCTTTTTGCTCCAGACCAGTTGAGGAATTTTGCCCACTGCTGGAATGTATTCAGAGTCTTCACGCGTGCATTAGTATCGCTCCACGAAATCTAAATTGTTTTAGGGCAAGGCACCAACATCTTGCATTCACTACAATACTTCTTAGATTGCTAATCGTGTTGTGAATTCTTGTTAACTACAGCTGGCGTGGAAGCTTGACCTCTACCCTGAAAGCCCTGCATTGTGCTTTCTGCTTTTCGCTGACCTTCTTCATTGATACTTTGTGATGATGTCTTTGGTTCCCTCTCCTGTTCTGATGATAACTATCTACTTTAACAGCCCCTTCTGCTGCTATTATCTCTGCCACAGCAAGAATTAGCACATTATTTGTGTGGAACATAATGCAGGCATAATACATGGAAAGTCTTTGATACGTAATTTGGTAGAAAGCTTTATTTGTAGAATGATGGGTAGTGAAGGTTTCAGTGCATTTTCCTGTAATGGCACGGGAAATTCATGGCATTGATTTGGTTATCCTTGGAAGCCCCTATACTTTGAAGGGGTTGGGACGTGGAATAGGCAAGGGAATCATTAAGAGAATGGTGATAGTTTTCAAACGCCAATAGTTTTGGATTCCAGAAATCATTCGGTTGTGCCTCAGTAAGACAGTTACTAAAATGGGGTGCACAGGTTAAGAACAAATGAGGTAGCGATTCACTAATTCAAAGGGAGAGATGAGACTAGATTTGTCATGGGCTTTCAAAACACTCCTGACTTCTCTGACACTGTCTCGAGCTTTGTTCACTAGTAGGGGGATTATTAAGCAGTGAAAAGCAACCATGTGTAAAGACAAGCCAGAGGGCGAGTCTGGATGGCTTGTCTGTGTTGAGGTCACATAACCTTTCCTCTCTTTGCCACTAGTTGACTGTATTACTGAGCCATCTCAAAATTGATTTGTACTTACCAGGTGTTAGGAAAAAAAGTCTAGATAATATGCATCCGCTGATGGCCAGTGCTAACCGTCCAGAGGGTGGCCTCGGGCAGCTCAGAGACTTCCAGGTCCGAGAAGGTACAGCGAAGCTGAGTCTGAGAATGAGTCTGAGTGTCTGTCTTGAGCTAGAGCTGTCGCATCAAATGCGCTAATGAAAGACAGACCAGCACCAGGGACCGACCAGCCCAGTGCCCAAAGCACTGCTGTGACTGTGCATCTGGTCAGCTGCCCCGACCTGTCTCCGTTGAAGGTAGCTGGTGGTTGACATCTTACCCGTTTCGATAAACATGTCTCGGCTCTCCGCCTGTGCGCAGCTCTGTTTTGGGGTGTGGGGGTTACAGTGTCACCAGTAGCTGATGGCCACACAACTCCCCATCTAGACCACGAAACTGAGAGTGACGGGTGCGCTGTGGGTAACTCCACAGAGACCATCAACATAGGAAGGGAGCCTGGGTTTCTACAGGAGCCACTGTGAGCCTCACGAGATGGAGAGGAAGGAAGGAGGTGGGTCTTGTTACATACATGAGGGCAGCTGAGAGATCACAGAAGATTTACATTGAGGCTAAAAATTGATTTTTTTTTATATGAATGAGTCCAAGGAGGAAACAGATAAGTGACACAGTAGATGCATTGAAGTTATAAGGATCAGGTCGCTGCAAGTAGAAATGAAATATTTCGAAACCCATCCATACCCATAAAACCAAAGTGGATTCTGAAGCCGTGTGGAAATGTTGAGAAGGGTAGCCAAGGTGTGTGCTATAAGACGGGGGGTGTGGACCAGAGGCGTAAGGGAGCTTCATTCCCGTGCATTGGGGTGCCCCTTGGGCCTGGCAAAGTGGACCTGAGGATGAACTAGCAGTGAGGTTGCGCAAGGGCAGGGGAAGGAGAGCAGTGGGGAGAACGGGGAGCTGAGTGTGGACAGGGCAGCACCCACGTTCTTCTGCTCTAGGCCAGCAGTGGGACATGGCTGCTGCTTCGCCCTGGGCTGGGGTTTGGGGAGCCAAATGGGCACGGCTCCCTCAGCGACGAGCGCCGCCCCTTCGAGGTGCCTCCAGCCACCGAGGACACTCAGATACACCACGCCCGGGTCTTGCTTGTCCCCGACCAGCTCCGGTAAATATCACAAATGCTAAGATGCGACAATTTAAAATTCAATTAATTTTCAATTCCCATCCCCCCCTAACATCTTCAGCTCAGCCTACATATATCGTATCATGTAGCCTCTGTGGTCTGGAAAATCCAGAAACACCAAGACCATCAAAGGAGAGACCTATTTATGAATAATTTATTATATAGTTCTTTTGCTTTGAAAACCTCTTGGCTTCTATTAGCATAATCAGGGGCCAGTTCAGATTCCCCAGGGAGGTACTACTGGAATTTGTTCTCACACATTAGATGTAAGACATATCCATTTGGGAAAAACTGAGACATATTTCTAAAGACATACATATAGATGGAGTTGATTTTATCAAGCTAAATCAGATGAGGTAAGGAGAAATGTTTGACTGTGATTTATATATCTCCCATGTTAAACTCATAAAAATTGAAAACAGAAAGGATTAGAGAGGCATTTTTGATTCCCTCTGATGGTCTGAGAAGGCAGCATATGACAAGACAGAAAGGCAGGGAAAGCTGTTTTTAAATGCTGTATCAATTTGCCCAGATATTTGTAACACCCAATCATATAAATTATTGAAAATGTGGAATTAATCTTTCAATAAGAACTAATCCTACAGAAATGGGGAAAATATTTAAGAACATGAGTTGAATGAAACCGCTGTAACCTACAAAGGGAAATTCAACCTCTGAAGGCAGAGAGGACAAATTAAGACTAAGTGAGCGCTCACGGCGTGACCTGCGGCACCAGTGGCCGCCCTCGGAGGGCCCCTGAGGCGTGTGCACGGAGGTCACAGCCTGGGGGACCACAGGCAATGAACTCGGTCTCTTTGGGACTAGCTTCAGCCTTGTGAGATGAGGGAGAGACGCAGCCCGCTGCCCCGGCGCCCCACACCGGGTGAGCTTAGATCCCCGTGTGCAAAGCATCTTCCAGCCAGTGCTGAATGTGGACATCCCAGGCAGAGCTTGTCCTGGCTCCCCTCTTGCCCAGGGCTGTGGAATACAACATGAGCGCCAGGAGTGTCCCAAAAGCTTGCCACACGACCTGCACCTGTCTGACGCCATATTTGCTGACCGGTCAACACTTAGCTCTGCCTGTCTGCTTTAGCTTTCTCCTGGTCCATTTCTCAGGAGCTTCCTTTTGCCCTAAAAAGGTGCACTCTCAGGACATTTCTAAATGGAGAAAAAAGAGGGAAAAAGAACAGAAACTGGCCCTCCCTGGTGGCGCAGTGGGTTAAAGCGCGGCACTGAGAAGCTAAAGCCGCTTCCGCATGAGTTCGATTCCCGCCTGCCCCGGAGGTGACCACATGGTGCGGCAGACCTC
>NW_004567102.1:87780101-87781684 GCF_000260355.1 Condylura cristata | reverse complement strand
TCTGCATGTACAAATAAATAAATCTTAAAAAAAAAAAGAACAGAAACTAAAGACTCTGAAAGTTGCAGATGAAATACCTGGACCTTGAGGGTTGACAGGATAGTAAAAGCAAATGCCTGCACCCCAAAATTTGTGAGCCCTTCATTCACATGTTCATAAATACCGGCCCCTCAGCCCCTCTGCGGAGGGAGAGGAAGGACGTCACCTTCTCTGGGAAGCCAGAGCAAGCTGCCGCTTCTCCCCTGGTCTCCAATATGCAGTCAGCGGGCTCTGCATTCCCATGCTAGTTCCTCAGCCCCAGCCCAGCTCAGTCACCAGACGGAGAAGACTCCAGGCCCTCTCTGAGCAGGGTGTGGCCGCATAAAATTCCGCTCTTCCTCCAGCTCTGAAAACAGTGTCCTCAGGAAACGCCCAGGAGCCACCCTGCTGCTCTTGCTAAGTCCTCTGGGGGGCAAGACCATGAGGATGCGAGGATTTCATCCTCCAGAATAACAACAGGTGTAGCAGCCAGTTAAGATCTCAACACAAGAAGAGTATTTGGAAGTTGTCTTTTTGTCTTTTTCTAACTGACATGGGTGTACAGTTGCACCAGAACATGCCAGAATCAAGATGTGAGCTGGAGAGTTGTTTACTCATTCAGGTGACATTTTTGAGATGTGAACAGGCCGTCCCATGCTCGGGACAGAGCACTCTGCCACCCTGTGGCTATATTCCCTTCACGCCAGGACTGGTTTTCACCAAAGCGCCTGCTCCCCAAAATAGCAACGGGTCAGAAACGACCCTGCTCTTGAGCAGTGCTCCCAGGAAATGTGTGTTGCACAAACGAATGCATGATTCTGCTGAGTGAAGAGAAGGGTTTGGGGAGAATTATAACGAATCAATGGGAACCTCCCCTCGCCCAGCACAGGTCAGTTGTTGGTACTCTTAATTAACACTTGTCATCACCTGGGTCAAAGTTTCCATAAACAATAGGATCAGGGTCTGGTGCTTCTAGAAATAGGGTGAGTACCTGGGAGAACATGCTTCCCAAGCCCCTCCCCCACCGCTGCACCGTGCACAGCAGTCAGGTGAGATACAAGGGAGAGAGTGGGAAGTGATGGCTCCCGCCCGTCCCCACCTGAATCCCCCTTTGACACAAGCTATGCAACTTCTGTCACCCAACAGGATCCTGATGGAAGGGAAATGCTCTGAAAAATCAGAATTTCCATTGCTAACTTTTGTTACACCTCCCTTGTTTGTATAATCATAATATCAAAAATATTCTGAGCAAGCATCAGTTTCAACTGAATTGCCTCAGCTTCATAAATTAGCTACCTGGGATGGGGGGTGGGGGTAGGGGAGTCTGAGCCTCCCTAGGGCAGGAAATTCCTTAGTCCAGAGATAAAAGGCAAGCTCCTGGAGAGATAAGACCCCCCCAGCATCCAGACTCCTGGGAAGCTTCCTCAGTCTTTTGAAACAAAGAACAAATCTTAGATAAAACCCCCAGGGCATAAGGGCCCATGGACAATTTCCTAACATTATTGACACAAGTTTTGCTTAATTCATAACTATGTGACTTCCTCTTAATTTACCCTTTTCTTAAA
>NW_004567102.1:87777343-87779426 GCF_000260355.1 Condylura cristata | reverse complement strand
GTAACTAACCTGCTAAAAAGATGAGCAGGAAGTCTTGCACCCAACTCTGACTCCCGCGTCTTCCTCGCACCCACTCCCTTTCCCCCCTTCCAGGAATCTCCGCTCGCTGACGCCGCTCCCACCTTAAGACCCTGCCTGTTCTGTTCTCCAACAGCCTGTGATTGGGGCCGGTCCCCGACACCCCTTGGAGTACACTTTTGCTTTTTGCTGCTTGGGGAAGGGTGTGGCTAATTTCAACAAGACGCAACAAAAGATTTTTTAAATTCACTAACGATCTGTTTCTCCCCCATTTTCCCCTTTTCTAATGGTGTGTATCAGTGAATGTTAAGCCCAGACGCAAGGCAGCTGAGCGATCATGGATCGGGATGGGTGACGGCTGGCAGTGAATAAGCCCAGGGCTCAGTGACAGTGCGAGGCCGTCCCTGTGAGGGGCGGGTGTCGGCCCCGGACAGCTCCCACAGATGCCCGTTGTCCAGAGAGAAGCTGGGAGTCTGGGGGCCGTGGCCGCCATTTTGTCTGAGGGGAAGGGGGCTCCGAGCTGGTGTCCGGGGGCACACATTTGTCCACTGATGTCATGGTAGCTAAGGACTGGGCGATGGGGTCCTCCCTCCCATGCTTAATGCAGATGTAGCTGTTCCTCCCTGTGCAAACGGGGGCTGGGGTCTGGGGTCTGGGTGCCTCTTGCAACCCTTAGTTGAAGATCTCACAGCCAGGGGCCCGGTTAGGCCCTTCTATGGCGACAGCCGACAGCTGGTTCCGGGCCCTGCTGAGCTCGTGGTTTACATTTCGGCATTGGTCCGTGCGGCTCTGCTCGGATGTGCTTCTGCCGCCACTGTCCTGGTGCACCGAGCAAGGTGGCGATGGCGCGGACTCCTCACAGTGCTGTTCTGCACAGAGGCCGCCAGCCCGAGGCTTCCAGCCAGGGTGCTTGGCTCTTCTGGGGTCCCCAGGATCCCTGAACTCCCAAGGAATCGATTGCTTGGCCCAGTGGTTGAGCAGCTGAGCCAAAGTCCCATTTTAAACGTTTAGTGCTTAAGAGCTTATTGATTTTGACTCAGAGAGAAGTAGGTTCAAGTCTGACTCACCATTTATTAAGCTTGTGATCTTGGCTGAGTTATTTTAATTTTCTAAGCCTCAGTTTCCTGGTTTGCTTTAAAGACTCCCCGTAGGTTTGCATCTGTGGAAAGTATGGCAGTAAACGCTTCACAGAAGCTTGTTCTGGCATCATTATTTGCACTGTTGTGCACAGTGATAACTACCCACTCGTTAACTCGCTGGGCTTTTTATGGGAAGCACGTGCCAGCTTCGCGCCTTCGGTGACTTCCTTCCAGCCGGGAAGGCAGGGCTTTGTGCCTGGTTGTCCTGCCTCTGAGAAAACCCTGTTCTCTACCCAACGCTACTGGGCTCCTCCCCTCTCATTCTGGCAGCCTTCATTCTGCAGTCAGATTTGCAGGGCTTGTCTTCATTTACTTTTGTCAGTTTTTGTTTCTCCATATAGACGGTAGTGAAGGACGATGGTGCTTTGGTGGCGGGTGTGATGTGGGGACAGGCTCAGTGGAGGTGTGAGCCTGTGACCCCCACATCGTTTAGGCTATCATCATCCGTGCTTACTCTCTGCTTGTTCTGTTTCATGTTGTCTGTCCTGCTGCGATGAAGAGAATCAGCAAAGATCCTGCGCTGGCCGATCTGGTAGCTCTGAAGTGCCTGTGGCCATTTCAATTAATAGTGAAATTAGTTAGAAGTCAATAAAATAGAAGACGAGTTCCTCTGTTGTGCTGGGTACATCTCCAGTGCCCAGGAGCCCAGTGGCCAGTGGCCAGGCAGGGCAGCAGAGGACATTGCAATCAGATAGGAAAGTTCTGTTACCATCTCTGTAAAAGCCCCCACAGGGCTGTTCAGTCTTACGCCTCCCCACTGACCCAGCTGGGTCAACGTGAACTATTTAACAAGCTGGACAATCAGTTTCCTTAGAGGTCAAATACCCAGTTCTCATCTGCACACATTAAATTTTGCTTTTGCTGTCACTTCATAATTTCTTTCAGCTAAGCAACAAAGGAGAGCAGTTTGTCACTACTAGAAGCAA
>NW_004567102.1:87773540-87776473 GCF_000260355.1 Condylura cristata | reverse complement strand
GCTGTCAAGTGAGGGCGCGCCTCATCGTGAAGAATAACGGGGAAAGAGGAGACAGGAGGGGAAGGGCTCTGGGGAAATCACAGGCCCAGAAGTCCAACACCCTGGCTGCTCATCGGATGGCTCAGCAGCCCTGTCTCATTGGCCATATTTCTCCTGTGTGAACTGGGTGAGACTCAGCCCGGTAACTGTGGAGTGCAGAAGGGTGCTGCTTGTTTGTGGCTGGGGTGAGGAGCAAAGGAGTTGCTCCGTTGTGTCCGTCCCCTCTCTGTTCCCCAAGGCGTTGTCGCGACCTCCAGCCAGCTGCTCCCCACGCCTTGTTTCGTTAGAGAAAAACGGGGTGCTGGTGACCCTCCAGGGAGCTCGGCTGTCTGCAGCCAGCCAGTTGCCGCCAGGCAGCGGGCTCTCGCCGCTGGCTGCCGTTGGCAGCTGATGCACAGAGTGGGGTCTGGAAATCAGCCTTGGGTGCCCCGAGGCCTGCTAGGGCTGAGCACCCCTCTGTAATTGCATGGTGCCTTGCACCTGGTGGGGAGGGTTCTCTTGTGTGCACCTGCTGTGGATGCCAGGGGCGGGCCAGCGAGGTGCCTGCTGCTGGGAGCTGAGCCCCTGGCCCTCAGCCGACAGGAGACCTGCTTCCCAGCCGGCTCCGTGGCGGACAGAAAATGCCCGGGCTTTGCAGGGTCGGCTGAGATTATTGAATGCTTCTTTTGTATGTCATCAGATAACTTGATAAAAACAAAATTGAATCTGTCAGATTTTGATGCCAGAGTTTGAAATATTGCTCAAGCTCCCTTAAAACTGTCACCGCTAATAACATTTTATAATAAGATACATTTGCACACTCGCGTCTGCTTTGTGATTTGTTCTGGAGTTCTGTTCCGTGCTCCCCGGGGAGGGAAGCCCATGGTAATTGAAATTGCTCATCTCCCACGTCCACTTTGCATCCAAGCTGCTGCCCCTGGGTCAGGAAGGCCCCGTGGGTGGGATTCCTTTCTTATTCACTTCCTTCGGCATCCTGGGCCTGACCCCCGCCCCTCTTCATATACCAGCAGCAGCTCTCCCCAGCGAGGGCCCCCGCAGCCTCCCGCTGCTCCCCTCTCTAGTGCTCTTCATGAAAGCCCCCTCTCCCGGGACCGTGTTGCCACGCTGCCTCTGTGACCCTAAATCCCCCCGACTGGGTGAGCAGCTCCCGTGCCACGGGCCTTCCTCTCCCACCTCTGCAGCCCGAGCTGACCTGACATCCTGTCCCTCCTTGGCCAGCCTGTTTTTAAGGATTGAATGAGTCAGTGTGTATAAAGCAATTAAAATGCGCCTGACACAGCAGACTCAGTCATGTCTGCTGCCGTGTGAGCGGCCCTCTAACCAGACAGCATGTGCTGGAGGGGAAGGTGAGCTGTAAGGAGCAGGGCCACCTGTCCTGGGACTGAGCCGCCTATGCCTGGGGCTGGGCCACTTCTGCCCTGGGGACTGAGCCACCTTCTGTCTTGGGGCTGGGCCACCTCTGCCCTGGGGCTGAGTCTAAGGAGGTGGGGTGGTGGGGTGCAGGCTTTCCTTCCAGGGCTCCCAGTGAGGTTCCTCTCGCCATTCTGACAACACCTCAGGATCAACGGAGGCAGTGAGGCCTCTGGAAGACGCTCACCTCTCGAAACACCCAGAAGCATGGGCACTGTCCTTATTGTGCCCTCCTGGGACTGGTGCTGAGCCTTCCTGGCCTGCAGGGGAGGCAGACAAAGCCCCCTGGGAGTGCTGAGGCGTGCTGGGGAGGCCCCACTGTGCAGCTCCTGTCCCGAAGCTTGGAGAGCACATCGCCCTTAGCATTCCCTTTTAGTTTAGTCAACATTTGGATTTGAGCTGTTTTTTTCAAGCCAGGCACCCAGGGAGGCAGGGGATGTACCGGGAGTCCTGCAGCCGCTAGCCCTGGGGCTGTGAATGAGGTTCCTGGACTAAAGACTTAATTACAGGAGCTAGTGTTTGATTTGAATTGTAAATTCTTTGTTGAAGCCACACTTCTTTCTGGGTGGAAGGGAAAGCACAGGCAGGCGCAGCCGTGGACAGTAGCCCCATCTAGAGGCCCAGCTCTTGGGTTTCCTTTGGTTTCCCCCTGCAGGGCTCGCTCAGCTCAGCAGTGGGAGGCAGGGAACGTCCTTGGCCTGCAGGCAGAGAATTTCCCTGAGCCGCAGGCTGTCTGGAGAAGGGTGGGGTGGCCCTCCCTCAGGGGAGCAGGAGGCTTTCCCCAGGATGCTGGCTTTCAGAGGGGGCCTCTGCCAGGTGCTCCCTGGGCCCTCTAAATGGAGCCCGGCCGAGCTGCCTGGGGAAGGGTGCGGGAGTGAATCCCACCCTTGGGTGGGGAGCCAGGCACCCACCCTAACCTGGGCGCGGCACCTCGGGAACACCAGTGCAGGTAGGTTTAGCCCCGCTGCAGGGACAGGTAGGCTTAGCCCCCGCAGAGGGACAGCTGGAGCCCCGCCTCTGTCTGACCCCCACCTCTTCCTGGCTCCCAGCCCCTTCCCCTCCCTGCTCAAGAACCTGCTCTCAGTTTTCCACTCTGCACCTCACTCTCCAGGCGGCAGGCGCCAGCTCCACTGTCTGCTTCCCACGGGCAAAGTCACGAATCGGAAATAGGAGAAGGTTTAGAAAATCTGTGTCTTAGAGCACCTGGCTCCCGTCTAGCCAAGTTCACTGAACCCTCTTTCACGCTTTGCTTAGGCTGAGCTGATAAAATTGAAAATTGATTGCGTGGAGAAGGCCGGGTTTAATCCAGGCCACTGTAGCTGACAGTTTTAACCGAATTAGGTATGGCAATTTCCCTCATCCCTCAGCGCTCCCCAGCGGGCCAGGCGCCAGACTGGGGGGTGGGCTGGTGAGCCTGCCCTGGCTGGGCTCCCTGCTGGCAGGGGGATATTTTTTAAGGACCAGAATAGTAATACTGCACTCAG
>NW_004567102.1:87764596-87772925 GCF_000260355.1 Condylura cristata | reverse complement strand
GGGCGGGGCTGCGCGCCGCCTTATATCACTGTCGAGTTACTCTAAGCAGAACGGAACAGATTGTTTATTTTGGTTTAGCTTGGCTTCGGGCTGTAACATCAGCTGTAACTCCTAGAGTGACAAATTCCAATGGCTGCTGCAGAGGAGAGAGGGTGCGCGCCCCAGCCGGCGCCTGCTGCGGTGGGAGTGGGGGCTCCGGGCGCAGCCCCTCCCCCCGGCTGGGGACCGTTGGAGCTCCCACGGGCTCAGTGCGCCAGTCTTTGATTTCTCGGAAGATGCTAATGTGAGCTGATTCCGCCCCTCTCCTCCGAGCACCGAACTCTTCATAGTCACACTTTAAGGACATGCTGGGGGCTGTTAGCAGCCAGGTGGGAGAGGAAGACCCAGCCGGCTCGAGCAGCAGCGGACTTAGGGAGCCAGCTGGGCCTCTCGGGCTCCCGGGGAGATGGGTCCTTTGCTGCACGTTTAATTAGCACAAACTCTGTGGGCAGCCTTCCCCACGGCAAATCCCTGGGCACCCAGTTTGCCTGCCCGGGTGGTGGCCCTGCTCAGGGGCCTGGTGGGGCAGACACCTGGATGCACCTGCGTCCAGTAAGGGTCTCTTGGGACCTTCTGCAGGAGGCCGCACAGTGTGGCTTGCAGGGGCAGCCCCCCCCCCCCCCCCCCCGGCACTGCCACAGGTGTGCCAGCCACAGCTCCTGAGGAGGTGGCTCCGTGGAGCGTGGCCGGCTTTCCGCCTCCCGAAGCGGTGCTGGGCAGGGGCTGGTGGGAAGGGCCGCCCCGCTGGCTAGGCAGGCGACGGGGGCGCTCAGTCCCGGCAGGAGCGCTGGACTCTGCGGCCAGCGCCGGGCCTGAAGTTTATACCTTGATCTTCCTGGGTGAAGTGCCCAAGACCCCGAGCAAGAAGGTGGCTTCCCTGCAGCGCGGGGCCTGCCCAGGTGTGGCTTAGCCAGCAGAGGCTTCCTGGCTGCAGGTACGGGGTGCTCTGATGGAGAAGCTCCGGCTCGACCAGGGCCAAGGCAGAGGTGCCCCTCACGCTGGACCCTGCGACTGAGGGCTCTCAGGCACTATTTCCTTTCCTCACCTTCTGTGAGGGACTGGTTATTGTAAAAGCCACAGCAGCATGTTTTCAGTTGCCACCCCCACCCCCATGGACGCCAGAAAGAAATGATAAGCTTGCAGATGCCGGTTGACTGTAGAAGGCGTTCCTCACAGGCAGTGCAGGCCCGGCCCTGGGAAGAGACTCCGATGCTCCCATCTTCCTGGTCCGGCACACCCACCCCCAGCTCTGTGGCCCAAGCTGCCTTCCACCCCCACTTCTGCCTGCGCAAAGGCTTGACTTTGATTAAGCGGGTCAGGTGCTGAAGACTCACCCGACTGGGCCGAGATTCCACAACGAGCCCCTCCCCACGGCTCACCCTGAAATCCCGGGAGTGGAGGAGGCTGGTTTGGGAGGCCAGCAGTGCCACGTGGGCGCACAGGAGGCCGAGGAGTCAAGGCCGCGGGGAAGTGGCCAGCAAGAGCCTGGCAGGCATTGGGTCACTGAGGCCCTGTCATCAAAACCTCTTTCGTTTTGACTTTCTAGGCCAGGAGTTAGCCGGCATTATAAGGAGCCAAGCTAATCTCAACAGACTCTCTCTCTCTCTCTCTTTTTTTTAATCATTTTATATATAATTTTTTAAGATTTTATTTATTTATTCATACAGAACTGGGGTACAGGCCAGAGATGCGGAGGGTGAGAGGCTTCACCAGAGACAGAATGGGGAGCAGAACAGGCAGATGGACAAAGTCCACTGCTGAGGGGAGCAGCGGGCGGGTCAGGAGAGGTCTGCCCAGCCATGTGGTCACCTCCGGGGTAGGCGGGGATCGAACTCATGCTGAAGTGGCCTTAGCTTCCCAGTGCTGCGCTTTAACCCGCTGCGCCACCAGGGAGGGCCTCTTTTTTTTTTTTTTTAAATGCGCCTTCCTGAAGCTATTCAGAGTTCAGGTGAAGGACTGAGGTGAAGCACTGATGAACACGGGCCCGTCTCCTGAGCCCCCGTGGCCAGGCTGGCTGTTCAGGGACAGGGGTCAGGAGTCAGCAGTGACACAGTGACAGGGACACTTCCTCGCATGTGTCCAGCCAGGGAAGACTTCAGAGGGGACCCCTGTGTCCAGCGACAGCAGGAGCATCTTCTGGAAGTAGCAGGACCCCGAGGCTACCAGAATGCTGCTGGGTCCCAGGCATGAGGGAGACCCTGGGGCTTGTCCACCTAGGTCTCCAGCAGGCCCAGGTGACCAGAGCTGCTACTGGACGCCTTCCCTGCAAGGGCAGAGCAGGACGCCTGGCGGACGGCCACGCCCACCTGTGCCCCTTTTCCACACACCTGGCTTCTGCCCCGCACCCCTGGCTCCTGCCCTGTCCTCCCCCCTCCCTCCCCAGCCTCTGTGGTTGAGGGCTCTAAATTCTTTTTAGCAGGGCCTGTGGGCACCCTTCAGCCCCAAGCCCCTGAAGGGTGCCCACAGGCCCTGCTAAAAAGAATTTCCGGTTGGATCTCACCCCCACCCTGCGGCCCAACAGGCTAGACCATCCAATCTGCAAAACACAGGAAGGGTTGCTTCTGCCTCCCCACAGACTGGGCGCTCCCTCCCCGGCCCTGGGGTCAGAGTTGATTATTTTGAAATACATTTCCTTGAAACGCATGGCTGGTGTTATGAAAATCAGGCACTCGACGGAGGCCTGGGATTTTCCGGCTGTCAGTTGACATGTCAGGGTGGTTTTGTGAGCAGCACGCGGGACACTGACATCCCGTCCTCCCTGTCACTTCACGTTGACGCCGCCGAGCCGGGCGAGAGGGGAAGCAGATGATCCGAGCAGCTGACACATCACGTGCGCTGAGAAGCGCATCTGGACGGGGCAGCCCCACCCAGCAGACATCAGGGGGTGACGGAGCCCGGCCCACGTTACTGTTTCTTCCCTTGTGTTTTGCTTTTCTGGGGCTGTGAGTGGGAGCTGCAGATTATCCAGTCATCTGAACCCCAAGAACAATGGCTGCCGTGGAGGCTGAGTGGACTCAAGCCTCGTGCAGGGCCAGCTCACTCTTGCCGGGGCGGGGGCTGGGCGGCCAGACAGGACGTGGGCCGGGGGCCTCCACCTGCCTGGGCCTGCTGGGCAGCGTCTGGCCAGGGGCGCAGGCAGGGGAGGGTCTGTGAGCCGTCCAGGGCCGCTCTGCTGTGTTCTCCTTGACGAGCTGAAGACCGAAGGAGCCTGGACACAGCCAGCATCACTAGGACGTGTGTTCATTCTGCAGGCCACGTGGGACAGGCAGCCTGGGATCAAGCGCCCTCCGAGACACGGGCCGCCCGGAAGCCGCGTGATCCTCGGAGCTGAGTGGAGGGCGTCTGTGCTGCAGGCCTCTGCCCCCAGCGCTGCTAGAGAGCCCACCACACACAGATGCCTTTAGCATCTTCGGGAAAGATGGAGGCTTCGCCAGGTCCAGTCTCGGTTTGGGTGTGACTGGGATGTGGGTGTCGTGGCAGGCCGCCTGTCAGAGGTGGTGAGCTGGAGCTGCAAGTTGGCTCTGCTTCCAAGACAGGGGAGGCCCCCCTCCTTCATGGGAACCAGTGAACAGAACTGGGGTGCAGACGTAAACAAAGTGAACTGTTAAGAATGCACTTTTGCATTCCTGGGTTACAGGTTTTCTGCAGGGACAAGCAGAGACGCTTTCCTTTGCTATGTCGCCAGCATGTGTGTCTCTGAGTGTCTGCAAGTATCTGCACATACTTGTGCATTTATGATACAACATTGAATGTGTTTTTCTGCTTTCACTCTCAAAGTTAATTGTTTCTAACACAGTAGCCATTTTATTTTTTTCAGATTTGATTGCAGTAACATCGCCTTGTAACACAGTAGATGATGATAGGGTCTGTAGGATCGCACCTTTCAGGTGTCTGGTACCACACTATACCCACCCATCATCCTCCAGCATAGCCCCTAGGAGTCCTCTCCCAATTCCTCCCCACCATCGCCTTCCCCTTCTGGTAGCCTTAATGCTACAGACATATTTCAAGAATTCCTTATTGGCTTGGTATTGTCTGACCCTTGTTTTGTGTCTTCACACACTACATATAAATGAAAACACGTGATACTTATCTTTCTCTGTGACTCATTTCCCTTAGCATAATCCCCTCCAATTCCGTCCATTTTGTCACAAATGTCTGTAGACTTCCTTTTTCACTCCTGAGTAGTATTCCACAGTGTATATACACCACCTCTTTCTAATCCATTCATCATACGTGGGAACTTGGGGTATTTCCATGACTGGCTACTGTGGCTCATGCTGTCATGGACATACGAGTGCACACACCCCTTCAAAGTAATGCTTTTGAATTCTCTGGGTAGATACCAGAGCATGGAATTGCTGGGCCATATGCTCGGTCTGCTTTTAGTACTTTGAGAAATGTCCATACCGTTTGCCTTAAGTGCTACAGCAGTCTACATTCCCATGAACAGTATTTGAGGGCTCCTCCTTCTCCACATCCCCTCCGGCATGTGTTGTGTCTGGTCTTTTTGATGTGAGTCATTCCCACAGGTGTGAGACGGTGTCTCATTCTGGTTTTGATTTGCACTGCCCTGCTGATGAGTGATGCTGAGCACTTTTTCATGTGGCTGTGCACCCTGCATGTGTCTTCTTTGGGACAGTGTCTGTTTAGCTCTTCTGTCCATTTTTTGACTAGGTCAGTTGTTTTCTTTTTGTTGAATTACAGGCATACTTTATAGAGCTTGGCTATCAGATCTTCTCAAATGTGCTGTCGACAGGTATTTTCTCCCATTCGTCGGGTGTCTCTGTTTGAATCATAACGTAACACTGAAGAAGGTTTTCAGCGTGATGTTATTCCACTTGTTTATACTCACTTCTGTTTCTCTTGCCACTGGACATTGATCCACAAAATCATCACAGTTGCCAGCATGGTGGAGTGTTTTACCTATGTTTTCTTTAATGTATGTTATGGTTTCACATCATATATTCAAGTATTTACTCTGTTTTCAGCTAATTTTTATGAATCGTGTGGGTTGGTGATTTGGCAGTTTACCTTCATCTTTTTGAATGTGGCTGTGCAGTTTTCCCAGAATCATTTGTTGAAGAGACTCTCCTTTCCCAAACATAATATTTTGCTCCTTTGCCATAGATTAACTGTGTGGGTTTTCTTCTAGACACTCAATTGTATACCAGTGGTCTATTTTGTAGGACAATTTTTATTGGTCTATTTCTATTCTAGTGCCATACTGTCTTGATTACTCTAGCTTTATGGTATAGCTTAAAGTTTGGAGTATTTGCCACTATTTATAATTTTTATCAAGATTGCTTTGGCTGTTCAGAGCCTTTTGTGTTTCCATATGAATTTCAGTAAGTTTATTCTGTTTCATTGAAGGATACCAGTGAAACCTTGATAAGGATTGCATTGAATCTGTATATTGCTTTGGGTAGGATGGCCATACTAACAGTGGTAATTCTTATAATCCATAAGCAGAGAGTATCTTTCCACTTCTTCTTTATTTCTTTTAACAGTATTTTGTAGTCTTCATTGTGCATTTCCTTCACCTCTTTTATTAACTTTACTGCAAAGTGTTTAATTTACTTTTATGTGATTGTAAATAGGGTAAAAAGTCTTCCTAACTTCTGTCATGTCTAGCTTATTGTTTACTTGTAGGAACAGCTAGTTTTTGTAAATTGATTTTGAAACCTTTCACTTTACTGTACTGATTGATTATTTCAATTGTTTATTTCAGTGGAGTCTTTGAGGTTTTCTATGTGTATTATCATGTCATCTGCAGATAGTGATCATTTTTAACCTGATATTTTGGACATTTCACTCACTGTTTTTAATTCCTTGTGTTCGGTGCCAGAACAGTGATATAAGGTCATATGACACTAATGTGTTTTGATGTAGATAACCTTGGTCATGGTAGCGCCAGACAGTAATGAGTACTTCCTCTGTGCTAGATCACCAGAATGTTTTTACTATAGCCGGAGACTTCTACAGAAGCGTCTGAGAATTTATTCCCTCAAGAGCAAGGTATCCCATGCGTCCATGAGGGCTTCAGCCTCACAGAAACCTAAAGAGACACCACAGCCTCTTTAGGATAAATGTTCCAGATACATTTTTAAGGAAAAATATCCACAGCTTCTGTATCTCTCAGGATGCAGTAAAGAAGAAGTGCTTCTTTGTCCAGCTTCTTCCTGTCCCCTCCTGTGCTTAGGCCCCCTGATGTTCCACTTTGCATCAAGGAGCTTGGGGAAGCTCCTTGCTGAAAGGAGCCTTGGGCCAAGTCAGTTTTAGCTTGGCTTAAAATTAAACCTCAAAGAACTGACAAAGGTATCTCCCGCAAAGGTGCCTCTGACAGTGGTACCCCGTCCAGAAACACGAGGGTGGCCAAGAGGCCTCGGGGCCTTTAATTAGCAAAAAAATGGGATTTCCTGAGATGTGATAGTTTTGCTATTTGGGGGGCCACTTTAGAGAAAAAGAATACTGAGAATCAGGAAATGCGTTACAAAATAGTCCAATTTTTTAAAAGTTGACAGGTACCTTGAAAAATCACTTTTAGAAAAGTTATGAAACAGTTGTGTATAATAACCTCCCCACACCCCATAAGACTCTTTCTCCTCTTGCACACTCCGATGGCTTCTTTATCTGCAGACATTTTTGTAGTATACTTTTCTACAGAAAGGTTATAAAATAGGATATTCTTTCCGCATGGCATGGTTGGTTAAAATTTACTTTTTGTTGTTATTTTGAAAAGTTAACTTTGAACATATCATTTTTTTTTCTTTTTGGAAACAAGAATTAGGCTTGTTTTCCAATTTTAGGAAAACTCTAATCATGTATCTTATAAATAGTCTATAAGACTTCAAAGCACCTCAACTTTTCTGGCTGGAATTAATTGTAAATGCTCAATGTATTTAACAAAGCTCATCAATGAATTTCAATCTGTTACTACCTACATTAGAATAGTATTACTTCAATTGTTTCTTTGTCAATTCTAGTATATCATGTCAAGTCAGCAAAACATTAAAATCCATTTGCTGTATGTGGTTATTCCTCTTCATTAATTACTGAATAATCAAAAGGTCTATTCATTAATATACAGTTCTTTAGTGATGGATAGTGTAGGAATTTGGTGACTGAAATAGAGCACTTGTTTCTGGAGGCATTTTGCTAGGCTGCAACAATTTGTGTGCTATTTCATCCAGAGTCCATATTCCTTGAAGTTGGATATCAGGTGCGATAAGATATTATCTAGCACAATAAGAGACACAGAACACACAGCTTCATAATTGGCATACCTTACGATCGCTACAGGTCTTTTGTTCCTCAAATACAGAACATCAGTATGTTCTATTCCAAATGATTTCCTTTAAAAAAAAATGTGTATATATATTGCTTTATCAAGTCTACCCCCAAAAATCTCTCACTGGACATGGTACTGATAGGAATCAGCCCTTTATAATATATATTAGCCGTTGCACACCAGTGACTTGAAATACACAAAGACTAGCCTGGTCTCCTTTCCCACCATCGCTTTTCTGGTCCTGGGTGCCATGTCATAAGCAGGCCATCAGCTGTGATAATGGATGATCCATTGACATAGTTAGTGCCAGCCCCGTCCCTGGAAGGCACGCCTGTTGTGAAATACACGGCGGTAGGTTAATTCAGTGCAGCAATAACAGTAAAGCCTGTGCATCCATCTCACTAAATGACAAGAAAAATGTTTTGTCTGGCTCAGGTTCCCTCGGCTACTTATCCCAAAAGCTCCGGTGCCACAGGAAGAACCTGCCAAGGGTGGGTGCTAGCGTGGAGCAGGACCCCTGTTCTAGCCAGTGGCTGCTGTAGTTGCTCTAAAGTATCTTTTCAAATTCCCATAACTAGACAGCCCTGCAGCACATTGCTCCATCCCACCAGGGTCCCCGCGCTTCATCTCCGTCATTGCGCAGAAACCTGCTAGCGTGTGCTGGGTGTCATTGCCAGCAGGTGTGTGTCTCGATACTCGCATGTGCAGGAATAAAATAGGATGGGCCTGGTGTTGCTTTAATGAGATTTCCTTCATGTTAAAGCTTGGAATTTTAAGGTTAATTTCCATTAAAGAAAAGCTGTTGTACTGTTCTTCTAATTAAGAGAAACAAGCAGTCTCTTATTTCTTATTTAAAATGACAAAATTAGGACCCCCCCTATGGCACAACGGGTTAAAGCACAGCACTGTGAAGATGTCTGCAGCCTGAGTTTGATCCCCGGGCAGGGAGGTGACCCACAGGGTGCAGCAGACCCCTCCCGTCTCCTGACCCGCCCGCTG
>NW_004567102.1:87762579-87764071 GCF_000260355.1 Condylura cristata | reverse complement strand
TTTTTTTAAGAAAAAGGACAAAAATATTTCATCTCCTAGAGTAACATTTATGTGGAGTATCTCATTTACACATAGAAAGTTTGGGGGTCTTTTCTGTGTGCTTGGGAGGGGTTGCTGGGTCCCTCCTGGAGTCTGCATCCAACCTTCCCCCCATTCTCCTCCGAGCATTGTTGTTGTATAAAATTTTCATAGAGTAGGTGATGAATTATTAAGTTGATGTATGCGTGGATAAGTCAATGGATAATATGTAATTTCTTTCATTATTTTATGTGAGCAGACAGAATAAATCCAATCCATATTTTATAAAGAACGCCACATCAATAAGAGGAAAAAAGAAAACTTGACAAAGGATATTTCATCAGTTAAGATGAGATTAAATTGCAGATGATAGAAGTTCCAGAAGGCGAAGAGCTTCAAGCAGGCCAACATTTAATTCTCCTTGTAGCACTGTCTGGCCAGTGGTTTCGCGCTGCTGAGATGGCTCCCGACGTCTGTCGGTCCCTTCCCCTCCGCTGTGCCCCAGAATCATCGTGTGTGTTTTAGTCCTGCGCCAGCACGGACGCTTACACCCCAGCTGCTGTATTCAAACCCCATACGGAGAGGGCTCGTACTTCCAAGCTACTTCCCAGCAGTAAGCAGTAGCCATCCTCCACCCCGCTGGCTGGGTTTTATCTCACGACCACACCTACTTTAGAAGACCCTGGAAAGCGTAGTTTTCACTCTGCAGGAGCTGGTGGCCCCTGGGAACAGGACGCTCTTCTGAAGAGAAGGCGAGACAAGGAGCACCTGGGAATACCTGGGAGCGCCTGGGACCGCCTGGGAACAGCTTCCATTCTCAGCGCTAGAAGTAAATAGGCCATTTACTATGGCACTGTAAATCACCAAACAGGTTTAAACGTGAACTCCCTAGTAACTTTTAAACTAAAGCAAGCTATTTCTCAGTTGACAAAAGTCAAAAAGAAAGAATATACTCCGCACACTGTACAGATAGAGGCTCTCTCATGACGCCGTGTTGGAGGATGTGAAGTAGTGGGCCAGACAGGAGGACACTTGACAAGATCTGTGCAGAATGAAGGACCACAGTCCTTATTCCTAAACGTTACACGTCTGTCAGCTTCCTAAAGCAAGATCCCCTCTGCCCTGAGTTTGCCAGTGAAATTATGGATTAAAACAACAGGCCTTTATCCCAGTTGGGCTAAATAGGTCTTGAGATAGTCATGAAATTCTAACCGGACTTTACCAGCAGCTCAAGCTACTGCAGAGAAGCCACGTAATTCTGCTTATGCTTTTCGGGGTCGTATCGTAAATGCCTCCTGCGCCTCAGAATATCAGTGGGCCTGTTAATGGCGGGTGTGGGCATGTGAGTAGCTTTTTGGGGATTTTGGTGGCCAGGGACTTTCTGTCACTGTTCTGTGGAATCCTTCGTTATTGATATTTGCGCATAAGGAGGTACTTTTTCTTCAAAAACTTTAAATGAAAGTCCGCTCCGATG
>NW_004567102.1:87761243-87762026 GCF_000260355.1 Condylura cristata | reverse complement strand
AGAAGCTAAAGCCGCTTCCGCATGAGTTCGATCCCCGCCTACGCCGGAGGTGACCACATGGCGCGGCAGGCCTCTCCTGACCCACCTGCTGCTCCCCTGAGCAGTGTGTTTTAGTCCATCTGCCTGTTCTGCTCCCCGCTCTGTCTCTGGTGAGTCCTCTCACCACCCCTGCACCTTTGGCCTGTACCCCAGCTCTGTATGCATAAATAAGTAAATCTTAAAAAAAATAAAAATAAAAAAGTCTCTCGATTATGCTGCCGTGAGACTCTGTGTGCTTATCTTTGTTCCCAACTCAGGACATCTTGGGAGAGGCTGCTAGAAGTTGTCGTTGTGCTGGAAGTAATGAGCTGTGTAATAGCCTCCATGCAGACCATGTTAGCTACTTGTGGGTCAGAAGGTTTTGCTGGTTAACTCTCATACTGGCATGTGTCTGTGAGGCCATCTGTCGCACTAACCACCACTGAATTATCTCATTTTTAGGCGAGCTTGTAGACTAGATAGGCAAAATTATATCTTCTGACAAACATTGAAATTGATATCAGTAAAGATTGGACAGCTTAGGTATTACTGGAAAGGCCTGTTGATGTCATCGGCCGATTTTCTGGGACTGCGTAAAGGCACTTTCACTAACTTGTAAGAACTCTCTAAGTACTGAGGCTCGTGGTGGGTTTTCATGCCATATCATGTGTTTCTTGTTAATATTTGCTCAAGTTTTAATTTGCCCAGTTAATTTTGCTGGTTTGAATGTGAATGATCTTCCCAGTTTTGATAAGTCACTCGATT
>NW_004567102.1:87749482-87756922 GCF_000260355.1 Condylura cristata | reverse complement strand
ATCTCCTTCTTCAAATTAGGGAAGTTCTCTTCTATTATCTCTGTGAATATTTTCTCTATTCCTTGGCCTTTCTCTTCACCTTCTGGGATACCCATAACTCTGATATTTCCTTTCCTAATGGTGTCAGATAGCTCTTGAAGCGTTTCTTCATTCTTTTTCCTTTTTACTTCTCTTTCTTTTTCTTTTTTAATTCTCTTAAGTCACTCGATTTTTAATTTGAAAATTATTTTCTGGGCAATGTTATCTATCTGGGGCTTGTGATTGGAATTTAGTGGTGAGTAAAATAAGTTCACCATCATTTCTTTGAAGTTATATTCAAGTGTGAATCCTTAGCCTCACAAAGGTTGCTCTTGGGTATAGTGCAAATGCATTCTTAATGGCTCTGCAGGAGAAGTCTCAGAGTAGAGGTGATTTTCTGTTATTATAAGCTAGTCATGCATTTTTAGAAAATGCATTTGTGAGTCCTGATGAGTGGTAAGGATACTAAAAATACCCTAATGTGTCTCATTACATTGATATACTTTATGTGCTATTATTGTCAAAGAGTGTTACATCTGGTTTACCTTTTAAAAATTATTTACTACAGAACTGGGGTACGGGCCAGAGGTGTAGGGCGGTGAGAGGCTTCACCAAAGTCAGAGTGGGGAGCAGAACAGGCAGATGGACAAAGCAGCGGGTGAGACAGGGGAGGATCCGATTCAAGCTGAAGCGGCTGCGGCCAGCTTGCAGTGCTGCGCTTTAACCCGTTGCGCCACCAGGGAGGGCCCATGATTTTCTTCCGTCTTATTTATCACTTTGTGTTTTATGGTTGGGAATAGACAGTCAAGGACGCTGTGAGGAATGAAATCTCCACTTTTAATCCTGTTCATAGCATTTGAGCAAAGCACTTATCTTCAAGAACTCAGCTCCAGGAGGGTGGGGGCCGGAAGCAGAGCTGGGAGCTGTGTTGAGTCTGCTCGGTCCTGCCCAGTAAGACTGGTTACCTGCGCTCCCACCTGCATACCCCTGCTGGATGGCAGGACCCGGCAGCCATGCTCTGCCCTCCAGTTTGCAACCCCTGGACGTGCAGACCCGAGGACGGTGACCTTCCAGCCCCCCGTTTGGAAGTGGGGGGCCTTCTGCTCCCCTGAGGCAATTCCGTCCCGTGCTGTCTGTGAAAGTGTGCTTCCTTGCACTGCCTTCTCCTTCCACCATTTAAGTTCTGCTTGAAAGTAGAATTCACCCAACTTTTCCTACGTGAACTTCTATGGCCTGGCTCTGACTTCATCTTTTCCTGCCCTAAATCTCATGAGGACCAAGCAGGCCCCCATGCTTCTATCCCCACGCTGTCTCGGTGACTCAGACCTGTTTAGCCACTGGGCACGCGGCCCCCTGGCAGGACCATATCAGCTCGTCCACTCTGACAGTCCTGCTGGGGGGGGGACCCAGCGGTCACTGAGGAAGGTGTGTCTTGGGGCTCGTCCTTCCTGGCTCCAGGGCGGTTCCATCCCCTCCCCACCCCCATTCTTTCAGAGTGATTGCTAGTTGCTTTACCAGAGCACATTCTCACCCAGCAGCCAGACGCCGTCAACCGCCAGCCATGTACACTGATGAGCCTGATTCTTTGTTTGCCGTCTGAACGGTGGTTGGGTCCAGTTACCTTTGAAGACACTGCACTGAGGACATGAGAGATGAGATTTCTTACCGGGTTGAAGCAACTTTGCCCTGGTGGCCCCATGGAACTATGTTCGGGCTTTGTTTTTGCTCTAAGCCAGCCCACAGAAACAGAAGTCAAGTATATAAGTAAGCATTTCATGTGTCCTGAATAGTATTGCTAAAACCAGGCTCTCCAGCTTTATTCATAAATGAAAATGTGAACGTGAAGGAGGAGGAGGGCACAGTTGGCCTGACCCATGTTTCCTTTTACCCCGTGAGGATATTTCAGAGCACAGAGACGCAGTTTTGCTTTGCATGTGCCTGGCAATAGGTGATGTTGACCACGTTTCTATGGGCCCCTTGGCCATTTTCATGTCCTCTCTGGGGAAGTGTCTTTTTGGCTCTTCTGTCCCTTTTTGGACCTGTTGTTCGCGTGCTTCTGGCGAGAGTGTCAGCTCCTGTGGGTCTCTGCCGTCAGCCCCTTCCCGTGCGCCGTGAGCCAATACCGCTTCCCGCCGGGAGGGCGTCCGGTGGTCTGGGTTGCTGTCTCTCTGGCGGCACAGAAGCCTTCCAGTTTGATGTAGATGAGGCTGTTAATCTTCTCCGCTGTCCTCTTCCAGAGAAGAGTCCTCCAGGCTGTTTCTGAGGCTCTGTCTCAGCGTTCGGCCTGGGATCTCTGCTATGTGTTGCACGCTGTCAGTTCGGCCGATCTTCTCCTCCACTTTACGTTGCTCTTTGTGTAGGTGTGAGATACTCTGCCACGTGTGCCCAGGAGCTGGCAGGGAGTATGCCAGTCAAAGCAAGCCAGAGGGAAAGGGCAGAAAGCAGGTTGCTTCCCTTGTATGCAAAATGCAGAGAAACTGAACATAAGGTCGAGAGAAAGGCGGGACTAGCAAGCTGGCCATAGATCTGAGGTGTCGGGCAGGGGAGGGGGAGAGAGGGGTCACGACCAGGGGGCAGGGTCGGGGGGCAGTGGGAGACGTGCGGAGAAGCCAGTTACTGAACAAAGAAATCAAAATAGACATAGTAACAAGTATCTACTCTCAACTTCATTTAATAAAAGACAGGCATTTTTAACACAGGAAGGTGGAACTATATAATCTCAGATCAAGAATTTTCTTCTTACTGGAATAAACAGGCTTCATCACTCGTCAGTGGGGAAAACCACAGGCCAGACCCGAAGCCCTGGGGGGACGGTGGGCAGGACCGGCCACCCGCAGGCCTCTGCCGGCCGTCGGAAGGGGCCGCCCGTGCTCGAGTAGCTCTCCGCCGCCACCGCCCACTCAGAGCCCCCCGAAACTCAGGGCTGACGCCCAGCGTGAGCTAGAAATCCATGAACCCACACATACATCGATTTTTCTTCCTATTCAATCCCTTCAGAAGTGGTAGCAGTGGGGTGTCAGGAGTTTTTATGTGATTCCAGATTAATTCTCTTTCAGTGCACTAGGAATACGTTGTAAAAATGGAATTGATCAAATCCTAAGATTCAGTCTCTTCCTGGAAAAATGAAAATAGAAATTACAATAAAAAACAGAATACAAAATGCGCCTACACATATATATGTGAACACTTATGTGTGGGCTCTGCACATACATGTGTGTGTGCTCGTGTGCATGTGTGTGAGTGCGTGCACGTGTGCAAAACGATGAGAGGGGCTCCCCGGTGCCCTGCAGTCTCAGGCTGTCACCCCTACACCTGATTCTGGCCCCCGCCAGGGAGTGACCCCAGGGCGCGGCAGCCCCCTCCTGTCTCCACGTGCTCTCTCAGCAGTGGGTTTCAGTGGATCAACTTTTCTGCTCCCCACTTTTCTCCGGGGAGTCCTCTCATTCCCCCCCTGCACAGCTCCGGTCTACACCCCAGTTCTATGCAAAACTAGAATAACACAAAGACAATTAGAGCTCTGGCTCCCTTTTATAAGCGGAGCTGGTCCCTGAGCCTCTGGGGTGCACAGGGACCCAGGCGCACGCCAGCCTGTCACCCCTCTCCTGTAGAAACTTGCTGTCACATGGGGTCTCCGAAATGGAGCGCGCTTGCGAGTGGAGCCTGGTGACCAGTCTTGTCTGTGTCAGTGACAACAGTGAGGTGAAGGAAGCAGCTGGGCGTGAGCCGATCCGAGCTCGGCTTCAACTTGTCTGCTCGGCTGAGTTCACCGAGGCTCACACAGGTGAGTCGCGTCCCCAGACTCAAGCTCGGGCCTCGGCCACGACTGTCCTGAGGGCGGAGGAAGCGGCCGCTGGAGACTGGGGACGGGGACGAGACAGCCACCAGCCGGAGCGAAGCTTCAGCTTCAGAGGCAAGATGCTGATGTTTGCGTCCTTCCCGCCTTGTTCCCCTGTAACTAAGCATCTCCTTTGGGTCACAGAATCCTAATGTCCAGTTCCCTCCACGTAGAGGAGACTCCTCTTTGGGTCTTGTCTTCGTAGGTCAACGCTCTGCCTGACTCGTCTTCCAATTAAACACACCCAAGGGCCTCCCTGGGGGCCTGGGGCTAAGTCCCGAGTTCCATCCCAGGCCAGGGAGTGACCCACAGGACGCGGCAGACCCCTCCCGTCTCCCCGCTGCTCCCTCAGCAGTGGGTTTCAGTGGATCTGCCTGTTCCGCTCCCCACACTGCGTCTGGTGAATTATCTTGCATCTCTGGCCTGCACCCCAGTTCTTCTATGCAAATATAAATAACTAAACAAATAGGCCCGGCTTTGTGTCCTCCTGTCTGAAAACGCACTCTGCTGGTGTTGTGCTTTGTTTAGGCCAAGTTACAGGCCGGGCGCCCTGAGCCCTGTGGAGAGGCCCCTTGGCCTCGCTGGGTGGAGACGGGGGACTGCTGAGCCGGGTGGAGGGGCCGGAGGCCGGCAGCGCCCGCGCGCCCGCGGGGTGGGTGTTGGGGCCACACCCTTGGCGGCCGCTGCTGATGTCAGACGCTGACCATCCCGAGGGGCTGGCACGGCCGTCTCCCTGCGGTGCTCTGGCACAGGTGTCCTGCGTCTGCCCGCCTGTGCTTCTGAGACCCGGGTGTCTCCGTTACTTTGTGCTTGCTCAAGTCTCTTGCCACTTGCTTTCCACTTTCCTGATCATGCCTTTCAGCTGCGATTTCACTGTTGACAAGCTCAGATGTTTTGCTTTTGTTTCTCAGCGTTGTTTGCAGCTCATCTAGAAACGGTGTCTCTCCCACGATGACTCAGCCGTTCCTGGCTCTTGGCCCCGCCTGGGCGCACCGTGGTGTCCCCGCTTCCCTGTAGGTCCTTGTCCACTCCTCGCTGTGTCCGGCGGCGCAGGGACCCGGTGTCCCTGCGGCCGCGGGGGCCCCTGGCCATGGAGGCCTCTCGCCGCCCCTGCCCGCTCAGTGGCACCGGCCCCAGCACCCATCATTTGTCCTCATCTTCACAGCCACCGGCGCCTGCAGCCTGCAGCCCGGACGTGTCTTTCATTTTCCCGGACTCCCCAGAAGCCTTGTAAATTTTGTGAGCAATTAAGATATGATTATTACTTGGAAATGTTGTTAAAGTCCCAGTGATGCGTCCCTCAGACACTGGCTTGCTACTACAGAGCCTGCTGTGTGCTGGGTCATCACAAACCCTGAAATCGGGAAGATAAGCCGGTCGCTCTTCCGTTGCGGACTCCTTTTGGCCAGGGCACACCACCTCATTTCCATGCAAATGTTAGAATTAGTTTTACAATTTCTTCAAAACTTCCTGCTATTTCTGAAGGGATTATGTTGAGCCTGTTGGAGAGAATCACCATTTTAGCAGATGATGTTCTCTCTGCCCAGAGTATTTTCTCTCTCTGCCTACCAGGAAGTTTGTTTATTATTGTCACGTTTCATCTTACATTGCAATACATTATTATGTTTTACTTCACCCATTCTTATTTACTTATTCGGCTACCTATGTATTATGTTTTATTTAATGTAATTTAAAAGTTGTTTTTAAGTTTTCTAATGGATTTTTTTTTTAAGATTTATTTACTTATGCACACAGAACTGGGGTACTGGCCAGAGGTGCAGGGGAATGAGAGAACTCACCAGAGACAGAGCGGGGAGCAGAACAGGCAGATGGAGGAAGTCCACTGCTGAGGGGAGCAGTGGGGAGCCAGCAGAGGCCTGCTGCGCCATAGGGGTCCCTCCCTGGCTGGGGATCAAACTGTGCTGCAGTGGCTGTGGGCATCTTCATAGCGCTGTGCCTTTAACCCCTGCAGCACCAGAGAGGCCCAGGTCACATTACGTTAAACCAGAAACAAGCGCACTCATTCTGACTGAAGCTACTTTAACACACCCGAGTGTGTGATCCCAGATGGTGGCCTTGTTTCACCAACTGTCGTTTAGTCTACTGATTTCATGTTACGTGTCTTTCGTATTTTTAAGCTATGAACAATGCCATAAGTACAGCAGGGGAAAATCGACCTATTTTCAATATAGAATGACCCATATTTTAGTGTCCAAGACTCAGATAAAGTGATAAAGTTGACCCTCCACGTTCAGTAACGTTAAAATCTGAAAACACGTTTCCCCCCAAGAAGAAAATTGGCCACTCAGGGCCATCAGTTGATAAACAAGTGGAATATCTGGTTGGTCCTCTTCTCCGCGCCACCCCCCCCCCTTTATTTCTAGACCTCAGAGGACATCAGTAATTCCAAGACATTCCTCAGCCAGTCACTCCCCCGGATGCCTCTGTAAAGTCACTATAAACAGAGGCCCGAGTCGAGTTGCCAAAGCCTCCGTCCTCTGTGGGCGCCTCACCTCGTCACCCCGCAGCGAGAGCAGGTGACCGCCGCCCGGGGCCCTCTCTGCGAACCCTGCCCCCCACCCCTCCCTGGGCACCCCTGCCTGCGGTCAGCCTCACACGCCCTGCGGTCGCAGTCTTCTGCACAGCTGGAAGAGCAAGCTGGGTCCTTGCAGTATTTTCACCTTTCCAATGCAGCGAGTATGGCCTTTGTGGTACTCTTGACACGACAGTTAGCGCTGTTGAGTTATTTTCCATTTGTCATGATTCCGATGTCTTTCGGAAGCCCGTCCCCCGACACAGGCAGCTTGGCTGGAGAATCGGGCAAGATGCTGTTTGTTATACTTACCCTATTCTAACAGACTGGAAAGATGTCACTCAATCCTCTGTGGTTTCATTTGGAGTAATCTCAAATTGACAGAGGAAATGGAAAGTACGAAGAGCTGCCGAACCCGCCAGCCAGGGTCACCTGAACGCGTGGCCTTAGGCTTCCTCTCCTCCTGCACACACCCCCTACAGCTGTCTCTGCAGCGTGATTTCTGAACGGCTTCAGAGAGCGTACATGCGCATGGCCCTTCAGTGGACGGTGGCGTTCCGTTAAGTGCCTCGCAGGCTCTCAGATTAAAACCGCACTGTTATTCCACGGAAATTCAGCGTCGACACCGAGCTTGTACCTCCCTGCCAGGTGGCTTCCACCCTGCCAAATGACCCCTTCATGAGACAAAATTTATATTTAAAAATCGTCCATCTGAATATCTGGAGACAACATTTGTTAACTTTAAATATTTAAAGCACGAGGCGGGTGTGAGCCGGGATCAGCTCTCACCCCTCCCTCTCGCTCCGCTGCCCCCGGCCCACAGCTGCGGGCCGCTGGTCTGCGAAGGCACCACCCGAGTTCCATGGCTGGGCACACGCGGTTCTACTTAAAAGTAATCAAAGTGGGGCCCTCCCTGGGGGCGCAGCGGGTTACGGCGCAGCACTGGGAAGCTAAAGCCGCTTCAGCACGAGTTCGGTCCCCGCCTGCCCCAGAGGTGACCACAGGGCGCGGCAGACCTCTCCTGACCCGCCCGCTGCTCCCCTCAGCAGTGGAC
>NW_004567102.1:87746335-87747561 GCF_000260355.1 Condylura cristata | reverse complement strand
GCTGTCATTCTTACCAAACAGAGCTTCCCGGTGCATGTGGCAGCGGTAGGCTGACCCCAGAGGGGGTGGAGGCAGAGTGCCCAGGACCTGGGGGCTGTCCAACAGGGCAGCCCGAGGACAGAGGGCGCCGATCCTTTGCCCGAGTGGCCGGTGGATGAGGCTGAGCCCGCCTGGGCCTGACTGGGGTGGGATCATATAAAATACTCCACATGTGTCAATATCATAACCTGTTCTTAAATAATCGTAACCCACGTGGGGAGATACTAGAATCTCCCAGGAGGACTGAGAGATTCGAAGATGTTCTCAAGCCACAGGAGTCTCCAATAAAAACCCACCGGGCGTCCCGCGAGCCCAGCCGAGCTTGGTGCTGAGGGCAGTGGCGGAATTCTAAGGAGACTGTCTTCATTAGCTTGATGTGCCCGATAAGTGGTATTTAAAGTTTAAAAAGAGTCTAATCTTTAGCAGAATTCAGGGGTGCTAATAATTATTTCATGTATTTTCTCAGTACAATTTTGCAAGGCTTATATTTAATTAATCAAGTGGCACTTTGAGGACACGATGTACTCCGTGCCCCGAATCCTTCCATCACCGAACTCCAGCCAGAGACTTGGGGCAGCCGGGGAAAGCACGGGCCCACAGTGGGGTCACGCGCGGCCGAGGGACAGGACACGCCCACATGCGCACCCCACACGTGCGGCCCTGTGCTGGGGTTGCTGCCACAGACACCGCAAATTGGAGGCCTCAGCGCTGCGTGGATGGTCCAGCCACGATCCTGGATACAGAAAGGGTCAAGTCTCGGTACCCCAGAACCATGTCCTCAACCCCGGGAAGACTTTTTTTTGTTTTTTTTTTTTTAATTTTATTTTTTTTAAAGATTTCTTTATTCGTACAGAACTGGGGTACAGATCAGCGATGCAGACAGTGAGAGGGTTCACCAGAGACAGAGTGGGGAGCAGAACAGGCAGATCAACAAAGCATACTGCTGAGGGTGCAGCGGGCGGGTCAGGAGAGGTCTGCCGCGCCCTGTGGTCACCTCCGGGGCAGGCGGGGATCGAACTTATGTGGAAGCGGCTTAAGCTTCTTAGTGCTGTGCTGTAACCCGCTGCGCCACCAGGGAGGGCTGGGAAGACGTTTTTAACGTCAGACAATGCTTTTTGCTGTTGTTGCAAAACTCTTAAGTCCTAAGCCTGGATGTGCTGGGCCTTGTCCACTTATCCAGTAGAAGC
>NW_004567102.1:87740522-87744676 GCF_000260355.1 Condylura cristata | reverse complement strand
GAGGGTGCCTATCGGAACCAAGGGCCCAACAGCGCCGTGGTAAGGTGTGGGCCTTTATTCTGGGTGAGCTGTGGGAGCTGCTGCAGGGATTAAGCGGGGACTGAGATGTTCTGACTGATTTTGGGAGCATCACCTAGTTTCTGTTGGAAGATGACTCCTCCTCCAGGGAGCCACTCTGGCTTTCCACAGTAGGTTTGCCCCTACGTCTCTCTCCTGCTCTCAGACTTTGTCACCCCAGTAACACCCCTTTTGCCACTGGTTCCTTATCCAAAACGCCATCTCCTTTGGAACCTGCTCGTTCAAATGTGAGGGACCTTCTGTCTCGCGCATCATGTGATTCTCAATACAAACAGCTGTCGCGTGAAGGGACAAAGCCCCAACCAGCCTAGCCTAGCGCAGGTGCAGACAGAGGGAGCCCAGGGCACAGACCTCGGGCTCCCCGCTCTCCCCAGATGCCTGCTGGGCCCGCTCGCGCAGCACCCCCGCCCCGACCCCTCTGGCTTCACCCCCAGGACAAGGCTTCCTGCAGGGCAGTGTCAGATGGAAGCTGAAAAGGGCCAGTCCGAGACTCGGCGGCCAACACGAGATTAACTCAATAACTAAGTGTGATGGGAAGTCCAGGAGCCTGGCGTGTTTCTGGTCTGGGGAGGGCACTGCCTGGCACGAGCGTTTATCAGCACACGGAGCATCAGTTGCTGGGCGCGGTGAAACCCCTTATGTGTGCAGCGCCGTGACGGACAACTCCGTGGTCGCACGGGTCACGCTCGATGTCCCTGCTCTCCGAAGGCTCTGCGCAGCCGCCTCTCTCCCAGCTCGGCGCGGCCCTGGCTGAGCCACCACGCCACGGCCCCAGGGACCCCCACCCCGAGCTGCCGGCGTCCAGCGCAGTGTCCCGCTCTGGTCTCCCTCTGAGCCAGAGGACCAGCAGCTGAACCATTTCTGCACGTGATTACTTGACACCCCCAGCTTCCAGACTCACGGTCTAGAAAGGGGAGCCCCCCCTTTCCAGTCCTGCTGCTTTTGGCCTGCGTCAACCAGTGTCACCTGCGCCAGGAGTAGGGCAGTAAGTGCAGCGCTGAGAAGTGTGGGCGGCCCTGGGCGCAGGGCCCGTGCCCGCCCGGACCCCGAGACCTGCACCTGGGTGCCCTCTGTGGTCCCCCGGGGGTGGGGGTGCTGCAATGGGAGATGAGCGCTGGCGGCCACCCAGCCATCAGCAGATGTGAGGGGCCCGCCAAGTCCAGAGCCCGATGCCAGGCGGGAGGATGGCCGGAGAGGAAGCCCAGCAGGCCCTGCCCTCCCGAAGGCGGCTGGCGCCAAGGGCAACGAGCCACGCAGAGGAAGCGGAGAGCCCCCCACTAGGGGCGCCCCATAAAATCCTTCCAAGAAGCTGGTGCAACGCCCGCTTCTCCTTGCTGTCTCGGTTCATCTCCGAGCCTGTGGGCCACTGCTCGATGTCCGGGTGTCCGAGGTGCTGCCGGCCCCCTGCTGGCCAGCCGGCCCCAGGCGCCACGTGCCTGCCCGCTGTCCTGAGAGCTGCGCGACACCAGTGCCCTTGAGAGCATCGGTAACCAGGGGCTCTGAGAGGACTACGCCTGTATTTGTGTTTTTCTCTCCTTTTTGGCGTGCATTGTGAGCCTAGAAGCAGAACGCTTCAGCAGGTTTTCCCTCCAGTATGCAAGCAAGCAGCGTCAGGTTCCTAAATATCCTTTCAAAGTTAAACGGAATCCGTCTTTGCAAACGGGGTCAATAAGATGGCGGGTTTGTTGGTGTCTGTGCCTGAGGGGCGGATACATTTACGTCCGCCAGTAACTTGATCATCAGGATGAGTATTTTCACTAACTTAAAGCTGCTTGTGCGTGCTGTCTTTACGTGTATATGCTTTACGCCAGGGAGCCCCCGGAACCCCACCACAGTGAGCCCTGCACACCACCGTGGTCCTTAGCTCCTGCCGCCTTCCTGTGCTCCCTCTCGCTGCCCTGCAGAATGTTAAATTTCCACCTGGGCAGTCTTTTAGGACCAGGCTCATTTTAGCCCTAGGCAAAGATTGTCAATTAAATTTGTTTAGAAACCACCAGCCTCTCCCTTTCCATGGAGAGTAATTTGAAAGGTTTAAGTTTGTACCAGCGGGCCCTTGGATCTGGGACTTGGATGGTCTCGGGGTACCGAAAAATGTGAGAAACCCACACGCGGCAGTAAGAGCAGAAGCACCGGGCGGGAGGCCAGCAGGTGCCTCGCTGCCCCTGCCTGCCCGGCCCTCGGCCGCCTGGTCCACCCGCATCTCCTGCCCGCCCTCCTCCAAGCCCTGGCGCGCCCTGTCTTCCCTGGCTTGGAGCGATGTTTTTAAGTCCAAAGGACGTCCCGTCGCCCCCTGCTGGGACCCTTCTTGACTGCCCGTGGTCAGGTCCAGCTCCTGACTGTCGCCTGAAGGCGCCACATGTTGTAAGCGTCTCTCTGTTCTGCTCTGCGGCGGTTTCTTCATCTCGAACTACACTCCTTCAGAGGACCTGCTCCTTGGTGCCTCTCAGAGAAAGGCCAAGAGCCCTGGCACACACTGGCTCGCCGTCAGTCCCTCCGAGAATGAAGGGAAACCCAGCGAGAGCCTGGCGCCCGGGTGGCCTCCGCACCGCGGAGACCGGTCATTTTTCAGCCAGTCTGTGTGTCTGTAACCATTTCTTATGTTAAACAGCTCCTAACGTTCACAGCCACCGGACTGGCTCTGAGCCCATTAATATTTCCTGTCATGAGATTTGGGGAGACACTAGAACAATTTATTTCGCAGCGGGGTTCTTATCTAAACAAGATCTGTCTTCATCTCTCAGTCTAGCAGAGGCTGTTGGGGTCGATCTGGGTGTATCTGCTTCTAGCTGTTTTCACAAAGGGAAAAACAAAGACCAGGAATGAGGCATGTGGGAGATGGCATCTCCAGCTGCTAAAGTGCTGAGCACCCAACAGCTCTGTGCTGATGAAGGACCCCGAAGGTCACCTCTGCAGGTCCCCGAGCTCTCCTTGGCTGTGCCCCTGGGGTGAGTGCTCGCATCTGGCCCCACAAGCACCTGCATGCTAGGGAACATCATCTCCAGCACTGGACTTTCAGAAATACGATTTTGAGAACTGAAATTGTGTCTGTGAGGTGGAAGAAGGGAAAGTAACGTCCTTTCTCAGGAGACCATTTTCCTTGCACCCCCAGACACCCCTTGCAATGTCTGGTTCCATTTTGTTAATGGAACAGCTGTTTCATTGTCATTTGAGCACTTTTACTAGAATTCTCAGCCTTTACTGCAGAGTATAAAGGCCGAAGCAAGACAGACTGGGCCGCTGTCACGGGTTACAGCCAAGGACAGAGGACTCTGCTCTCAAAAATATACCTGACTTTTAAAAACAAAGAGTTTATTCTTTAATTCTAATAATTGCCATTGAATTATGTTTACTGCCTAACACTTCTAGAAACTCATGGTGCATGTTTGATTTGGCCTGTCAGCAGTCCTGTTTAGCAATAGAGTAGCCAAGCTGGGCCCTCCCTGGTGTCTCAGCGGGTTAAGGCTCAGCGCTATGAAGCTGACTGCAGCAGCTTCAGCAGGAGTTCGATCCCCGGCAGGGAGGTGACCCGCATGATGTAGCAGACCTCTCCTGTCTCACTTCTGCAGTGTCCACCTATCTGTTCTGCTCCCTACTCTGTCTCTGATGAATCCTGTCACCCCCCAACCTCTGGCCTGTACCCCATTTCTTATGCATAAATAAATATTTTTTTAAGAAATAGCTCAGCTGCACTGAAGTCAGTTTTTGAAGATTGACACCACTGGGAAAAGTGAATAGTACATGAGTTCTCGCTTCTGCCCATGACTTCCTATTTTTATTTTACTTTGCTTGCTTCTTACCATAGAACCTAATTCAGCTATGCTAATTATATCATACAAACCTGGATTAGGTCATATATGTGGCTTGTGAAGTAGTAGTTACAGGGCACCCCAGTGTGAACTGAGCCGCCTGTCTGTGCAGCCTCACCCTTGAGCTTAAAATTCAGTTGCGGGGCCCTCTCTGGTGGTGCAGCAGGTTAAAGCCCAGCACTGAGAAACTAAAGCCACTTCCGCATGAGTTCGATCCCCGCCTGCCCCAGAGGTGACCACATGGCGCCGCAGACCTCTCCTGACCCGCCC
>NW_004567102.1:87738801-87739877 GCF_000260355.1 Condylura cristata | reverse complement strand
CGGAGCCCAGAAAGCCGGAGCAGGGGGTTGCTCCGCAGGACCCCGCAGAGCTCCCTGGGGCAGCCTTCCTGTCCTGTAACGTATCACTTTATTTTATTTTGACATGGAATTTCTGGAGAAGCTGAGACCAGAGAGAGAGGTGAGCACACCTGCCCGGCCCAGCCCCTTGTCTCTCGGTGGGGTTACGCATTCTTGCGGGTTAGACCCCTCTTGCATCTGCTCTCGGAGACGCTGTCCGCCCGCCAGGTCCGGTTAGGAGGCTTCTCTCGCTCCCCGCGGCGCCCAGCTGGAGCTCTCTCACCATCAGACAGAGCGCCTCGCGCGCAGGCCGTGGGCACGAGCGCCCCGGAGCGCCTGGAGCTGGGGGGAGGGGAGGGGGCGTCACGCGGGTCCGCGAGGCCCAGGCGGCAGCCGACAGGACCCGGTGCAGCGCCCGTGCTGTGTCCAGGTGTCCGTGAGGCGGCGCGACGGGAGCCCGCTCGGCGCGGTTTTACCGAGCAGGCCCTGACACTCGGGAGAATGAAGACCGCGGGCGGACCCTGCACGCGCGGCTCGAGCTGCAGGAAAGGGGCTTCGGCAGCTGTCGGGAGCGAGCGGGCTGCGCTGGGCATCTGGGAGGGGCCTGCAGGGCACGACCGACCCGCGGGGCTGGTCGGCGAGCACCGTGCTGGCTCACAGGCCACGGTCACGCCGAGGAGAGGGGCGTGTGAGCAGAGCTGCAGGTGCGCCGTGGAGCGGTGCCGGCCGGACTGCGGGGCGGCGGGCGAGGCAGCCGGGCTGGGCTCAGCGAGGGAGAGGCCCTGGCGCTGACCACCAGACGGGCCGAGAGCGCCCGTCCTGCTCCGTACCTCTCCGCGACTCCACGATAGCTCTGGGTGCGGAGACTCAAAATCAGTAAGAAGTTGCTGGAGAAAATGTGTAACAGGAAGAAAGCGGCCGCTTGAGACTTTGGGCAACTTTGGGCTGCCGGCGCTGAGGCGCAGGAAGTCAGCGCCGCGGAGGCCGACGGCGGGCTTCACGGCCGCCGAGGAGGCTTTGGCTGAGGCCCTGCGGCCCCAAAGCGGGTCTCCGGGCGC
>NW_004567102.1:87725101-87737750 GCF_000260355.1 Condylura cristata | reverse complement strand
GTCCGCTGGGGCGCTGCGGGCGCGGCTGCCTCGGCCGCGGTGCGTGCGCCATTAGGCGGGAACCAGCCCGTGCACGCACCTGCTTTCTGAGAGTCGCGTGTTGACTGACTGTCGGGCAGGCGTCTCTAGCTAAAAGGGTTTAAAGTGGCAGCTGCTGGAAAGACAGCTTCAGGGGATGCGCCGGGCTGGCTTTCCTCCCCGCGTTATTCTTACCTAACCAAATGTTTTATGACTTTCCCAGGCAGTTGCCTTGCTTCTCCACAGAGAGTTTGTGGAGAGCCTCGAGGGGTCTCCAGGGGTGGAATGTCTGTTACCCTGCTGTCAACAACTGAATTCTGGGGGCCAAGTGTTCCCAAATTGAAAGACCCATTTGCTCCCTCCGTGAAGAAATGCTTTTAGCTTTGGTTTTGAGGTTACACGCGCCCTTCCACGTGTGCGCCGGTCCCCTCAGGCTCCGCCCCGCTGGCCGTGCCACACCCCGGCCCCCTCCCTCACCCCAGCCCCCCCAGCTCTGCCCCTCCCCTCCCCACCCCCATCTCCCTCCCGTGTGCCCCTGTATTCTTTCACCAAGTCCAAGATCATCCCTGCTGTATGTCACTGCTGTGCTTGCTGAGTTATGTTGCACTGATGAATGAAACCATCTGCATTTACATTTCACTTTCTGACGGATTTCCCTTAAGGCCATCACCCCACACCGAGCCTCGCTGTCCACGATTGCCGGTCAGCGTTTCGTCTTGACCTCTTTAATGGCCTGTACGGGAGCTCCGTCGCACCCCATGGTGCTTCGGATGATGCCCTATCACGGGATACACATACTTGTATTGAGTTTTGCTGCTGGGTAAACGGAGATGCCCAGGTCTCCCGGTAACACGCTGGCTCTGCTGGCTCCACGGGAGGGACCCTGGTCCCCTCCAGCGCCACTAACGTCAGTAAGCGCGCAAGCTTGGACGCTGTCTGGAGGGGCCCGTCCTTCTCTGACCCTGCATGGGAACATGTTGCCCATTAGAAATTATCCCAGGGCCCTCCCTGGTGGCTCATTGGGTTAAAGCGCAGCACGATGAAGCTGGCCGCAGCCACTGCAGCACAAGTTCGATCCCTGGCCAGGGAGTGACCACAGGGCGCAGCAGACCCCTCCTGTCTCCCCACTGCTCCCCTCAGCAGTGCATTTCGGTCAGTCAGCTCATCTGCTCCCCACTCTGTCTCTGATGAGTCCTCTCACACACACACACACACACACACACACACACACCCCGCACCTCTGGCCTGTACCCAGTTCTTGCATGCATAAATAAAAAATAAAAATTTTTGTTAAAAAACTTATCCCAACACCTCATGGCATCAGACCACGCAGATGTTCTCGTGGTTTCTGAAGAAAGACAGCAAGCTGGTCGCGTGTACTGCGGGTTTCCTAGGCCAGGGCGTTGAGGGCAGTTTCGTCCCTTTCTTCTCAGGGAGCCCACAGGGCAGCACTCAGGTGGACAGACAGAGCAACAGTCCCTGAGAGCCCACTCTGGGCGGGAGGGCCGGTGACGAAGGAGGGGAGACTCATCTTCCCTCAACTGTGGGTAGGAGGCTCTGTGCTGGGCCACTGGGGCCCCTCCGGAGGATGGTCAGCGAGGAGAGTGGCCGCCGACACCCCTCTGGTCAGGTGACCCGCAGAGAGCAGGGCAGAGCTGCAGTGTCCTTTGACCTGGCTCTGGACACCACTCTTGGTCACCCTCGTTGCTGCTGTGGACCCACGAGGCAGCCCTTGCTTGTGTGGAAGGAATCGTGAGAAGGCCGGGAGGTGGGAGTACCCGGAGCGGCCTGAGGCTGCCCACCGGGGAGCCCGCCCACAGCGCCCCCAGGCTGCCCCCACCGGGCGGGCCATCTCCGTGCATAGGTGCCGTGGTTCCTTTCATTCATCTGTGTGCGCATCTGATAACTCGCGCCCTCCGCCTCCCCCTGGTGACCCGGCAGCCTCTCACCGGCTGCTACCCTCCTGTGTTTCACTCAAGGCAGACATGCCCGACGTCCTCTCTGATGTCCATTCCTTTTGTAGCAAGTGTGAGCCATGTGAGCCGCTGCAGGAGGCAGTGCTGGGGCCCGTGTCATGCTCACCGCGCACCGCTCAAGCCCTCGCGGCCGCCCTTGAAGGGAGCAAGGAGATGCCGCGGGCCCCTGGACACCAGCCACGTCCCTCTGTGCGGTGAGAAGGCGCAGCCTCCGCCCTTCCCGATGAGAAGGGCCCGACCCCGCCAGCCCGGACAGCCGTCCTTCTTGCCATGTTTCAGTGCGAGGCTGAAGCGGGCTGGCTGCGGTCTGGCCTGGCTTCCAGGGCCCTGCCCTGTCCGGAGCGCCGGCCTCTCTCCGTGGCATCTGCAGTGGCCTCGGCTCCACTCCTTGCTGGGAGGGCCACGGTGGCCTGCGGTGGCCTTCATCTTGCTGTGTGTCCTCGCGTGTGCCAGACACTGGGTCCTTAACGGGGCCCCGGCAGCGTCTGCCACCCATGGCTCCCAGCGGGTGGCGTCAGGGAATGGAGGCTGTGCCCGAACCCCTGCAAGGCCTCCCTCCTCCTGGACCACGTTCCGGTTAGCCGAGGGCACACGTGTGCACGGGCTGCTGTGCTCCGCAGACCGACATTCTGTCTGTCCTCCCGCCGCGGACGGGGAAGGGGCGTATTTGCTCAGCTGAAGGCCGTCTGCTGTCCCTCCGGCCGGCCTGTCTAGAGCACAGGGCCACACCTGCCCGTGGGGTGACCGTGCGGCCATCCCGTTCACCTGCTGTTTACTCCATGTCCACCTGTTCTCCGGCGTCCCACATGAGGGGCGCAGGTCAGGTCGAAGGGCTGCATGGACGCCGTGGCTGGAGCGGGATGAGCAGCTTCTCACATGCAGCTGCTCCGTGGGGTCCCGGCGAGAGTGGGGTGTGCGTGTGACCTGGCGGAAGTCGGGGTCCGTGTCATCCTCTTGACACTGGGGAGCAGGGCCTCCCTCACTGAAGAGAGAGAAGAGGGTGGAGGCTCAGAACACAGTCAGTGCTCTTTGAAAAGGCCTGGGACGGGCGAACGGGGCCCTGAGAGTGGCCGCTGGGTCCGTGGAAACGGAGGTGCCGCCGGGCACTGGCCTAGGCTGAGCTCACCAGCCTCTGGCCCGGTGCTGAGAGGCCTGCACAACCCCCCATGTGGTATAGTAGCTACTGCTATGAAGTCAGTGGGAAAAGAGAAATTTTTGAAAATATGTTCATTGCTAAGACATAATTATCCCATATTTATATTTATTTTTCTGGAAAAAGGGCTTATTTACTGCTCTTCTATCTTAAGAACTGAGTATGAAATGAAAACTATCCTGCATTTTGCTCTATTACAGAAAGAATACACTTTTCTCAATAAACCTCAACGACATTCTTGCTATGCAGATTGCCCTGGGCCTGATCTCATATTATATATTCAATTTGTCTCCTTTTTGTCATGAATTCCTGTGATTTATGGGCTAGGCAAGAAGCATGGCTTCATAGGAATGCTGTTCCTACAACGCATTTTAGGGGGATCTAAAGTTTTTAGAACCTGTACATATCAATTTATTAGTGATCTCCAAAACTACATTTAAGAAATTGCACTTTCGCTTGGCATGGGTGTGGCTCAAGAGACTGTATCTTGTGGGAGAATCTCTGCTGGGTAATATTTTCTCTCTAAATGCTACTTTTCTATTGCTAATGAAATATGAGTGACTGCTTAATATACTTTGGTGCAAGAGTAATTTTTCTTTTGACTTTGGGGAGATGCAGATTCCATATATTATAATTAAATCTAGGAAACATTTATTTAGAAACGTACATTGCCTGGCACTGTGAGAATTCAGTCACAGGGTCTACTTTCAAGATGACTGTTTGTAAGAGACGCCACATACCTGACAGGGTGGTCAACAGTGGACCTCCAAAAATATACGCGCACATGTGGATGGGTGGTTATAAGTTAGTTAAATTATGAGTCAAGGGAGGCTTGTGAAAAGGTTTTGTCTGAGGCCGGTGAGGGAGGAGGAGGGATTAACAGCTGGCTAGTGAAAGTGTTACCACAGAAAATGTAACAGTGAGAAGACCAATGTTTGTTGTTGTTGTTAATGGTGCTCCATTAACAGGCGATGGAGCCTGGCAGGATGAGCGCAGGGCTTTGTGGGGCAGGTCTTCACTCAGGAGCCCTGAGGGCCCCGGGGGGTTGCGGAAAGGGCCCTAAAGCACGCGCTGCCCCAGCCTGGGAAGTGTGGGACACACTGTCTGTCTTCGCCCACACAGGAGCCCGGTCCTGGTCTTCCAGTGCAGCGACCGCCACGTGATCTGCCTGGACTGTTTCCACTTATACTGCGTGACGAGACTCAACGATCGGCAGTTCGTCCACGACCCTGAGCTCGGATACTCTCTGCCTTGTGTGGGTGAGTCTAGCGCGTTTTTCCTTGTTTCTGCTGCTGATTAAGAACGGGAGGAAAAGCAGTGACGTCATCGCGTCCTCTGAGTTTCGGGCTCACTAACCTAGGGTCGACGTAGGTGTGCCCAGTCCCTACCTGAGAAGTTGAATTTTCAAGAATCTGTTTGGCCATTGGTGGGCAAGAAATGTTAATTTTTTGATGATAAAAGATATATGAAAAGGAGTTGTGTTGAACTAGAAAATATATGACCTGCATAAACGCACTGAAAGTAAGTTTTGAAGTATTTTTCAGCCAAGGAATGTAAGGTTCATCTATGGCTTCTCCCTGAAAGTTTTAAATTTATTATACTGGATTTAGCACAACACTGCCAATTTTTTAAATAGCTCCCCATCACTAAGATTTTGAACATAGACACAATATATAGAAGAGAATATAAAAAAAGAATGAGATAAAGATAAAATACTCAGTATTTTAAATATATTGTACCTTCAACATTATAAAACACCTTTTACTTGCACTATTAGTGCAAATTATATGCACCATTAATATTATGGCACTACTATATGTGTATTGTTTTTATGGAGACGAAGCTGACCTAACGTGCAATTAATCATTTTAAAGTGCACGATTCAGTGGCATTTCATGAGTGCACATTGTTAAGCAATGACCACCTCTTCTAGTTTCAAAACTTCTGCAGTGCTGCAGAACATTCTCCCTCGGCCATTATAATCCATCTCCATTCTCCCTTTCCCCATCTCCTGGCAGCCATTAGTCTTTTTTCTGACTATGGATTTGCCAAGTCTAGCTATTTCATATAAAAGGACTCACAAAACATGTTACTTGTGTTGACAACCAAAAGTAGGCTTAGCATACTGTTTTTGAAGTTCAACTGAGTGGTGGCCCATGTCAGCACTTCATTCCGTTCCCCGGTTGACTAATATTCCATTTTATGGACATTCCGCCATTGTTTCTCCATTCACATGTTGATTGATCATGTGTCCAACTTTTGCCTTCTATGCTTGACGCGGCTGTCAACATTTGTGTGCTAGTTTCTGTGTGGAAAGTGTTATTTCTCTTGGATATATACCTAGGAGTGCTATTACTGGGTAGTGTGGTAATTCTAGGTTTACCTTTCTGAGGAATCATCAAACTATTTTCCTTAGCTACTGTACCACTTTGCATTCCCATCAGCAAATTACAAAAATCCCATCTCTCAGCCTCACACCAGTTATTTAAGTAAGTAGCCATCCCCCTCGGTGTGCACTGGTAGTTCATTGAGTGTTTGATTATATTTCCAATAGCACTTCCAGTATCTTGAATATCCAAGATACTGGATCTCTTCATACATGGTTATCTGTCATATCTTTTTGTAGAACTATCTAAGTCCTTTGCCCATTTTTCAGTTGGGTTATTTGTCTTTGTCTTGCTGAGTTGTAAGAGTTCTGTATATATTCTGGATACTAGATCTTTATCAGGTATATTATCCACAGACATTTTACCCATTCTGTGTGTGGTCTTCTTCTTAACATCTTTTGGTACTCAAACATTTTAAACTTTAAACATTTTTAAGTTTGATGAAGACAAATTTATTTCTTTTTCTCTCTTTGCTGTGTTTTGGTGTCAAATATAAGACTCTGAGCAAATATAAGGTCAAAGCTGTCAGACAAGTGCTTTCAAGAATGCAAATATAAGGTCAAGAACTGCCATGTTTTTTCTAAAAGCTTTGCTCTTACATGGACATCACTGATCCATTGTGAATGAGATGGCGGAGTTCCTACTGCCTCACATACTTACATGTGAGATGCACACAGCATGATAACGTGCGCTTTGTTGATTTTGAGATGTGGCTTGAAACTGTATGATTCCTTGGTTCAATGATGAGGTTTCAAGTTCAGTTTACTTTGTTTTGGGTACTTAGTTTTAATTGCTCGTAGTTGGAAAATATGCCTCAAAGTTATGCATGGAACGAGTTATTGGCACTGTTGACTTTATGAATTTTGATACTCATTTTTAATTGTGTCTGACAACAATACAATATTTTATTAAGATGTACATAATGTATGTGTCAGTTGTTAAGGTCATAAGATATGTACATGTTTAAGGAAAGCTCATTGTATGGTATTACCTTTTTGTAGTTTTTAGCAAAAAGGGTCAAAAGTCAGGGAAACAGTTGTTTCAAGATTTGGAGATTCCATTTTAGACACTTTAATCTGGTAATTTTTGTATTGAGAACCCTTTTCTTTCAAAAAACTGTGTCATAGAATCATCTCTAAATGTTCACTGCCCGATTGTCTATTCAACTTATTACTTTTAAGAGCATTTATTTCTCACTTTTTAAAAAAAATCATAAAGCTTCTTCGTCGTGGACGTTTTCAGAAATGTGAAGTAAAAAATATTACAATGAACCCCCTTGTACACACTGGTCAGGCTTTCTGCAGAACAAGATATTCTGGGCCTTTCTTCTAATTTTTGCCCAGTGACCTGGAATTGGCCATTTTTCTTAGGAGCCTTGATTCCTTTAATAGGAAATAATACGTAAAATATGTAGAATAAGATGCAGAAGTTACGCTCTTGCCTCTCAGTGTGGTCACTGTTTCTAGACCTCGATGAACATGCACTTTCTCCAAAAAGTGCATAAAGCGACGTCAGTTGGCATTTCGAGTTCCTCTGCAGGGTAAGGAGGGGCTCCTGAAGTTGTTGAGGCCCCTCCCCCAGTCCGTGACTGAGTGACGTCAGCGCAGGTATGCGCTGGTCCTAGCTCACCGCGCAGGCGCCAGCACTAATCTGGCCGCTCGCGTCGTCACCCAGCATCGCCCACTGTGGTTACCGAGGGCAGTGCCAGCTCCTGGGGCGTGTTGGCAGGCGGGGGGTCCTCAGGGGCATTAGAGTCACAGACAGTGACTGGGCAGCGATGTCACTGATTCCTCCTGTGTTCTTACCTCTAACTGACTTTTAAGTTTGTTTTTATAATTATGTTAAATGTTAAAAGGATTCCAACGTCAAAGCTGTCAGACAAGTGCTTTCAAGAATGCAGTGTACCGTGCGTGTCCCCACTGTCTTCAGAATTCTTTCCCCCTCCGGTGGACAAGCCCCTAGAGATGAATCCCCCATTGTGAAAACATGTATGCAGGTGATCGGTAACACCCTACAGGCATTTGTATCCTCCCTTTCTTAAGAATCCGGCACTCCTGTTTGTCACCCTGGTTTTTCCCTCTGCGGGTATGCTCTGTCTGTAGAGTGCCCCTTATCGCATGCTTATCCTTCCATTAAAAAACAAACAAACACTGCACTAGGCCCTCCCTGGTGGCACAGTGGGTTAAAGCACAGCACTGCAAGCTGGCCACAGCTGCTTCAGTGTGAGTTCGATCCCCGCCCTGGAGGTGACCCACAGGGCACAGCAGACCTCGCCTGCCCTCGCTGCTCCCTCAGCAGTGCACTTTGTCAGTCTGCCTGCTCTGCTCCCCACTCTGTCTCTGGTGAATCCTCTCACCGCCCCTGAGCCTCGGCCTGTACCCCAGTTCTGTATGTATAAATAAATCTTAAAAAAACAAAAACAAAAACAGCACTCTTGACTTCCACTGTGCAGATACAGCTTATTTTTTTTCTTAGAGGAGCCCTTACTTTTCATTATTTATTGTAGATCTTGCAAATATCTATGAACATTACGTTTTTGTTACAAGGAAAGCGTGTGAGCACACATACTGTGTGGCGTTCACAGCCCTGATACAGGAGGCCCAGGAGCGGGTTCTGTTGTCTCGGGGCCTGGAGGTCTGCCCTCCGCGAGTGCCCTGCCGGCCAGCGGCTGGAAGCGCGGCAGCTTCCCGCCGAAGCCAGCGCAGTCGTTGAAAGGGTTTCAGAGTTTTTCCCAGGCTTTATGTGGGGAAATGATACTTCCAGCTAGTCTTCTCCTGGAGAAAGTAAACATCTTTTCATGTGTTTGAGAGTCTCTGGCATTCCTGTCTCGCAATCTTTTAAAAACATCGTCTTTTTTCGTGCTACAGATAAAGTGAGTACTTGTTGTCAGGAGTATTTCCCAGGCAGCGGGCGATGTGCCACGCCTCACGGCCGCAGAGGGCCTGGCAAAGTGGGTCAGTCCCATTTTTGTAGGGTTGCGTGGAAATTAGTTTAGACTTTACCAGCTCTTTGCTGCTACCAACTTCCACGTCAAAAAGAAAAAAAAAAAAATCCAGCCCACTGGATTCTACACTAGTTTCGTTCTCTGTAAACATTTTTTAAATTTTGTGTTATTAACGGTGGCGGTGACCTCAGAACTCCGCGAGCTCCTGGGTTCAACTTCGTTTTAATATGAGTGAGGCGGGGGAGGACTCCATCTTATTCTTGCCCCTGAAATTCTTCTCATTATTTCTATGAGCGGATTTCTGTCATTACAGATTATTGAAACATAATCCTCCACGAGGCTTTGATGGGACTTTAAAAATGGCACTTGGTATTGACAGTTCTTCCTTGACAACGCTTTCCTTCAATGTCTAACAAGAAAAAGCACAAAGCTGCAGATTCTCGTACTTGGCCATTGAAAGAGAACGTAGCACAGTCACGGGCGGAGACAGAGACAGGCTGGTCTTCATTTGCAGACGCGCACGGGCCTCAGCCTCCCTCCCCGGTCCTCAGTGTGTGTTAGCATCCCTCTCCCAAAGCACCCACAGCTGAGTGATTACAGCCTGTTGGAATTGTCACGTGTGACATTAGCCTCTTTCTGTGACCGGAATCACAAATATTATTATGTGAAAGGCATGGTCAGGTGTTATGGTGAATTTTCTTTTTTATTTCATAAAAATCAAGCTGGAGAGTCTTGGATCCTTTCTCAACAGGTCTCTCTCCTCGTGTGCCCCTTGCTTGGTCTTTAAATGCCTCGTGCATATCACAGCTTCACACCTCGGTTTGCGGCTCGAGGTGCAGCTGCCGTGGGGGGCACGGGAGCTCACCTGGGTTGCTCTCCGTCAACCCTTCTTCGCGGGACACCTGGAGTCACGCTTGTGCTTAGCAGAGCGGGTTAAGTGAAAGTGAGCTACTGTATCCATGACAGGTGACCTTGTGAAAGGGCCCCCCAGGGTCTGGAGCGTGGGCCCCAGTGTCCCCGCAACGCCCTCTTAGCGCCGAGAGGCCGGCCGGGCGATGCACACAGGGCGGGCGCACGGGGTCAGCCTGTGTCTGGTGGAGACTGGCCCTGCCCAGCCACTGTGCTGTGGGCCCTTCGGCATGTCCCGGTGCACATGGGCACCCTGCCCGGACGCCCGCCGCTGTGACTGCCAAGGTCACTTAGCCTCGGTTGCCTCGGTTCTGGTGAAGGTCAATGGGGTAATGCAGTGGGGCTCAGTCTGTACATGGTTGTAGGGACACGTTGAAATAAGGCCAGAGCTGGGGCCTCTGGGTGCTGAAGAGGGTGGACCGTGAAGCTGGCGTCTGCGGCGGGTGTTTTGGGGCACGTGTTCCCAGAGGCTGCGATGGTGCACGTGTGTGCACGTGTGTGTGTGCAGGGCGTGTGGACCCAGACGCACTCTGGCTGTGGGTCCGAGTTTCTGGGCTTCGCGCTGTCAACCAGTCACGGAGCATGACTCGCCACCCACCTGCCCGGCCACCTTCTCGCCTCGGTTTATTGAGCTTGTGTGGATTCATGGAACGTGGAGAGAGATATACAATAAACTAGTGATAAAACCAAAATATAAAATCAGAGTCTTTCACATTATAAATAGAAGTAGCATTGACAGAGCCCACATCATTCCATGGAACAGTCTTTCCCACCGGGGGGTTAATTGTGTGGCTGCGTCGGTGTCTCTGGCTCTTTAAAATAATATGTAATTACATGTATAGAAGCAAAAATGGCAGTTAATCCCAGAAAGGAACTAACTGTGCTGAGAAGGCAGCTTTGTGGGTGCTGGACACTCCAGCTCTGACCCTGGGGTGTTGCCTGAAGCTGTAGACGGGCCAGATCTGTTGGTGTTCACTCATGCTTGGGGGCAGGGGTGCGCCCACCTTGGCATTCAAACAGCCCCCTCTATGTCCACGAACCAGAACGTGGCCTCCTGGGGGTGTGGGCACTGCCCAGAGCAGGTGTCTCTGGGCTCTCCGAGAATGCGCTCTCACGCTGTGACATACAGCTGTTTACTGCCCCCTACACACATGTGGCCGGCCGTGCAAAACAGCCCTGTCCCCCCAGTCCATGGGCTGGTGTGTCCAGAACCTGGGGAGTCTTGTAGCAGTGTCCGCACAGTGTCATGATGAGAAGAAATGGAGGCCCCTTCTCTGGAATTAAGCGGCACGCCTAATCAAACAGGGGCTGTCAGAGAACCAGCAGACTACTTTCCAAACAACACTCACGCCACGGAGGCCACCAAGAGCTCCATAAAGCATTAGTTGCTATTGCTAAGTGACCCACGTGCCTGCGATTGGCGAGTGTGCCATGTCAATTCGCCATCTCCGTATAAACACCAACGCCACTTGGTAAGGACACGCGGCACAGCGTGTTCTCTCCTCCCGTAGGCTGCTCTTTCGAATCCCTTTCAGACTGGTTCAGCAAAGCACCTTGAGAGCTCAGCTGCAGGCTACATGTGCTTCAGCGCCTGACTTGTCTCCACCAGCCAGCCCTCGTCACTGTCGTCACTACGAGATGCATAATTAACACTATTTAAATCACCCGTGGAGCACAAACTCTGCTTTCTTGGTGTAGGCTTCTCATTTGAACGGAACTTTCCTGCAGCCTTATAAGAGTGGAACGCTAAAATTTAATTCCCGGCAAATCAAGCATAATTTCGGATGGGGGCTGCTACTGAGTCCTTAGTGGACAGAAAATTCTGCCCCGGTGCTTACCTGCAGCGGTCGGCTGCCTCCCACGAAGCCCTGCTGGCAGGACCCTGTTGTCCTCTCAGCCCCTGAGGCGAGCCGCTCTGTTTTGTTTTTTGTTGTTGTTCGTTTCTTTTTTAATTCTTTCCCACTTTGTGGCTTTTCATACAACCCTGGTTTCCGTGTGGCTTACAGTGAGCGCCCCTTTCTACGCTGTCTGTCCACTTAGCTTCCAGTCCATCGGGGCCCTGAGAACAGGGCAGACAGTTCTGGGCCTTCCAAGAAGGGGAGATATTCCCGACGCCCAGAGAATCAGGCAGGCATCTACTAGGGGTCACTGAGATAAAATTCGGCAAAATGGGTTTTTGACTTTTGAGCGTTGCTCTCCCAAACACAAAGCATCAAGTCAATATCCGTCCTAAAGCCCCATCAGAAAGTCGGGCAGTATAAAAAGCTGGGCCACCAGAGAAGACACTCTGACGATCAAAACGCAGAAATCAGAAGACGCCTGACGCGAGGCACGAGTTACAGTGTGGGACACACGCTCAGAGCAGGGTGGATATGTGTGCACGTGTTTCTGGGGAGCAGCTTAGCCGTCCATACCTGAGCTGACATACTAGTCCACTGCCCGGCAGCACCCCCATGCAGCCTCCCCGCGTCTGCCGTGTTCCGCAGTGCACAGCTTATTTTCTTTCTCGCTCCCAGGTCTGGAGTGACTGTCAGCAGCTGCCAGGCTTGCAGTCAGGAGCCCGTGCACTTTCGCCTCAGAGGCACTGAAATTAAACCAGGCTTCCTAATGTTGAGGTTAATGCTAAACCTTTTTGTGTTGTTGTATTCATTAGGGGGGGCTCAGGGCGTGCCCGGGCAACGTGGCTTTCCTTTGTCGTAGCTGGTAAGAGTCGGCGAGGCCGGAGCTGGGCGGCTCGCTTCTCCAGCAAAACCCTGAAGTCTCAAGACTCAGGTCAGGCCGTGGTCCAGCGTGGCGTGGCTGGGGCTGTGCCCCACAGTGACCTTTAGTGCCCCAGACTGGGACTTCTGCCGTCCCCTGGCTCGGTCCGTCTCGGCACCCTCGAGCCACTGACCCCTTTGGCCCAGGGCAGTGGGCAGAGTGTCGGAGGTGATATCCGGCTGCAGGCTGCTGAGAGGTCAGGCCTGGGCACGGTGCACGCCGCATCCTCCATACCCCTAGTCCCAGAACCCGGCCACGCGCCCCCCCACCTCACGTCGGAGGCGGGGTGCCCGCCAGCAACGCCATGAACCCAGCCGGTCTGTGAGGCTGCTGAAGAGGACGGGAGGTGTGGAATTTATGGACCGGCTGCCGGCTTCCCTCTCCAGCTCGTGGCAGACACAGCTCTCCATCACGCGGCCCCATTATAAGGAGCGACTGGGACATGACAGGGACCAGAAAGGGAGCCGTGGGCCAGAATTGATGGGGTGCGGGCGCAGTCTGT
>NW_004567102.1:87724152-87725001 GCF_000260355.1 Condylura cristata | reverse complement strand
CACACACACACACACAGTAATGATGATAAAATTTTATTCTTCCTTGCGGTGTGATGTCTTGTGTTAATGAGGCTCCATGCACAGAAATTGCTGTGAGCTGGTGACCTCCAACTATTTTTGAAATAATTAATAATGTGCTTAGAGGGGTTGATTTACATATTCATGAGAGGCTGTATCATCTGGTTCCTAAGCAGGACAGCGAAACCATGTAATGTCTTAAATGCATACCAATTTAGCAAGAGGAGGAGCGCTTTAATATCCTAATGTCAAGATGGAAATAAATATATAAAATATTTGAAGCAAGCAATTACGTCCTGTGTTTCCAGTAAAACCTCAACGCCTTCCAGGTCACCTTACACGTTCAGATACTGATTCCACTTAGGAGTTCGGAAAAATTAATATTTGCTATATGCTGCTTTTCAAGCCTTCACTAACGGCTGGACAAGCAGCAGCGCACCGCCGTCCTCCCGGGTGGGTCCGCACGTCCGCGCTGGCCGGCCGCCGCCCTGCCCCGCTCAGGAGCCGGTTCCCAGCGCCCCTTTTCTCTTTTCCTCCCACACCGTAAGGGCTAAAAATACAGTTAACGTTTTAGAAAACAGAAATTAGGTGTGACTGCTCCCAGCAGCTAGCAGCGGAAGCACAGCAATCTCTTCCACGCAGGCGTGCCTGAGCTCTTCCGAGGAGCCCTCCACCTGTGTCCAGAAGGGCAAAAGTAAATCGCTCTTAAGCACAGATGTGTTACTTGCCCAGAGTTCTAGAAAGATGCCTGTAGCGCAGGATAGCTGCAAGGCGCCATCAAATCCTCTTTGTTATAACAGCTGTGGGCCCTCCCGGCCCCGCGGGCCAGGG
>NW_004567102.1:87717342-87724052 GCF_000260355.1 Condylura cristata | reverse complement strand
CCTTCCAGGTCACCTTACACGTTCAGATACTGATTCCACTTAGGAGTTCGGAAAAATTAATATTTGCTATATGCTGCTTTTCAAGCCTTCACTACAAATCAGCGACCGTGGAATCAGATATCGATGGAGGGAAATATTGCGCAGAACGCCGCGGACCCGCCGGAGCAGGGTCTGAGATGAGTTCGCAAGGAGCACGTCTGGCGCCCTCTGAACCTCTTTCTCCTCCTCTCCCCTCCTGCCTCCAGGAGCAACTTCCCCATGACCCACCGTTGCTAATTCTGGGTGCTGGGCGGCTTCCGTGCACTTCTGGGGGTGAGCAGCCTGAGGTCAGGGCGGGCTCCCCAGGGCCCTCACGCCCTCCTGCCGCTCCCCTGGGTCAGTCCCTGGCTGGGACCCCACTCGCGCTGCAGTGGCTGCCGGTAGCCCCACAGTGCTGGAACTTAGCCCCTGCGCCCCGAGTGGGGCCGAGCACAGGCATTTCTGAGGGCGGCTTAGGCTGTGGGCCGCCCCCTGGAGCCCCGCAGCTGCGGGCGTGGCACCAAGTGCAGAGGTCGCTTGGGCATGGGCCCTGCAGAGGCGTCTGCTGCACAGCGGGGTCACTGCCTGCTGTTCCTGGGGTGCACCTCGCTCTCCACCGCCCGGCTCCACTCCCCACCCTGCCCCTGCTGGCTTCTGCCTGGCGTTCAGACCCCCACACCAGGATCATCTCACTGTGAAGTCCGGACTGAAGAAGCACTGCAGGCAGGAGTCTCTGGACTTTCCCATCCTTTGTCAAAAGTGAAAACAGGATAACCGCCCCAGGTGGAAGTGGGGGGACGTGTCTGGGGCCCACGCCAGCCCCGGCTGTCCCGGGTGGGTTGTCGTGAGCAGCAGTGTAGGGTGGCCGCAGCTGCACTGCCGGCGCCCGGGACCAGATGTGATGGCGACACACAGGTGCGGCTTCACTGCTGCCCAGGCCGGGGCTGCCCAGACGGGGGTGCTTCTCCTCAGACTCCCCGTGGCACGCGTCACTCCCCTCATGGCAGAGGCCCGTCCTGACCTCCAGGCCCGCTGGCTGAATGAGACTCGTCCCCTTCCTGCATGGCCCAGCCTGGAAACGGCCACCTCACTCCTCCCCTCGGGGAAGACACCGTGTTTGGACTGACCAGCTGGGGGGGAGGCTCCCTAAAGCTTAGGGTGCAGAGGAGAGTTCAGGGGGACGCCTGGTGGGCGCCGGATGAAGGGGGTCCCGTGGCGTGGAGGGCTCGGTGCCTGAGCTGAGCAAGCTGGGCCGGTGTTCTGCCGGAGTCCAGTCTGAGCGTGGCAGGACCTGCTGGCTGGGTGCTGGCGCTGCGCTCTCTGGGGGGCAGCTTCTCTCTGCCGTCACACCCTCCGGTGTCGGAGTTTATTCCTGATACACCCCGTTCGGGCCAGAAACCTGAAGCTGCAATTTAGGTGTAATGAATGTTTTATGACTAAAAGTTGAAAGTATAATTTTCTTTGTGACATTCTCTATATGAGCATATTAGCAAAAATAATGGCAGTAATTCCCATGAATTAGGAATTAACATTTGAACAAGCATACAATGTTACATAAATGTAATTCTGTAAAATACTTTAAAAGTGGGAGGGATGAGATTTCTTGTTAAAATTCATACACTAGATTTATTCTATAAAATTAAATCCTCCCCATTCTTGTCCTTTGTACGGGAAATATACGTGGGACTAGACGTAGCTGCACGAACACGTCCACTGTTGTGTGTTATTTCTCTCCTCTTCCCCACACCCTGAATAGGCAACTTTAAGGAGGGCGATGGCACAGCTTGTAAGCCCTGTCTTGAAAATTGTGTATTCAGAATGGACCATCGATGAGTAATGAGTAAATTTCCCACAAGTGCTTTTGGACTGTAATCAAGTACAAAATTGAACTAATATGTGATCTGAAACTTGAGTCGCATTACTCTCGTACACACACTGCAAGGTGCCCTAGAAGAAGGGATCTTTGGTGCCTACGGAAAGTCCGACAACCCTGTTTCTAGTCTGGCCTCATCCTTTCCACCTGTGTGTGTACAGAAAACCACAGCAGCCTTTCTACTCAGTCCGTAGTGGGGTTCACATAGGGTTTGGTTGCTCGCCAGAGGGTGTCCCAACCAAGCGGTTGGGGAGCTCCCATATTGACCCAAGGAGTTCGAATTCCTGGATCGCTCCCCACAGACAAACATACTCAGGACAACCTTGCGAACGCTGCACTGTGCTTACTGGAGAAAGCGGAAGCCTTCCGGGGACCGTCCTCCCGCCGCTGAGACGCACCTTGGCAGCTCCCAGCGAGTCTCGTTGAAGCGCCCGCCAGGCGGACTTGGCTTGTTCCCCGTGGGCCCCTCCGTAGCGGTCAGTCATCTCAAGGGCCAGAACCGCCCTGAGGCACCAGACACGTGGACACCTGCTTACATGGAAACGTAAGTTTCATCATCCTCTTAAAAAAAGAAATGGGCCCTCCCTGGTGGCGCAGCGGGTTAAAGCACTGCACAAAGAGCTAAAGCCACTTCCGCATGAGTTCGATCCCCGCCTGCCCCGGAGGTGACCCCATGGCGCGGCAGACCTCTCCTGACCCGCCCGCTGCTCCCCTCAGCAGTGTGCTTCGTCATCTGCCTGTTCTGCTCCCCACTCTGTCTCTGGTGAAGCCTCTCACCCTACACATCTCTGGCCTGTACCCCAGTTCTGTATGAGTAAATAAATAAATCTTTAAAAAAAAAAAAAGAAATGGACCATATCTGAACAAAGCAGAAAAGCAAAGTCATCCATTCCCCCATTCATTCTTCTGAGCTAGTCATTTTTTAAATTTTAATAAAATGGGTAATTTTTTGACAGAAGATTTAATTAACAGCAAATACCTTCAGGTAAACATTTCATTTTCAGGAACGCCATCACCAAAGAGGTGACAAGGAGGCTTAGCGACATATTATTGGGGGACATATTATTGGCCCCACAAACATGGCAGTGGGGGCACCTGCACCTTTGGAGCCACCGGAGAGGAACCCCACACCCAAGCCAGACAGCCTCATCCTTTAGAGCCTGGGCGTGAAAGAGAGAGGCTTTCCATGTTTCAGTCGCTTCATAGTGACTCCTCCTGGCCCTCGCTTTCCCGTCACATTAAACTCTAAAATCAGTTTCTGCTATTCATAAACGCGTTTCCAGTGGTAACGTCGAGGTTCATCAGAAAGACAGTGTTTGATGCTGGAGGCTTTTTCTCGGAGTGATAGTTTTTCCAGAATGCTCACTCTTCTTAGGGAAAGGATACTGGTTTATCTTGAAATTTATTCTTTGGTTTCTACAAAAGCAGAACACATTGGTTAACTTGTTTTGCTTTTCCAAGTAGACTACGACTGAGAAATAACATGGGGCTAGAAGTCGCGGCTCCCCGCTGGGGAAACTCACCTCGGCGACTCGTCTGGTCACTTTCGAGCTACCGACCCCTGGGGCCTCGTTTAAACTTCACGATCACGTAGTGTGGTCGATGGGAATAGTCCCATGTTGCAACAAGGACACACAACTTCTCAGAAGCCTCGTTCAAATCTACATCTGTCTGACCGCAAGCTCGGTGTCCCCGCCCCCTGGTATGCTCGGGACGCGTGCCCGCACCTGTGCCACCCGGAAGTGCAGAACTGGACTCTCGCCTCCAGACCAAGGGCTGCTACTTCCTTCGGTGAAATCCATCAGAGCAAAACTCACAGTCACATCAGGGGTGAAGGAAGAGCCCACTGAGGGGCGCCAGGCCGTGCTGACCCTCTTCCCCGTGTGGTATGTGTAGATCAGGGGTATGGGACTGTGTTCCAAGGAGCCCAGGGAAGCGTGAGTTCACACCAGGGAGTGTGTGGCCGGCAGTGGTCTGCACCAGCACGGCCCACTATGTTAACCGGAGGCCCCTCCCGGTTCTAGCCAGAGGACACCACGCCAGCCGGAGGGTCTGAGAGTTAAGCGGCGCCGTCCCTTCTCCCTGCATGCTTCTGAAGGATGAGTGAACCACCTACTTTGCATTGTGAGTTAGAGCAGTACTCGCAAAATGGAGAAGGCGGTGGGTGCTCCCTGGCACAGAGGCGAGCTGCTTGCTGCCACTCGAGCGCAGTGTGCTAGAATGTCCACCTTCAGCAGGGCCTAAAGGCCGAGGAGCTGGGGCCATTTCACCCTCCAGAACAACTCAGAGCAGTCCTCCGCTGGTGTCTCACGCCTGGTTTCGACCCGAGTGTGTGCGTTCAGCGCGAGGCCGGTTACGAACTCGCACTCGTTCCACCTGAAGGATGGTCTTGGTGGGCCCTTGCTGCTGACACACAGACAGGCGACTGGTAGAGAATGCTGGTTTCAGACAAAGGAAGAACTCTCGCTGGGTGAATCACCACCACCGTCATCAGAATTGTTTTCCCTAACATGCCAGCTGAGGAACAGGGTATCATCCGGGGCCGCGGCAGCTTCGGGCACCGCCTTTGTATCCAGGGCAGGTGTGATTACCTAGAGAGGCTGCTTCACTGTGCATCTCTGTGAAGCGTCGCACGCCAGGCGTAAATCAGCAACCGCTAAAGCCGAATTTTATTTCCCAAAGCAAACCTCTAGGCTGTAATTTTGCCATTCTTCCTTCTGATCCAAAAATAAAAATCAATCAAGGTAGAAAAACAGCTGTAAGTTGATAATGAGATTTGCAACCGGATAAGACACAATCTAAATCATGAGAAAGCTTAAGTCCTGTTATTTTTTTTTCCCACTCTGCCTGGGATCTGGAAATCCCCTGTCCAGTGTTTCAGATAGCCCAGCCCCTGGCTGTCTCCCACACCCCAAGTCTTATGATGTGTTTATTGGCAAGTCAGAGGGGCTCTGATCATGCTGGAGCTTTGGGGGGATAATAACAGTTAACAGAGATATTCTGTGTACCAGAGAGACTGAAATGAGACTCCAGTAAATAATAAGGCTTCCAGAAAATTACCCAATTACATATTTAACCACTCCAAGGCATTCTGGTCTCCAAGGAGAATCCAATGCATTTTACAAAATTGCTTGTAATTGTGACTTGTGTGTTTGCGAAGGAACCTTCCAGTGTTCAGGGAGGCGCATTTGTCAGAGTCTAGCAGCGAGCCTTTTTTTAAGGACATTTTTGCACAGAAGAAGAAACATTTGCAGTTGCTTCCTGGATAACAATAAAATAGGTGCTTCCGAATGTTTGACATGCTATTCTAAAGATGGCAGGGCTATTTTGGTGCCTGAAGAGATTTAATTCAAAGTACCTTGAGTGGAAGGCATTTAACTATTGTTTTAAGAATACATTGATTAATGAGACTAACTACATTGCAAGGAGATAAGATTTCTAAGTCGCAAATATTAATTATTCATTCATTTTATGGAAAACACCATAATATGGATGCTGTTTTTCTTTCATGCAGAAATGGATAATCACTGCATTCTTTTAAAATTATACAAATAAAATAAATTTCTCTTAACTTGGAAGTGGGCCTTAATGTTTATTAAAAATATCTCATGGTCTGGCCCTCCTTGGTGGCACAGCGGGTTACAGTGCAGCACTGGGAAGCTGAAGCCGCTTCCGCATGAGTTCGATCCCCACCTGCCCCGGAGGTGACCACAGGGCGCGGCAGACCTCTCCTAACCCACCCGCTGCTCCCCTCAGCAGTGGACTTCGTCCATCTGCCTGTTCTGCTCCCCACTCTGTCTCTGGGGAGTCCTCTCACCACCCCTGCACCTCTGGCCAGTACCTCAGCTCTGTATGCACCAATAATCTTAAAAATATATATCTCATGGTCACATTTTAGGGATTTAATGTTGATCTGTGGCACTTTATTGAATGCTCAGAAATGATTTAAATCACCTGAACAAAAACAAAGGTATCTGCCTAAGACTCTTCATCCACAGCACCCGAGAAGGCCAGAGACGGCAGCGCTGAGCGCCAGGGCCGTCCGAGGCGCAGGAGGGCATCCACACCCTGTCCGTGCCGCGCTGTCCCCACTCCAGACAGCGCCCAGGTGCCGTGTGCCCCGCGCTGCACCAGGCTCCCCTGAGCCAGAGGGGAGGCAGCTTGCAGAATAGCTGGAGCTGCCAGCCCCCTCGGGGTTCCGGGCTTTGCTCAGGAGCCTTGATGCTGCAGGGGCCAAGGGGCAGAGGGCATGGAGGACCGAGGCAGGGCGGGCACAGAGTCCTGAGAAAGGAAATGGCCATAGATACATGGACAGAGGTGTGGGGGTGAGAGGGCTCCCCGGGGACAGAGTGGGGAGCAGAACAGGCGGAGCCACTGAGATCCACTGCTGAGGGACGGGGGGGACATGAAGGACGTGCTGCTCCCTGTGGTCACTCCCTGGCTGGGGATTGAGCGCAGACTGTAGCTTTGACAGCCTGAGACTTAACCCCTCGGCCACCAGGGGGGCCCAGAAGCAGCCATAGATGAAGCCTGGAGACAGGAAGGAACTGACCACGTGGGAGGCGGAGGAAGCAGGGCTGGCCGGCCCAGCAGGAGAGGAGGCCGGGAGAGTGGCCGGGCCGCACCGGCCAGGCCGCACCTTGTGACCTTCCCATGGTCATCCATGAGGTCGGATGAGTCTAGAGAGAGAGGGCCTGGCCGCACCTTGTGACCTGCCCATGGTCATCCATGAGGTCAGATGAGTCTAGAGAGAGCGGCCTGACCGCACCTTGTGGCCTGCCCATGGTCATCCATGAGGTCGGATGAGTCTAGAGAGAGC
>NW_004567102.1:87696187-87716616 GCF_000260355.1 Condylura cristata | reverse complement strand
GGCCGCACCTTGTGGCCTTCCCATGGTCATCCATGAGGTCGGATGAGTCTAGAGTCTTGAAGGTTAATGCAGGAGAGCTGCCATGACTGGAGCTGGGCTTGCAAAAGACGCTGCAAGGGAAGAAGGCTCACAGCAGCGAGGAGCCAAGGGCAGGAAGGAGGGGGCGTGGCAGGCCGACGGGGCCAGGTGCCCCCAGAGTGGGGCCGAGGCTGCTGCCTCTGGGGCTGGGAAGCAGGGGCGACCCCCAGTTAGTAGCACTTTGTTCGCCAGGCTGGTGGCGGCTCTTGTGTGGGAGGGAGTAAGACGGGCCGAGGCCCAGCAGACGCAGGGGCACTCGTGACGTGGGCGTCCGGGAGTCACGCGCGGCGATATGCCGCACAGGTCGCTCGGAGACCACGGCGAGGCTCCCGCAGCCAGCCCTTCTTAGGCGGCGGCTGTCCAGGGCTTGCCCACTAGCCAAGGGGCTCTCGCCGAAGCCCATTCCCCGTGCCCTGAGACGGCCCTGGCTGACAGGGCGGAGCCTCCGAGTCTGCAGGGGGGAGGGGAGCTAGGCCGAGCCTGTCGCCTCTGACCCAGGGACACCTGTGGGCAAGTCGCCTTGGAGTCCCTCCGCCTACCGGCCTCCGCCCGCCTGCCTTCTTCCACCCTCGCTGCAAAGTGTCCCCTGCTCTGACGCAGGAACCGGTCACCGTGCCCGCATAGACGCGGAGGACATCGCTGGGCCCCAGACGCATTTGCCTTGGCGACGGCACTTCCCCGTTGTCCGGGAAGAACACAGGTGCCGCCTGCTGCGTGCACCTGCCGTCACTCAGCCGTCACTCAGCCGTCCCGACGCAGCCTCGGTGCTGACCAGGCCAGGCCAGCATTCCGGAGCGTCCTCGGCCACTCTGGGATCTGACCGGCCGTGTCTTCTGCCCTGCCCTCATCCTCCCCTTACGGACCCTTCCTAGTTCACATTCCCTCCGGTTCTCGGTCTCCGTGGATATCTTATTGTATTTGTGCATGACTGCCTCAAATTCCTTCTAGAATGTTGGGTGAATAAATGAATAAATACAAAAAAGTCCTTTTGAAGAGAGCAGTGGAATTTCCTGGTGTGAAAATGAAAACGGTTTTGGTCCAGAGCGTGGCAGACATTCAAGAATGTAACAACATAGAACATATTACTGGTAGAATTTTAATCCCTTACTCCAAGCAGTTCTTTTATGACTCGATAGTAAACTGAGTGCGGTCCCTGGTCTTCTGTAGCTATTTAAATGTAAATTCACATCAATTAAATTATATGCAATTAAAATTGAATTTCTCATGATCATAAAGCGATTTAAGTTTGTCTAGTAGCTACCATTTCCGAGCAGATGTAGAATGTCCTCGCTATGGCCCAGCGTGACTTCAGATCATCTGGAAATTCCTTGTTAATAGCTTGCAAATAACTTCAGAATGAAAAGAGACAAACTAGTACACCTGTAGGTTGTTTCTTAAGGATATTTCTGGTGCCTTTGTCTTTTTTGTTTCCTTTAGTATAACTTTGTAACTCTCAGCCTACCAGCCTTGCATTATTTTGAAGTCTTCCGGAACCCCAGAACCCCAGGTTTCCTTTGTCCTGGGCCTCCCACTGCCACTGGCCCACTGTCTTTCCACTCATCAGGAGTCCACGTTCCCCTACTCCAGGGTCCTGCAGGCCCCTGGCATCCTCCTGCCTCAGAGGCCCTGGAGGGCACCTGCTCAGCCCCTCTCTGGATGCCCTGAACTGGCTCCTCCCTGTCAGGTCCCTGCCTTACGAGTGCTCCTTTGCTTTTTAGCTTCCTCCTTTACAGATGTTGTGTCACGCCTGCATCACTCTCCTCCCTGGGAGCCCAGAGGCCTCCGTCTGCCTTTTTCACCACACCTCCCAGCCCATGCCACACCCTCAACCTGCTCTTCTCTCATTGCTCTGGATCATCACCTGCTCTGAAAATTCCACTGAAGCTATACGCACCTCAACTATGACTTTCAGTCTTACTCTTTCTTTGTCACCCCTGTTCCACTGTGCATACCGGTGCAGATAAGGTTGCCTCAGAAGCACACGTCAGCTAAATTGCTGAGGCCATATGAGCTGTGGGCTGAAGTAAGAGCTTCCTGTTTCTGGCTGTAACTCTGGTCCGCTCGGTGCGTGCATTGGGCCGCTCCCTGCTGCTCTCTGGAATGACCCCTTGTTTATAAAGTCAGGAGACTGGACTAGTCAGCTGCTGATGGCTCTGTCAGTCTAAATTTTGTATCTTTATAAAATCAGTCTTCTAACCTGATTCATCCATGGGTCCTTTGTGTATCTTGATGTTTTGGGTTGTTGGAAATTGCTTATTTTAACTTGAACATCTGGTAAATCTGATGATTATCATCTGGCCTGTGAATATTATATGATCCTCTGCTGAAGTCTCCTGTTACTTTGGGACACATGCTACATGGCACAACTCCATCTATCATATGTCATCCATCCATCCATCCATCAATCATCCATCATCCATCCATCCACCCATCCATCCGTTCATCCATCCATCCATCCACCCAGCAATCATCTATTATCCATCTTTCCATCAGTCATCCATCATCCATCCATCCATCCATCCACCCACCCATCCACCCATTCATCATCTGCCATCCATCCATCCATCTATTCATCCATCCATCCATCCATCCATCCACCCATCAATCATCCGTTATCCATCCATCCACCCATCAATCATCCATCATCCTTCCATCCATCTATTCATCCATCCATCCATCATCACCCATATATCCATGCATCATTCTCCTCCCTCCCCCTCCCTTCCCTCCCTCCATAGATTGGGTTGTTCCAAAACTGAGTACTCAGTACTACTAATTGACATGCAAAAGTCAGAAGATACCATTTCTCCTTTCAAGGAGTCTCCAGTCTTATTTGGAAGCAAACATACTAAAACAATGGCAATAAATGATTTACTGTAGACTAAAACCATAATTCACAATATCTCACTTGTTCTGAATAAATATGGTTGTAACATCTTATAACTAGGTCACTAATTTTAAGTAATTATCTAGAACAGCTATTTACACCATTGTCAGGGACCAACACAGATTTCAGGCTGTTGAGAGGCTGACACAGGCAGGGTCTCAAGGTGGGAACGATGTGGGCGAGGCGATATTCCAAAAATTGGGGAGTAAAGGGGGACAGGAGTGAGGAAGACACGGGAGTAGGTGTTGGGTGCAAATCTTCCTGCTCTGCCTTCAGCAAAGGTTTATTTTATACATTTCAAGCAGGCAGAGGGATGACATTAGCATACAAAAGGGGCTGAGATCACAATCACCTTTTTTCTAAGAATAGTCTGAGTGGGCTTGACCTTTACTTGAGATTATAACATTCTAAAATCAATCAAGGTTAAAAACAGGTACATAGGTGCACAAAGTTTAAGACTAATATTGCTATAGTGAAGATTAATTAAAATAAAGTCCCTTAAACCTTATCTACTACTTGATGGGCTTTTTTTCTACCTGAGACATCCTGGGAGGCAGGAAGAGGAAATTTCTTGCAAATCAAATTTTGGAAAGTTCTTTGAAGAAACTTGCTAAAAGGTTTTAAGTGAGTTTCCTTGAGGTCTAGACGGTAGAAGGCATAATTTGCTCAGAATAGGAGATATAGGTGAATTTCCTTATCTAAAGACTAGATAGTAGAATCCTGAAAGACTAGCCAGAAAGACTTTTGTGGATTGCTTTGAAGTGTAGCAGGTAAAAACTTGACTAGCTCTAAAACAGGCAACTTGGATGGATTTCCATATCTAAAGTCAGACAGTAGGAAGTTTGAGTAATTCTGTAGAAGCTGAATAGAAGGTGAGGAGAGATAGTAGAATGATGAGATTTGGGTTTGCCTCCATCTTGCAGTGAGAGAGACTTTTCAGAAACAGCCCTTTGCCTTTATTGATCAGCCAGTTGTCAAGTCACTTTTGACTTCAGAGGAATTTCTCACCCTGGTGCAGTGCTTGCTTGTCAGGGCAAACAGGCCTTATGTGGCTGAGGCAATCCAATTGTAAGCTGAAAGTTGCTCAGAATATTTTGATAGTATGATTATACAAAAAAGGGAGGTCATAACATAAGTTAGCATGGAAAGTCTGATTTTTTAGAGCAATTCCCCTCCATCCGGACCGTGTCTGACAACAGAGGTTGCATAGCTTGTGTCACACCATCCCATTTCTTTTGACAGAAATTGACCTCTATTTTGAGGGAGTCTGTCTTTCTGAAATTATTGCTGAATACTAAAAATGTGAATCCTAAAAGCAAGAAATGAGCACTTTGTCGTTTGGGGCCAAAGAATTCGTATTGTGCTGAAGTATTTGTTGCTTCAGTAAATACTTGACCTGTTCTTGGCCTGGATGATGTTCTGATGTATAGATATATGCTAAAATCTGCAAGTGTTAGGAAACATCAGCAATATTTGATTTGGTTTATGCTCACAGAGTATTGATGTTTCAACCTACTGTTCATTTCCATTCAGTTTTGATTATGCTAAATGAAGACACTAAAAGCAAAGTTGAGGAGGAAATGGATCTTTCTCCCCTTTATAGGTGCTGTTTTATTCAGCATGTCATTTTTCACTGAAAGGAAAATACAAAAATCCATTTCCGTTACACAAATATATGTGTAGGTGTTGGGCTGAGCTCTAGCTGTGGTGTGTGGCTGGGTTTGACTTTGTGGCATCATTTTCAAATTCAACTCCATCTTGCACTGTTACCACTTAAAATGCGAGTGACACTAATTAAATCAAGGAAAAGGGTATTCGTAAGTGGAGGATGTACATAGAAAATAAAGTTAGCACCCGACACTATGACCACATGTTTAATTTTGTTTTTTGTTTTGTTTTGTTTTTGTTTTTGTTTTTTAAAGAATGAGCAGTACAGAGAAAGGTTATATTTGGTGGCAAGAAACACAAAAACCATCTGACAAACACGATGGATGGCTCAGTCTGTTGCATTCTCATGGCGACGCCTTTCACTAAATACACAAAATCCTTCCATTTTATCACAAAGCTGCTTTGACATTAGTGAACCATCCTATGTGTTGACGAATTGGTCTCACTTTAGAAAACAGAATCCAGGTTTATTTATATGTATGGTTCTATCACGAGGGAAACACAAACACATTTGAAAGGCAGGCTCACAGATTGTTTGAAATTTGTTGTTGCAGGCTATGATGGAATCAGGTCACAGAAGCCAAGCCATGGGACAGTGGACCCAGCCTTTCAGCCCAGTGTCTCTGAGTCAGGGAGCAGGGCAAAGAGGATAAAAGTATATGTTAGCTGCATGGAAAATACAGGGAATGAAACAGGAGGAAAATGTGTTGCCTGGCCAGCTAGATGAGTTCAGTCTGCATCATGGCTGTTAAGCTTTGTCTGAAGAGTTAGCATCTGCAGAAGCACTGTGGGTCCTGAGCTGTGCCTGTTGAGAGAGTAGTCTCCCATTTCTAAGGACTTCTTAGAGGAGTCTTTAGGAAAGCACCTTCATAGTCACTCCCATGGCAAGTTTGCCAACCTTGCATTGTAAGGATGCCAAGGGGGTCTCCTACCTGCTCCCCTCTGCAAATATGTATCCAGAGCTCAGGGACTAATGGAGAAAATGCTGCAGTACCATGAGCTCAGACTTTAAAATACTCATTCTCCTGATGGTGCACATTGAAGGAAATGTAGTGTCTTCTAAAATGAGGTGTTTTTTTTTTTTTAATGAATGAGATTGAGCATGGAATCATTTTGCTTCATATCAATCCCTATAACTTTCGATCTGATGGCATCCTTGGAGGTTATTTTACCCATTTGGTTATTTTGTAGATGAGGAAACTGAGACCCAGAAGGTTAAAGCAGGCACCTCTGCTGTAATGGGGGACGAGGTTTGTGGTCAGACAGGGCCGCGGCCTGAACTGCAGCCCTTGCCAGCTGTGAGTCCTCAGTAAGTCACTTCACTTCTCTGTGCTTTGAGTTCTTGGTCTCCAGTCAGAAGGGATCTTTTCTGAATGAGTCTGGGCTAATTACACATGTGGTTGTCATTCCTGATGTGTCAATAGCTTATTAACATGTGCCAAGATACGCATATGTTTCCGATATGCCGTGTGATAAGTTTTAAATATATGTGCGTACACCATCTGTGTCCATGACTCATACATTCACACATACACACTCGTGTCTACATCACTGAAACTAGGATAAGGTGAAAACTCTGCAGCTCCTCCCACACCTCTTGCTGCCCTCCATTCTCCATGCAACTACTAATATGATTTCACATCCTGTTGGCATTTTCTAGAATTACAAGTAAGGACTGCCATGTGCATGTATTTGTTACATGAATTCTCTCATACAGCAAAGACACTCTAGGGTTATCACTGTCAAGCACATCTATTCCTGAACTGTATCCTATTGTGTGTGTGTGTGTGTATACACATATGTATGTATGTATATATATATATGAATATGACTACTGTGCGTGTGTGTCCATTCAAATGTGGCTTAATATTTTGGTTGTTTCTAGTTTTTGGTTATTAAAAAAACAGAACTGCTATGAATTAGCCTATATTTACTTGTCATATTTTACTAGTTTAATTTTACAAAATTGCCAAACTATTTTCCAAGGTGACTGTACCATTCTGCATTCCAGTTGCTCCATTTCCTATTCAACATTTGATAGCATCTAGTTTTTAAGTTTTGGGATATTCTACTGTGTAGTTACTGTTCACTGTGGTCTTAAGTTCTCATGTCCCTAATGACTAATGAGGTTGAGGTTTTTTTTATGTGCATATTTTCCACTTCTTAATCTGTTTTTGGTAAAGTGATTGTCCATACCTTTTACCTATTTTTAAAATGTGGGTTGTTTCATAATTATGAAAATTTAAGAGATATTTATATATTCTGGAAACAAGTATATATCATATATATGATTTTAAAATATTGTCTCCCTGTCTGTGACCTATTTCATTTTCTTTTTTAGGACATATTGTATTAATTTCAGTGGTGGTTATGTTGGTTGTTGAGGTATATTATTTGAGGTGATAGCTTTCCACCTGTTCAAATGTATGAGACCATATCACTTCCACCATCAAAGCACCATAATCAACCTCCATAATCCCCCCTTTAGTCCTCTTTTCCACTCTCCCACCTGATAGCCCTAATTCTGCCTACAGATTTCTAGGGTTTGTTCTAGTGTAATCTGTTCCTTTGTTTCATGTCTTTTATATTCCACATATGCATGAAATCATCTTGTGCTTTCTTCTTCTCACTTATCTTGATTAACACAATCCCCTCTGGTTCCATCCAGTTTGTTGCAAATGGCAAAATTTTATCCTTTTTACTGCCAACTAATATCCCACAACTTCTTTATCTACTCAACTGTTCATTATATTTGCTTAACAGTTTCTTTCACAGCACATAGCATTTAATTTTGATGTGGCCAGTGCATTAATTTGTCCTTTGTGGCTCATGCTATTTGTGTAATGCCTAAGAAATCTTAGCCTAACCAAAAGCCACAATAGTTTTCTTTCTTTCATGTTTCTTTTTCTTCCTTCCTCCCTTTCCTTCTTTCTTTCTATCTTTCTTTGTTTTTTCTTCCTTCCTTCCTTTCTTTTTTTGTAATATGATAGTTTATTTTTGCATCATTTTGTGCCTTTTTCCATCTCAGTTGTAATCCCGTGGGCTTCCCATCACCAAATTACCATGTGCCATCACCATAGTCCAGTGCACTTCCCTTCCCCAACCATTTTTGATCCCATTCCCTGGAGATTCCACCCCCATAAAATGTCTCTGGTATATAGTTGTTCATTATTATTATTATTTTCTTCCCTAGTCCTTCATACTCCTGCTATGAGTGAAACCATCCAGTATTTTTCCTTTTCTTCCTGGCTTATTTCACTAGGCATGATCTTTTTCAGCTCCATCCATGTTGCTGCAAAAGGCATATGTTTGTCTTTTTGATTGCTGAGTAATATTCCATTGCATATATGTACCACATCTTTTTAATCCAGTCATCGACTTTTGGGGAGTTGGGTTGATTCCATGTCTTTCCTATTGTAAATAAAGCAGCAATAAACATGGGGGTTCAGTTATCTTTTTGAATCAGTGTTTTTTGTGTCTTGTGAGTAGATACCTAGGAGTGGGATTACTGGGTCCTATGGAAGCTCCATGTTTAGCAGTTTGAGGAACCTCCAAGCAGTTTTCCATAATGGTTGTACTCATTTGCATTCCCACCAGCAGTGCAGGAGAGTTCCTTTTTCTCCGCATCCTCACCAACATTTGTTGTTGCTAGTTGTTTGAAGCTGTGCCATTCTCACTGGTGTGAGGTGGTATCTCATTGTGGTTTTAATTTGCATCTCCCTTATTATGAGTGATGTTGAACATTTTTTCATATCTTTGTTGTCCATCTGCATTCCTCTTTGGAGAAGTGTCTTTGTAGCTCTTCTGCCCACTTTTTGATGGAGTTGTTTATTTTGGTTGAGTTTCATCAGTTCTATGTATATTTTTGTGATCAATCCTTTATCACTAGTTTTATGTGAGAAAATTTTTTCCCAATTAGTGGGGTGTCTGTTTTTAGTAATGTCTCTTTTGCTGTACAGAAACTCTTGAATTTGATGTAGTCCCATCTATTTATCTTTGCCTTCACTAGCACTAGTTTTCTTAAATGTCTTCTTCTAAGAGTTTATCTTATGTTTTAAGGTCTCTTTTCTGTTTTCAGTGAACTTTTGTATATGGTGCAAGGTCTGAGTTGAAGTTCATTCTTTTTCATGTGGACATACAATTCTTCAAATGCCATTTATCAAAGAGAGTATTCTTTCTCTATAGAATAAACATTGCACCTTTGTCAGAAAACTGGGCCATAAGCATGAAGTTTGATTTCAATTTTCTGTTTGGTTGTCCTTGTCTATTTGTTTATCTGTGTAAGCCAATATCATGTTCTGTGGATGACTATAGATTTATAATTACTATTGAAAACAGAAAGTCTTTATTCTTCCACATTGTTACTCCTTTTCAAAGTTGCCCTGACTATTTGAGGTTCCTATGCTGTTCTTCTGATCCAGAGTCTAAAGTGAGGAGTCTGGGATTCATCTCCATAATTTTTGATGCTTGTTTCAACACTTCTGCCCTACACAGGCAATAGATCTCAGTTAAGAAGAAAAGAGGGGGAAGCAAAGGCAGTTTTTACAGTCTTGCATGTGAAAATCTTGCTAAAGAAAGAATAATTGGGAAATGTGAGCAATAAAATTTAAAAACTAATGGAAAATTTTCTTTAATAGAATGTTTAGTTTAACTAATTTGCATGAACTATGATTTCTAAGTAAAAGCCATTAGCTCTTTTGCCACTTTGGTTTTAATCAGTCTCATTGTACTTTATCACTCTGATTCTTTCAATTATCAGGTTCAGCCCAGCTGATAACTCCCTTTCCCTTGCTGCTAAGTCCTTCCTTAAGGTCCACGTGCAGACACCTCCACAGCTGTCTGTCCCTCATCTAGTGGCCACAGAAGGTGGTGGCCAGTCCTGCTGGCCTCTGGGTAGGACGCTGCTTCCCATTCGCCAGCTTTGCAAGACACTCTCCACACACTGGTCCCACGAAGACAGGCAACACCAAAACACTTTAAGCCGGATTAGTAGATTGCTAAACAATGAACTTCTGGGTAATGGAAATATCGTCTTGCTTCCAGTGACTTCCCTCTGCATTATTATGAATAATGTGTCCCTAGCGGCCATCTTCACCTTGTATGGTATAGTGAGTGCAATCATTTTTATCAATTTCATAATAGTAGCACTCATTGAAATCCTGCTTGCCAGATGTGAGGCACTCTTTTAAATACCTGTTCCCTCCCATGTACATGTAATGCTGTGGATAACCCACCATCTGTTGAGAATGTATTCTCCAGTTTCCACATAATGGAGGTATATATGCATAAGCCCCCTTACTCTTAACATGTCCTCTTTGCAATAGTGGTTTTCGGGTCTCTCCAATGTGACAGCTTCGGAAGCGCCTGAAAGTGGTGATGATCACTGTCACTGAGAGCTTGCTCAGAGTGACAGGTACTGAAGGGTTGCCTTTTTTCCTCCATGTCTTTTTTGCCTAGTTTTCCTTGTCATTTAAATCCGAATGTGTGACATCCTGACGTCTGCTATGCCTATTTTGAGAAGACGCATTGCTGTGTGTGTGAGCAGTTCAAGGAGCACACAGAAAGCTCAGAGGGTAAAAAGTGTTAGCTCCTTCCATCATGGAAGTCCCCTACCGACAAGAAACTGGGCACCTGTCCCCACTGTGTCCTTGGCCCTGGAGCAATCTTCACACGTTTAATCCAGTAAAGTGATCAAGAAGGTATTTCAGTGTTTAAGACTTTGTCAGCCATATTCCTACATGAAGGGGACCCCGAATTGCATGGGCAGGCTGAGTCTCCTGACTGTGGCTCACCGGTAGGTTTGTCCCACCTGCCAGGGACTCCCGATCAGAGGTGGCGAGGGCAGGTGACTTTCAACAGTGTTTAGAGGAAAGAGCCACAACATCTGTGACGTTCTCAGAGATTCTGTGACATGCCAGAAAGCCTGCAAAAGGAGGACCAACTATCGAGGCAGCTGCACTTGTATTTAAAATAAGAATTTGAGAGAAGTATGTGGGAGGAGACAGAATCCTGTGAAATTCTTCAGCACAATGTTTTTTGTCTTCTGTGCATAAAAGGTGATGTGAGTTGAAAGGGAAGGAGGGGTCTGAGGTCCCTGCCACCAGCAGCTGTGGTCTCGCCAGGGATGGGCATCAGGCCCGAGACCACCAGCTGCCTCCATCTGGACCCGGTGCCCCACACTCTCACCTGACACTAGCCTGTGCCCCCCACCGCCGGGGCCAGGCAGCTGCTGAACCGGAGTGTGGCAGCTTCTGCTCCTTGGAGTTCCCGACACATCTCTGCTCTCACCTGCTCTCACCTGCATGCGCTGGCCTGCTGGCCTTCTAGGGCACTAGCGTTTCTGTGGTGGCCACACCTGGTTGACGGATTCCTCCACTAGCTGCAAAGAACAGAACTTTTACTACTGACTTTTCTGTATTATAGATAACTCACTCGTGGATATGGCAGAGAGCAAAGTAAAGGCTTTGATGCCCCATTTATCGACATTTGAAATCAACTTCTAACTTATTAGTTTCAACAATTATTCAGAAATAGAAGTCAATTAGAAGTTCCAATAGAAAGCGCACAAAGAAATTTCCCTGGGGAGTGAGTGTGTTACTTGGTCCTGTCGCTAAGTCAATTAAATTACAGCCCGGATTCCGTGAAGATAGAAAAACTCTCAAGGTGTCTGTGGCATGAGACAAAAGAACAGGCTTCCAGGCTCTTAGAAGTCAAGAGCCAAAATAACTCTGTCCTTGCTTAAAACAAATAAATATATCGGTACAGATTTACGTAGGTATCTGCACATGTGACACATCATATCACATAGAAGGCGCCTGTACTGTCGGCACTGATGTCCTGTTGATTTAAAACAGGCCAGTTAAATTGCTTAGACAAGCTGCCCTGTATTTACAGCCAGGCCGAGTTCTCTGGATAAAGTAGCACAGACAAGAGAATGCAACACTTCTGATAAACACATGGAAACTGGGCCTTTAAAAAGGATGCAGTCAGCGCATTTTCCCTCTCATTTTTCTATTGCTCCCTGGTTTTCGTCTCTGGGTGAGGAATCGGGGCGTGTGGATGGAGACGTCCGGGAGCTGGCTGGGCACCGTGCCCAGGAGTCCCCTCTCCAGCAGCAGCATTGGGAGTGGCGTGGGGTGGATGGAAGAATGGCCACTCCTGTCGTGTGGGGTGCACAGGGCTGCCTCCCAGTCAGGAGTGCAGCCCGACTCGAAGGCCTGCAAGAGGGGAATCGGGGTCCGGGCAGTCGCCTGCCTTCCGTGCCTCTGCCGGTAGACTTCCTATTTGCCCACGTTGTCAAACATTGACTGCGTCCATCATCAAAACAAATCAAATGTCCTCTCCATGCAGGCAGGCAGGACTCTCATGCACCCTCAGAGCTTAGAGAAGCTGTGAGTCCGTAGTGGGCTCAGGGGTGCTCTTAGGGTGTGGCTGGGGGGTCTGTCGGCGCAATGAGCGGAACCAGGTGTCTCCTGAAAACAAGACCAGCAGGCCCGGGAAGGAGCCTCCCAGCGCCTGGCTGGGCGAGTCTGCCGCAGGTGCGTGGAGGAGCAGAGCCAGGCTCCGGTGCGTGGAGGAGCAGGGCCAGGCTCCGCGGGGCCAGGGGCTCCCTTCAAGGGGAGGCTTGCGAGCCACGTGCCCTCCGTTGTCGCTGGAGCATTCCGCCAAATTCCATTAAATTCTGCACAGCGCTCAGTAAATAGCCATGGAAACGCCGCGGCACTTGGAGCAAAGCCTCCGTCCCCTGCTAGCACCTCCTATTACAACCGTCTAATTACCCTGTTTTGCGTCACCTCACGGGACTTCCACAGGTAATTACAGCTCCAGCGCTTCCTCGCAATCCAGAGAGGACCTCTGGGCTAGAGAGGATTACGCGTCGCTGATATCGCTGCGGCCATGTGCTTTCTGCAGTTGACTGTCTCAGTTAATATTTGGCGCCTACAAACCCGCATGAAGATCCACCCAGCTTCCTACTGCCACGCTGCTCCCTCTCTCCGCTCCTGCGCTTCCAGGGATCAGCATCTGATGGCCAACGGACAGGCAGGCACCGCCCGTCACCCGCCACAGTCCCTTTCGTAACTGGACGATTTCCTGTTGCCTGTTACAGAATCGCGGGAGGGGCCTGGCAGGTGGGCGACCGTTTCTCCCCGTCACTGGATGGCTTCTTTGCTGCGCTTCGAGGACAGAGAGCTCGCTTTTTGTGTTTGAGCCTTCAGAGTCCAGCACAGAGTACTCAGTAATCGCCATGGACTCCACAGTGCCTTCTGCCTGCGGGTCTGGAGAAGCCTGCGGGGTGCTTGATGGTGCTTCCGAGCTAACTGACGTGCTTCTCAGTGTGACCGTGATGTCAGCAGAACCCCGAGGTCTAGTGATGTCTCTGCGAGTCCCGAATTGGCGTCATATTCCACACTCATGTAAATTCCTCTGAAGAGACGCTGCGGCTCTCGCTCCCTGGACGCTGCGTCCTCCTGCCTCTCTCCTACCGCCTCTGTGAGTGTCCGTGTCAGGCCTGGGGAGAACAGCTGGGCCCCGGCCGGCCAGTTATGCCCTGGTTCAGCTGTCTTTATGCCCCAGCCCTGGCCTTGAGGAAGCCTAAGGTGGTGACTGGCCAGTCTCTTACGGGAGAAGCCCGCCCTGTCCATGGCAGGGACACTCTGTGCATGGTGATACATTCTAGGGTTTGGCAGAAAAAGAGACCTGACTCTGAATCTCAGCTCCACTTTAGGGAATAACTTGCTTGGCCTTTCGGTCTGCTGTGTGCTTAGAAACAGGAGGGTGTGGTCACCCGGACAGAGGCTGGGGACACCACTGTGACCCGCCTGGGCGTTAGGTTCCTGATGAACTCTGGTTTCTCTGCATTTCAGCCCGGGGCTGCCCTGTCCTTTGGCAAGGTGGGGCCCTCAAGAGGGAACCCTGCCTTCGCTTGGGAAAGGGCACCCCCGGGAGGTGTCCCCAAGGATCCCTGCGTCCTGTGTGTAGCTGGAACGAAGGCGAGGGTGGCTCGCCGGCCTCAGACACAGGCCACGGCAGTGTGCAGAGCTCCTCACGTGCCTGCCAAACTGGATGCACACCAGGTGGTAGCGTCACGCTCAGGTGTAATCACCTGGAAAAAAAACATCACTCACGTTTCCCCCAGACTTGTTGAGACATCGGCCATCCGCCCGCCCCTCCCCCCAAGTTCGCCCCTTCTCCCAGCAAGCCCTTTACCACTCGGCAGTCGGTGTCCAGCGCACACCCAGCGGGCTGGTAGCTGTAGCTGCTCCCGCTGCGGCTTGAGTAGCGGGATTCGAGGTCTGCCAGGGCCGGAGCCAGTGACCGCCCTAGGGGCCCCGGATTCCTCTCCTCCCGTTGGCCGGGAAGTCTACCTAGGCTCTTCCTAACCTGCCTTGCGTTCCCTTGGCCGCGTGCGCATGGTATTTGATCAGCATGACTGTAGCAAAGAGGAGCATTACTCTGAGGCATGAAGTCTACTCTCTGCGGCCCAGGGTGGCGAAGCGCAGGCCCAGCCAGTCCACCAAAGCCTAAGGTGTGGAATAAGCAGCTCTCTAACCTTCCAGAGGGCACCTTCTCCTGTGCAGTAATTCCCCCCAGACCTCGCTGGCACAGAAATCACTTGGCTAGATGCTGTCCACGTTGCGACGTGAAGGGCGTGTGACGGCCCTGTGACGCTCGTGGGCTGACAACAGGTCCCCTGCATGCTAGACCCATTGTTTCTTTTTCCATAAAAACTTCAAATTGTCAGAAATCTTCCATTGTCAGAAAGCTTGGCGTATTTCACGTTTTGCAAACAGGTTACAATGATGAATGATGGGATCCCAGGCTAGTAGCAAACAAATGCTCTTGCAAAATAATCTTACGTTTTTGCTTTCTTAAGTGACACACAGAAAAATTGAGGAACCTAAGAGACGAGTGTTGACACTTAGACCTCTCGTTTCGCTTCGTTTACTTTGAACCCCAGGTCATGAAAGCATCACTCCCACTGCACCTCAGGGCACCGAGCCCCCCTCAAAGGCAGGAGGCCAGCCTCCGGATGTGGGGGAGGGACAGGACCCCAGTTATTTCCTTGGCCACAAATCGAAGCACTTCCTGTCTTTATTTTTAGAATTAGAAAACCGGCACTTTTTTTTTTTTTAATCCCACCGGAGGCCACTTCTGGAGTCGGTCTGGTACAGTCTCTCATCCTCACTCCGAGTTTCAAGATGCAGCCGCCTCTTATTTCTCCTGGGGACACAAGGAAATTGTAGTAGCAAACGAAGTAGGATGAGGCAGGTCACCTGCCCCGTAGCCACCTCTGATGACCCAGCAGGAGTGGACTCCGTGGCGGCCCCTCCTCCCTCCTGCAGAACCGGAGCCTGCGGCAGCGCAGACGCAGACTGGGGAGCAGAATGTTGGGGGGCGCCGCGGGTGTCTCCTGGCTTCATGTGCTTCCATGAGCATCCGCCTCTTGCGCGTTGCCTAATATTAGGGATATTGGCCCTGTTCCTACCTAATGCATAGATTTCCTAGAAGTAATGCCGACTGGAAGCAAGGCTGGCGGGCCGGCAGCAGGCTGCTCGGAGCAAGCCGCGGCTGGGCCGGCCGGCTGCGGGCGGGGCCTCTCGCCGCCACATTTCCGTGGTGGCTTCGCGGCGAGCTTCCAGCCAGCACCAGGTCAGGCGCCGCCGCTGCCGGCATGGCCCCAGGGACAGGCACCCGGATTCTGTAGTTGGAGGTCTGAAAGGCTCGAGCACACAGTAACTTTGCGGCCCTCCCTGGGGGCGCACTGCGCTGCGGTGGGCCCTGCACTGGCCGCAGCGCTTCAGTGCGAGTTCGACTCCCGCCGCAGAGGTGACCCACAGGGCGCGGCAGACCGCTCCCGCCCGCCCTGGGTTAGGACTCAGAGCTGTAAGAGCAGCAACGTAGTTAATTCACAAAATGAAATCAGCGGAACGATGCGCGCGCCGAGTCGGAGCTAGCCAGGGTGTGACCCAGCAGGCAGCAGCGCCGGCAGCGCGCGGGGCTCCGGAGCAGACGCCGAGGCGCCGGGTCAGGGAGGAGCCCAGGCGGCCGCCCCCCAGCGGCCCCTGAGCCGAAGCCCGGGGCTCCGCCGTCCAGCTTGGAAACGGCTGGTTCGTCGCGAACCTCCGCCAGGCCGTCGGGTGCGGATGGCTGCGCGCGGCCTGGGGGCGGATCCGAAACCGGGGTGCCAGACCCCCGCGCCGCTTTCCTCTGCGCGGCGGCTCGGAGCCACGCGGTTACCCGCTCGCGCTGCTGACGTGCGGCAGCCCGCTGGAGCAGCGGCGCTGTTTGTGTCCAGTGTGTCCAGTTCGAAAGCAAGATGGGCGCCAGGAGGCAGCTGTGAGCCGCCTCTGTTCCGGACGGCACCCTGGCCCCCTCCATCAGCCCATCCGCAGGCTCCCCGTGGGGGGGAGAGGGTGGACACGCGGCCCAAGCGCCCACCTCCGAGGGGTCCACCTTGGTGGGCACATGGCCTCCAGGGACGTGGCTGCTAGGGGGCAGATGGACAGCAGTAGAGCTTGCTGGGGTCAGGGGCCAGAGCAAGGGACAGGAGACCAGTCACCCTCAAAATGTTCTCATCAAATCTAACTGTAAAAACAATCATTTAAGCCAAATAAACTGAATAAAAGTCAGTCTATTCTGGAGGGAAGGCGAGCGCCCGTGCAACTGTCAGGACTCCAGACCCCTCTCAGAGCCCTGAGCCGAGTCTCACCACCCCTGGGCCGGAGGGGCTCAGAGCCAGCCCACTTTAAGTCCTGCCTCTCGCTCACAATCTCTGTGACCTAACAGAGGGGGGCCTTGGGCTTAAACGGGGCGCGCCTCAGCACTATGAGGCCCTCCGCAGCCCCTGCAGCATGAGGTCAGTCCCGGACAGGGAGTGACCACAGGGTGCAGCAGACGGACCCTGTCTCCCTGCTGCTCCCCTCAGTAGTGGACTTGAGTGGACCCACCTTTCTGCTCCCCACGCTGTCTCTGGTGAATCCTCTCACCCCTGAACCTCTGGCCTGCGCCCAGCTCTTGTATGCATAAGTAAATAAACCTGGAAAAGAAAACATAGGGTGGGGCTTGCGGGACCCAGCGTGTGACGCCCAGCTGCTCCCTTCCTGCCCGTCACCTTCACTTGTCTTCTCTCTGCAAACCGCAGTGAGGGGCCCGACTCCCCTGCCGCTTGGCAGGATTAGACAAGCAGTGTGTGCCGCTCCGGACAGAGCCCCAGGGCCGGGAACGAGCTGCTGGCCCCAGAGCCTGAGCTTCACGGAGGCGCTGCCTGCGCCCCTCTGTCCAGCTTGACCTCGCAAGGCCAGGGAGGGAGCTCGAGGACACCGGATGGTGACTAGAATCTCATTCCCAACGCGTCCCATTCAAGCTGGCAGGGAAGCTGGCGCTTGAATTACTTCGAGACCCGTGCTTATTAATTGCGGATGAGTGGGAACCATGGCAAAGGGGTTGGATCAGATGACCCCCCGGCCACTGGTCAGCACGAACGCGAATGGCAGACCGTCTGTGGTCCCGGCCGGCCCCGCTTGGGCTTGGGCGTGCCGGTGATGCGGGGACCAGCCCCCTTCAGTGGTGACAAGCTCTGGGACCGGGGTGACCCGCCGGTGTGGGGCGGCAGGTCACACTGGGTCCAGGCTGAGCCGTCCAAGATGCTCTGCTGGCCCAGCCTCTCGGACAGCCCCCTCAGCCCTGTGTCTGCTTAGCTCGTCTCCGGGTGTTGTTACAAATGCCTTGTTACGTTGGAGATGCTTTCGCTCCGCAGACTTCATTTCCCAAGGCCTTTAATCAAAGGCCCCAGAGAAAGAGTTAGCTGCATGACCCCCACGCAAACCCACTGAATTACCTCGCACCAGTACGTGCCGTGGCAAAGTTGTCTAACTACTTGACAGATGCTTTTAAGCGTCTTGGATCAGACAGTCCTCTAATTCGCCTGATGGGCAGTGGCCAGCGTCTGGAATCCAGCCCAGGAGAGCAGGCTGCATGAGGGTGAAAATACCTGGCTGTGGACACACTTGCTATGTATTTGGGTAAATGCCGAGCCAAGGTGAGGGCAGTCATTCACTATTTGTAAGTTGACTCAAGCTAGCCAATGAGGCTTAGCCGTGTTTTAAAGTCCTTGAGTTACCAATCAGGTGACAAGAAGGAGACTATTTGCCGTAGGGAAACTCAGGTTCCCTCAGAAATGGAAACACGGGGTCTGTGTCTCCACCCAGGGCCTGTGGCCTGCTCTCCATGGCCCCCCCTCTTCCCTGCTTCACACTAAAGGTATGACACTGACAGTCTGCACTGACCACGCTCTCCCTGTCGCCTCTGCCCCCACAGTCCTAAGCCTCGTCCCCGCTGACCGCTCACACGGCCTCCAGCAAAGTGGCCCTCGTGCTGGTAGTGAAGCCCATTGCTGCCACAGTCAGTTCTACAATCTGTATGTGGGTCCTGCAAACGGCTGCACCCCAGGGCCCAGCACGAGTCAGACCCCCTCAGGAGCACCTGTCTGGACCAGGAGATCAGAGGCAGTCCAGGGTAAACCGAGGCAGAGAAGACACAGTAAAAGGCCTGTGGTGCCGGGGACACAGAGGTTGGGCATGCGGCGGTGGGGCTGTGGGCTGAGCTGACTCCGGACAGGGCCGCCAGCTGGACAGCTCGTGCTGGGGCGGGACGGGGGCCCAGGTGCTGTGCTAAATATTCCAAAGGAATCTAAAGGAAAGTGTCCATTTTCCTCTGAAGAGGCTGCACACTTTAACTGAAATGTCGCGCTGCTTTGGGCAGAAATGGTATCAACTCAGTTTGATAACACTAGTTAACTCGGGCTGACCCGAGGACCTCATTAGTAGTCACAGGTGTCTTTGAGTCCGAAAATGAAAGGGAGACAGCGATAAAGTACTTAAATGGTTCCTCTGGCAGACAAGAATCTTTAAAACACAAAACAGTACTTTGGTCAAGCAGTGAGAGGGAATTTTCATGGGGAGAATATTTAAAGAACTGGTACAGACATTTTTCCTGTTTAAATTCCATACCTAGTAGTATTGCACCTATTTGATTTGTAGGCAACCAACACAATTTCTTTTTGATCTTTCTCCTGGTTTATTTTGCTTAGTATTATCCCTTTCAGTTCTATCCATGTCACCGCAAAAGCATGTGTTTATCTTTTTGATCACCGAGTAGTATTCCACATGTGGTCTATATGCCACAAAATTTGGATATTTTATAGACATCCAGATTCAGTGGCAACCAACACAATTTTAAACTGTGTAAATAAAAGGAACTTGCAATAATCAAGCATCCACTTACTAACATCTGAAGCGACAGACCCAGCGAGGTGGCCGAGTGGCCGCGGAAGGCTCGCAGCCTCCACACCTCCTCACCTCCAAGGCTCTCGGAGCGCCCACGTTCCAGCTCCGACAATGGCAGGACTAGTCCCCACATTTTTTCTTTGCATGTTTCCCTCTTCTTTAACACTCAGCCAGCTTACTAGATTCTCCAGCCTGGACACGTGATTGACCTTCGGCAGACGTACAGCCAGTAAAATATTTATGTGGGTCAGCACTCACCCTGGGCTTGGGCTCCGATTCAGCCGTTGCAGACCTAGATCGCCTGCACGCCGGGACGCCCCGTCTCAAGTCCGAGGTGCATGTGGACCCCGGAAGGGCAGCGCAAGCTGCCCAGAGCTGACAGCCTCACACACCAGCTCTCGCCGCCCTGTGCGGGGCGCAGCCAGTGGTCACGCCCCACAGCCTCAGAGTGTGTGGCGGCTACATGCTGTGAGCGTGTGTTCCCTGGCGCTCTTATCCCTGTCACCGCCAAGGAAAGGTCACGAGTGTGAATGAAGACTGCAGAGAAGGAAACGCAGCTTGAAAAGAGCAAGTCGCCTGGCTGGTCCTTACCATCCCCTATCACAGCCATCTATTTGCTCCGAGAGCCTAAGGAGATAAAGGCTATTTGCCCGAACAGAAGCCCTGCGAGACACACTCCCGCGGTAATCAGTTATTCTGTCTTTGCAGGAGAACCTTGGTGTTTCTTTTCAGAAAAGACCTTTTATCTTTTTTTTTTTTATTTTAAGAATAAAATCTAAAGGGAGAAATCAGCTGCTTTTGAAGAGAGATCTGCCTCCCATCTCACTTCTGAACTCACTTCCTAACAAGAGTCAAATCTCACAGGTGTTATTTTCCACACTAAAGCCTTATCAAAGGCAGGCCAGATTCAGATAGGGGGCTTGTTAGATGCACTTTGTAAAAACAGTATTTATTTTAGAGGAATGCAAATATGGCATTTGGAAATTATGAAAGCTTCTTACTGGGTGATACCTAATACGTGGCTTGTCAAAGTCGGGGGTAAATAGGTGGTGAGTTCTTAACATGCCAGATGTGAAGGGGGGTGTTCCAAAAGTTCCATCCTTTGCTTCTAGAATGACCGGTGCACCTAGTCAAAAATCACACCCCCTCAACAATTGCCTCCGTTCCGCCACCATCAGCCTGTGGCTTCTGGGGTTCCGGCAGTGTTGAGGGGCTGCTCTAATGAGTCTGGGTTCTGGACCGATGAGCTGTTCTTACTGGGCCTCATTTTCCAAGGCTTTTATTCAAGTGAGTGAGGGTAACAGTTTTGAAAAGTGAACACACTGAGGCACACCCTCTGTTGACTGCCATCTCTTAAGAGCCCCAAAATGTGGCCTCACATTCTTACGGCTTCTGCTGTACTTACTTCTATCCAGTTTTATGTCCCTCATTAAATTAAAGCTTGCATCGTATGGTCCCCTAAATGTCCTTCAGACTGCCCCCCTCATTAAATTAAAGCTTGCATCGTATGG
>NW_004567102.1:87627314-87696087 GCF_000260355.1 Condylura cristata | reverse complement strand
CCCTCATTAAATTAAAGCTTGCATCGTATGGTCCCCTAAATGTCCTTCAGACTGCCCCCCTCATTAAATTAAAGCTTGCATCGTATGGCCCCCTAAACGTCCTTCAGACTGCCCCCCTCATTAAATTAAAGCTTGCATCGTATGGTCCCCTAAACGTCCTTCAGACTGCCCCCCTTCTTTCAGCCCAGCCTACACCTGTCACCCATGCTTTGCCACCTGGCAGGCGCCCAGCCTTCCAGCCCCCCTCTCCTGACCACTGCTTCCTAGTTCTCAGAGAGGCCCGCTGTCTGCCAGCCAGCCCCCGCCCCGCCCTGTGGCTTCCCCCGGCCTTCATGGGAAAGTCCAGGTGTCCTCACCAGGCGCCCGGCCCTCCCTGCAGCCACCCCACTGAGGGCCTTGAGCTCGCCTTTCTCTCTCCCTGCTCCACCTGCCAACCTTGAGCCCCCCACACGCCCCACAGCAGCCACCCTGCCCGCCCCCCGGCCTCCACACCAAGGCTGCACCCCTGGAGGCCCAGACAAAACCGCCTTCTGCTTTAGGATCATTGTCTCCAAGGGGCGCGCATTTGCCTTTTGTGTCTGCCAACGATGCTGCTTGGCCATGACCGTCTGAACAGCCGGACAGTTCAATGGGACTCATAAATCGCAGTCATTTGAACAATAAAGGATGATACGATCAATCCTACGAATTTTCCAGGGGACCCTCCGTTCTTTCACTCCTGACAGTTTTGTGCTGTTAGCAGACTGCCCCATGAGTTTGAAGACTTAAAAAAATCTATGTTGCCCTAAATCAGATTGAATTTGGACACACGTCCCCTTATTAGCGAGGTAAAGCTCAACGTCCACTCTCCTTCCGACAGAGTGGCAGGTGTTCGGGGATGGATAGCAGGTGTCTCGGTGCCAAAATGATAAAAGTATCTTGCGGCTCCGCTAGCGTCTCCTCCCGCAGGAAGGCGGCCCGGACGGAGAAGTCACCCAGGCTCGTCGCCGTGCGTGGTTCCCCGGGGACTGAGGGCACCCACAGAGACCCCCCCCAGGGCTCACGAAGTCTGCACACTGCCCACCAGAGGCGGGGACAGACATTGATCAGACAGACAGCTGGGTGGGCCAGACAGGACAGATGGCCCTGGCGCACGACAGAGCCTCCACTCGCCCCCAGGCCGCTTGTGCTTTAAGTGCAGCGTCAGCCGGTGCGCGTGGACACCCCAAGGACCTTGAGGCTCCTGAGCGGTGCCGGGTGTGCTTGGGGCAGACACTCGTGTGCCCGCCCCCCCCCACGAGGCGACGCCTTCGCTGGGGCGCTCGCGCGCTCGTGCCTGGGCTCCGGGAGCCTGGTCCCCACGCACCCGTCCTGGGTCTCGGCAACCGCCAGGGGCCTCGGTGGCCACCACTTCTGCCTGGAGTCCCACCTCGTCGCAATCTGTCATTTGCATTTCTTCCGCTCGGACCTCCTGGTGCCACTTCTGTATTTCCTAAAACCCAATCTCTCCTCTTAGAGAAAGCAAGTACCCCCAGTGTGCACACGGTGGGCGGAGCACAGAAACGCACACTCGGGGCGCGTGCGTTCGTCGACAACATGCTATACGCCTCATTTAAATTCAGGATAAGTGGGCTCCTCTGGTGTTACATGTGTAAAATCTCAGACTCCTTCAGAAAACACTTCGCGTTTGGAAAAGCCTCCGGGTCGCAGCAACAACAGGAGCCCCGGCTGGGTTCACACCTGCCCCCTGGCGGTGGGGGTGCTCTGTCCTGGCCCTGGGCTGGCACTGCCTGTGTCCAGGCTGGCCCTGACGAGGCCCCGTCGTCCACATCCCCAACAGGAAGCATCCCAGTGTCACTGCCTTCCAGTGACATTTTCCTCCACTTGACCTTGAACCTAGGCAGCGCATTTAAATCTGCAGTGTGGGGCTCGATGATGAACACTCAGCCCTGCTGAGATGCACATCTCAGCGGCGGGTAAAAGCAGCGGCCCCTGGAGCCTTGGATAAACCGTAGCGAACAAAATAAGGAAGGAGAGGCAGTGTCAGCCGTGACACCGGCCTACAACTTCTTAGATTGGTTATTCTTCCACCTGGAGACATTTTTCCAGACTATAATGACCAAAAGTAAAATATACTGGTTTTGCTGAAAATGACAGTTGACTGCAGGGTTACTTTGCATACAGATGCAGGATAAGTCTCCGTTCTTAGTTAAGAGAGAATTGTATTAGAATTAGAAGAACCAACACGTACATGTTTTTTCTCTAATTCTTTTTGGATTTTAGATTTTTTAAAAGATTTATTTATGCATGCATGCAGAACTGGGGCACAAGCCAGAGGTGGGGCATGGGGGGCGGGGACAGGATTCCCCAGAGACAGAGTGGGGAGCAGAGCAGGCAGATCAAAAAAGTCCACTGCTGAGGGGAGCAGCGGGGAGACAGGAGGGGGCTGCTGCACCCTGTGGGTCACCCCCTGGCCGGGGATCGAACTCGTGCTGCAGTGGCTGTGACAGCTTCATAGCGCTGCACTTTTTTTTTTAAATGCAGGGAGGGCCTGCATTTTAGATCTTGACAGGAAGCACTGATCTCCCTTTGGCGTTGGTCGGGGGTGTTATCCGCTCTGCCCAGTCAGCATGTCTCAGGTGCGTGGCGGAGTCGGAGTTGAGACAGCAGCAAAGTAAATCCCACCCGGTGTGCGAAGGGATGGCCAAAGAGGAGCTGTTGTCTTTGTCCACCAATTCCCTCTGCTCCTCCTCTGGAGCTTCACAATTCCCAAGTGACTGGATTCCACAGGCTTAGAGATGGCCAGCAGCCATCCGGCGAGTGGGGCTGGCGGCTGCCTGGACGCTGCAGACCTGGCTCGGAGGGCACCGCCTTGGGCCGTGTGTGCGGAGGGCTGCTGTGGGCACCCGCACAGCCCACTGTCCAGCACCAGGTGTCTGTCCACCGTGGCCAGCTGAGTGCGGCCAAACGCAGAGCCAGGGCCACCCAGGCGGGCTCAGCTCAGCTTCAGGAACCTGAGTTTGATCACCCAGGGGGCAGAGCTGACCCTCCCCCACCCGGCTCCCAGGGACACTGCTGGGTTGAAAGTCTCCGTGGAAAATCCCACCAGCAGGCGGCCATCTTGCAGAAAGTCTTTGCTTTTTTCCCTGTCCATTCATGGGTTTTTAACCAGGAGTGTCTATTACATTTATGCTGGTAGTTCAAAAATAATCCGTATGCTATTTTTTCCTGCATATTTGTGTGCACAGTGTGAGTTGTGGCTACCCTGACACTCACGGTCTCTCCATCAGAGGCGAGGACCCGCTGACCCCCCCGGGGGGTTGGGTTTTTTTTGGTTCGGGCCCCGGCGGTTGCTTGGGGGGCAGCCAGCCGGCGTGGACCGTCTTCTGAAGAACCGGCCGGTGGGCAGAGGCGGCTGGGCGGGCTTCCCACGAGCTGTAAGCCTTGCCCCCAAATCAGGGACCACTGATTTTCTGTGATTAACCTTTCTAGCGCTGGGGAAGAGCATGTTCTTACACCATGACACAGGACAAAAAGTCATTCTCTTAGCTCCACCTGCTGAGGCCTAAGAGAATTTTGAGCAAACACACATTTTCCACACTGCGGGCCCTGCCTGGCACCGTCGGCCGCCTTTGCCAGCACGGTCAGGACCGGCGGGGCCCTGCGTGTGGCCGGGGGCGCCGTCTCCCTGAGGGGCACCCAGGTCCCCAGCCCAGCGCTCGTCTGGCACTCCTTAAAACCCACCGGTAACAGATATTCAGGAATGCTTTCTGAGGGGCAGAAGTGGTTTTTTCCTGTAGTTAAAGACTCCAGCTTTCTGGCCCATGTCCTGACATTTCATGCCGCGGCGTGTTCAAGCAAAGGGCGCAGGCACCAGAGCAGCGCAGCCTCATGGAAATATGGGGATCACCCCCTGCCCAGGGAGGGCCCGTGGCCAGTCAGCGTAAAGGCGGTCAGGGGTAGGGGCCCCCCGTGGGGGTCGGAGCGCCGAGATCAAGTGGACGGTCGACCAGATGCCCCGCTGTGAGGTAGCCCCAGCCTTGGGCCAGGGAGCCTGTGCGTTTCTTTTCTAATTAAGCATATGATTGGTTGATTGATAGTTTTTTTCATCGTTGCTCGTTTTCATACAATGTTAGTTTTCTTTTCTCAGCTATAACCCTCTGGGGTCCCCACCGCCCATTCACCCGCACCCTAAAAGCAAGTGGTGTTTCCGGTCTTGCTGGATTCTGGGCCTGTCCATTGTCTGTCAGAGTCTCGCTTGCCACGCGTTAAGTGTCTGCCTGCCCGTCTCGCTGCTTCACGCCCGCTGGTGGCGCAGCGGTTTTTACAGTCGCCGAGCCCAGTCCTCCATGCTGCCGCGGAAGGACGGCGTTGACCGGGCAGTGATGAGATGTTTGTGCAGCGCTGCACTGCGGCTGCTCACGGTTCATCCTGGTGTTCAGAAGCAGCCCCTACCTGGAGCCCATCGGAGGAGCAGAAGCCCCTGCCCCCGGGGGGTGAGGGTGCCTGCCTTCCGGCCCCTGCCCGCCCGCCTTTCTCTCGTATGAGTCTCTACTTGTGCCCATAAGTAAGTTTCTGCGTCGGCCTTTCCCGTCCCCAGCGTTGCGACAGTGTGGCTAGTGCAGGCTGGCAGGATCTGTTCATGACGGTGATGTCCAGGCTCTGTCCTAGAAGTCGCCTTGCAATGGGGCACTCAGAGGGACTCGAGACGACCACGTGGATCAGGCCTGAGTCAGAAAAGCAAAACGCTAGGGGAGATTGGCCCTGGGAGACCAGTGTGCGACTCACAGTAGGTCCCCCGCGAGTCTCTCCAGACAGCTACGGCCCTGCAGCCCCCGGCCCGCCTTCCGTGGCCCGGAATCCTTCACAGCAGACAGTTTCCAGAAATGCGCTGAGTGATCTGACACATCTTATCACCCACCTGGGTTCTATTTTTACATAGAACAAATGTCATCTCCATGCTGTGAAGGGTATTTTCACCCCAGCCCCGCTGCTCCGAGCGGTGTCTCATCGCGCCGCCGTCCAGCTCCGCTCCCTGCCTGCGTGGGGGTCACGGGTACTGGGTGGTGGACGGGGAGAAGCACGTTGCCTTCGAGTCCTGGGGTCTCCGCTGCAGCTCAGACAGCAGGCGCTTGGTCACCTGCTCGGGCGGGTACGGCAGAGGGCTTGTTGCGGGGACGGCGGCAGCGGCCGGCACAGTGCTGGCTCGGCGAGAGGAGGTCAGCTCACACCCGCGTCCCTGAGCTCTTGAGGTGCGGAGGGAGCCTCGCCCCTGGCAGTGCAGGATCACGGGTTCTCCTGAGACGGTGGAGCTCACAGTTTTAACACGGGTGGGGCCTCCTTGTTGGCACAGGGGTTAAAGTGCAGCGCTGTGAAGCTGTCCGCAGCCCCTGCAGCAAGAGTCCGATCCCCCCGTAGGGAGGGACCCACGGGGCGCAGCAGACCCCTCCTGTCTCCCCGCTGCTCCCCTCAACAGTGGGTTTCAGTGGATCGGCCTGTTCTGCTCCCCACTCTGTCTCTGGGGAGTCCTCTCTGACCTGTACCCCAGTTCTTGTGTGCTTGCATAAATAAGTAAATCTTAAAAAAAACACTGGGGTGGACAGCAGCCTCACCCCACGCCTGGGGCTGCCCCTGACCGTTGGCTCAGTGACAGAGGTGGGACTGTCATGGCCCACGGCCCACAGGGCTTCTGCGATGGCGGGTGTGACCGGTCACCTGTACCTCAGCAGGTGGGAGCTCTGCCCGTCCCGTTCGCCGTGTCTGTCCTCTGGGAGCCCATGACGTGCCAGCCGATGCCATCTTCGAAGATAACTGAGCCTTTCTCCATGTGGCGCGTCACGTGACTCACCTGTTGTCTGCCGGCTTGCCTCCCCCATCCGGGCCCTGGAGAGCTAGCGTGAACTTATCCTCTCCACCGTCTTCAGAATTTCAGAGGCGAAGGCTGTTCGGTTCTTGAAATGTCTGCATTAGACAACATTTTCACACTCTGCATAGCTCTCCACCACTGAGCCTCAGGTATGGGTATTATTCTTCCCATAAAGTGTCAGTTGCCAGCTTCGCTGTGCGAGACACTCCGTGGCTGATACTAGCGCTCCCGCGTGGGGTGGGAGCGGTCACCTCCCGGCCTCCCCTACTGTGCTGGCTCTGACCTGGGAAGGGCTCAGTGCTGCAGCGCATGTGAGCTGGGAAAGAGGCAGAGCCGGCCAGCGCCCAGAACGCACTGACCTGAGGTGGCCGGATAACGTGCGGGCTTTGGTGAAGCCTGGTCAGGACCTGCAAGTGTGGCGCAGGGCTCTGCGTGCCCGTTTCCCGCTGCCCCTCCTCACCAGTGAAGCCCACCGCGCACACTGGGAGTTCGGGCAACGCTCCAGCAGGCCCCACTGCAACGCGCGCGCCGTGCGTCTCCCGCGCGCTGGCGGCTTTCGGCATTTGCGGGCGAGCTGCTGGACGCCGAGCGGCTGGTCTGCGCGCCCTGCGGGGGCCGGGGGAGGACCCACAGACCAGACCCACGTGCGCGTCCTCTCGGGCGGAAAGGGCACAGCACAGGCTCCCGGGGGAAGGGTCCGCTCCCGCCAGCGGCCCTGGGAGGAGGCGCGCCCCGGTTTCTGCGCCCGGGGGTGTCTGCGGGGAGCAGGGTGGTGTGGGGCGGACCGGCCTCCGCGCCGCGGAGATCCAGCAGGGAGCACGCGGGAGCCCCAGCGGAAGAAGGGTGTTTGGGGACAGCAGTTTTGACTCCTTTTTAAATTTGTGTTCACGAGTAGGGGCGACCCTGTGCCCGAGGGAGCAGCTCAGACAGGCTGCAGATGACCTCGATGGAGTGGCCTGGCCAGGCAGAGGAGCCCGCGCAGGGGCTCGGGAATGCGGAGGCATCTGGCAGGAGGGTCGGGCGGGGGCTTCCGGGCAGAGGCACCCCACTCGGTGCAGGGCGGGATTGGTGGCCCAGTGGGGCCCAGTTAGGTGTCCTGGTGTCAACAGCAGCTCCTTGGCGGGTCCTCGAACTTTTCCAAGTTTTGTTTTTCCAGTAACCAGTAGATCGTCACGACTTCGCCTTAGAGTGGGCTCCGTCTGCGGGTCTGACGCCCCCACTTCTAGCGGGAGAGCTGACTCTGGGTTAAGCGCTGGCGCAGGAAGGAGGCTGTTCAGGCCCCTTCTGGGAGCCCCTGAACTGCATTCTGGATTTGGGGGGAGCCTCAACATTTCGGTACTTTGTGGATTCTAACCAGGAGGACTGGCCCTGTTAGCCCTGCTTGGAGGACTCTGATAGCAACAGGCGAACTCCTGGCTTTAATTAGACACACACACTTGGATCAAACGCACGTTTTATTTTAACTTTTCTTTTGTTAAAAATAACAATTTATCGGCCCTCCCTGGGGGCGCAGCGGGTTAAAGCACAGCACTGAGAATCTAAAGCCGCTTCCGCATGAGTTCGATTCCCGCCTGCCCCGGAGGTGACCACAGGGCGCGGCAGACCTCTCCTGACCCGCCCGCTGCTCCCCTCAGCAGTGTACTTCGTCGATCTGCCTGTTCTGCTCCCCACTCTGTCTCTGGTGAGGCCTCTCACCGCCCCTGAGCCTCTGGCCTGTACCCCAGTTCTGTATGCACAAATAAATAAATCTTTAAAAAAAAAATTTATCTCTTGAACGTAAGAAATTTTGCCGAAGCTAACGGACCGCTAACTGTAACTCAAATGCTTAGCCAGCCCCGCTGGGTTTCAGTTCCACTCAGGGTAAGTTGGCACAGCCATGTAACGCAGACGCGTTAAACCGGTTGTCCTGAGCACGAGGCGAGGCTTTCGAAAGACAACTTCGGAAAATACACCCAACCAATCGGAAACCTCTGGTTGAAGAGGGTCACCCTCACCACAGCAGGCAGGCCTGGGGGCCACAGCACCCCGGGGGGAGGGGTCTGATGCGGGGTTTCCGGCGAGCAGCCCAGCGGCGCCTGCCTGGCCCTTCATCATGGACTCCCACGAGAGCAGAGCAGGGGTCTGAGGGCGCCTGGGGGTGCCTGGGGGGTGGAGGTCTGCCCCAGTCACCGGCGCCCGGCCATGCAGGCCAGGGGTTGACAGGTCACAGCTTCCTGTCTTACTCTCCCAGCAGCTGTGGGGAATTTTTGTGGTCACTCTCGCCTCAAAAATCAAAGGTGGGTGGGAGGGCAGAGGGGGAGAGGATGTGAGTGAGGAAGTGTCCGGGACCAGGCCCAGCCCGCCCGCAGCCTCTTCCTCCCATCTCGCAGCCTGGGCTCCTGTCTTCCTCCTGTGTCCCTGCTGGCCCTGCCTCGAGCCAGTGGCCCTCGAGGCCTTCCTGGGCCTTCAGAACCCAGAGGGGGCTGCCACACGTGGGATGGCTCTTTGTCTTCAGCGCCCCGCAGGGACGTGGCCGCCCCCTCCCTCCCGAGACAGTGCCGAGAGCCGGGCCTCTGCTGTCCACTCTGCGCAGCGGGCCGCAGCACACAGGCCCGGAATGAGCCCCGCCCGATCAGCCTCTCCAGCCGCGGCGCCGTGTCCCCGGGGTGTCCCTGCCGCTGGTTGCTTCCAAGCGACATGTGTCCCCAGAGCCTCTCCCGGCCGGCCGCGCCCCTCAGCCTGCCCTCACCCCGCCATGGGAGGGTCAGAGCTGGCTCCGCTCTGTTTCCTTTTTCTGTTCCTCCTGATTGACCTTGGGCCTCCTCTGCCCAACCCTCCTCTGCCCCTCCTCTGCCAGTACCTTAAGTACGTGGGCTTTGTGCTTGCTTTTGTTTTTCCCTCTCCAGACATAAAATCCCTCAGCACAGTAGGTATCAGCAAATGCCTGTTGATGATGGACTTAGACACAGCATTTGGGTTTATTTGTTTGTTTGGGAGAAAGAGGTCAAGGGGGCTCAGTCTCTAAGAGCAATTTCTGTAGAGGGCAGCTGTGGTTCTGAAACCAGCAGCAGCAAATTGCCACCCACGTGAAGGAGAAAGGGGCGCACGGCTGTCAGGCAGCAGCTGCCTCACGCCAGTGGCAGGCGGGGAAGTGGGACAGGGCCCAGGGAGAGCTGCGGGTCCTGGCCAGCTGCGTCCTCTTGGAGGAGCGGGCGGGGTGCAGCAGGCCGGGCAGGCGCCCCGCGGGCTGACGTCCTGGGGGTCTGCGTCTCCCAGGTGCGCGTGTCTCTTGGTGTGCTGACTTTCTGTCGACCTGTTTTTTACCACTTATCTGCAAAAAGCGTGTCACATTTTATGATAGGGATAACAGGCATATTTTCATGGACACAAATGGAAGGGCTCATAACGCTAGTCTTGCGTCCACGAAAGAGAACCAGGCGCATCGTTCCCCAGCGGGGATGAAGAACCCCCTCTGTCAGCCCAGTCCGGCAGCTCTTCCTGCCAGGCCACCGTGTCCTGAAACACATGTTAAAATACAGCCTTTGATGCGTGGGCCCGCGGCGGGGCTTCTTTCTGAAAATCACCCCTGGACACTGACGGTCTGGGGCTGGTCCTGGCTCTGAGAGTCCCAGCTGGATGCTGCCAGTGGGTGGCGGGCACTGTGGGGGAGCCGTGGGTCACCCACCAGTTCCCCGGCGACCGTGTGGACTCAGACACTCGGCCCCGGGCGCGGGCGGCAGAGAGATCCACCGAGCTCAGACATGGCAGTCACGCATGCCCACCCAGCTAGAGCCGGACCCCACCACGACCCCCTTCGGCGGCCCCTCCACCCTTTGCCTTCCTCCCCCTGGCCGGTCCCCCCCGATTCTGCAGAACCTCAGTGGACACCCCTCTGTCCTGAAGCGGACACTCGCAACTCGCCAAACTTCTGCTGTTTTTTCCAGTTGTGTTTTCTTTTGGAAGTAGGCGTGGCTGGCAGTGCTGTACTGACCAGGCACACAGGAGCACACTGGAGAGGTCGGGCCCTCTGTTCTCACATGAAAACCGCGGAGACGGTTCGCAGTCAAAGGCGCTATGCAGTCACTGCTATCATTTCAGCGGAGCCCCCGACTAAGCAGGCCAAGAAGTGCCCACCAGCCCACCACTAGGGAAAGGTCGCGGGTCTGAAGGGTGGGGGCCACACCGTCCCAGCCCTGGGGTTCTCCCAGGGAGGGCCCCCCTGCTTTTCGTGGTCGGCCGTGTTAGGGTCTGTGTTCCCATTGCAACCGCCGCCTCTGGGTGACTGACAGGTCCCAGAGCAACTCCACTTCCAGGAAACAAAAGCATATAAATATCCAGCGTGCGTGTTTTCAGAGTAGGGAGCAGGGTGTGAGCCGAGCAGGTGCATAGTGGCCGGTGACTGCTCTCAGCCTTCGGCCACACGAGGCCCCAGAACGTGCCTGGGTGAAGGGCTTCCGTGAGGGACGAGAAAGAAATGCGGTAAGCCGTGAAGCTGCGTATTTGAAAACCTCTGGGGATTCGCCAGTCCTGCCAATGCCAGTTTCAATCTTGGAAACACAGGATGCGTCTCCGGGGTCACAGGCAAAACCCAGAGGGCGTCTACCTCACTGCTCCAGCAGTGGCAGGAGCCGCGACCTGCCTCCTCGTGCGCCCCCTCAGCGCGGCTCTGACGGTCGTTCCCTAGGTGGGAGGTCTGTGGGACGGGGTCCTCTTGGACACCCCTCTAGCGAGCGTGTTCTGGAGCGTGGAGGGGCTCCTTCTCCCCTCACCCGCTGTCTGCGAGTTCTGGTATCTAGGACCCATCTCAGGGTGTCTTCTCCAGCCAGCTCCAGCTGGGCCACACCTCCCAAACCCTGCGCCTCCTTTAACAACTCAGATGTGAGCAAATGAGCGTGAGCAGGGGCATGACAGACAGTGAGGTCCTAAGAGGTTGCTGGAGAAATGTGTGGCTTTAGTCTAGAGAAGGGTGAAATGGCGGGATACTGGAACCTGGGGACAATCGGGAGCATATATGTATATATATATATGAACTATATACATATATATGTATGTATGTATATGTGTGTGTGTGTGTGTGTGTGTGTATATATATATATATATATATATATATGTAAGAACTCCATTCTCTCGAGAAATTCATCTATGTTGTTTCTTACAGAACTAGGGCCCATATGGAAGTAAATTTAAAAAGAAACCGACATGTTCAAAATAAGAGCAAATCTTTGAATTAGTGCTACTGAAAAATGGAGCAGGAATCATAGGAAAATCCTAAGTTCCACAACAGGAGGAGGGTTTTCCAGAGTCCAGATGGAAGCATTTAGAAACGTCATAACGTGAATTTCAATCCTGGGTGGACATGTGGCATCGGCTTTCTTCGAATATTAGCAAGCGCTAAGATGTGTGAAATGCGCAAGGAGCAGAGCCCTAACTGAGCCCCTCCCCCACCTCACTCCGCCATTCCTGCGAGAACAGCCCGCTGCGAGCAGTCTGCTTGCTACAGCCGTGGCAACGCCGTGGCCACTCCCCATGCCACGTGAGACCAGGCACCGGGGCCCACGCCGGAAGCCCCCGGCCAGAGGCGGCCTCGCTCCCAAGAGCTGCCCTCGGATGCTAGCTCAGCTGTGAGCCACTTCTGCCTTCTCAAGCCGCCCTTCCTGTCTATTTAATGTGCGTGTCGGATGTCCAGTGGGCACGCTGTCCCCGTGAGCCGCACGGATTGAGGCCTTCCCGCCACCCGGCGCTCCCGGCCAGAGCCCGCCTTGCCTTTTCTGCACTGCGGACGTCGTGCGCACCAGCTCCCGCAAGTCTCTGGGAGCTTGGTCATGAAGACTTTCTCTTTCATGACGCGATGAGCAGCTGCCCAGCTATTGCTCTTACTGTTGCATGAGATAGTCCATTGATTAAAATCTAAAACCTAGGAAGAGCTCTGTTTGCATTGGCTACTATTTTGCTGCGTTTAAAGACTTAGTACTCCTTAAGAGAACCGTAAATGGCTGATGTTCTTGGTGCTGCTTCACAGGTCCAGAATACTCCCATGTGCAAAATTCCCCAATGTTTTTATTATTTTTCCTAATCTAAAAAATAAATGTTAAAAAAAAAAACTAAGTAATCTAAGCAAGATACAATGAAAAAAGAGCATTGTTTGTAGAATTTCATTTGGACTATTTTAATTCGTTTTAAAATTATAAAATTCCATGAAAACAAAATAAAAAAGACTGGAGAAAATTATAAAATAAATGCCTTCAAGTTCTGGCTAAGACAGCCCCTGTTACGTGACTTTTTAATTATTACTTGTCAGCTTTGTGACACATAGCCTGGGTGTGCCCTACACACAACTCCAGGGTCTGTTCTGTTAGATTTTTTTCTTTATTACTAGAAAGAATCACATTTATAGTTAGATGCTTGTATGAAAAAGCAGTTCTAGAAAATTTTAAATTTTTGCATCATTGAATATAGTCCCAAGGTGACATACGTTGCCTTAGATGCTTTCTTGGTTTTAAGTATTGAAATTATGTTTAGACCTTTAGAGAAGAGAGCTATTTTAAAGGAAAACCTCTGCTCCACAGTGGTTTATCCTTTCTGATTTGTTACCACTTTAAGTCCAGGGAAAGGCCTCTGCTTGGGCAAAGCAGGGCAGCTGCCGGGACGAATCAATGCACAGGATGGACAAATAAGTAAAAAGTCACTTAAAAAAAAAAAAAAAAAAGGCATAAGGAGGGCTCCCCCTGGTGGTGCAAGGGGTTAAAGCACCATACTACGAAACTCCAAAACCACAGCAGCACGAGTTCAATCCCTGGCCAGGAGGTGACCCACATGGCGCCGCAGACCTCTCCTGACCCGCCTGCTGCTCCCCTCGGCCTGTTCTGCTCCCCACTCTGTCTCTGGTGAGTCCTCTCACCCACCACACCTCTGGTCTGTACCCCAGTTCTATAAACATAAATAAATCTTTAAAAAAAAGCATATGGAAATTAAAAAAAAAAAAAACACAAACAGATTGATAGGAAGGACCAACCCATTGTCATATTGCAGAAAAATCAGATGTTAAAACCGATTTCGAGCAAGAGTAAAAAATCTCCATGAAAACCCACGGCTACCTCTCAGAGGAAGGAAGCAGAGCACATGTAAGATATCGCTGTTCCCCTAATATTTCACCCATACTGCTGGAACCGTGAATTTTTTATGCTAATTAAATTACTGCTGTTCAGAGTGTGACATTTTAAAACACCTGTTTAGTGTATTTGTTATGTTGAAGATGTAAAAATAACACTTTGATGTAGAGTATCTGTGAGCCTCCCATATGCCTGCTTGTCCACAGGCGCTATAAATCCTAAAAAGTGCTTCTTTCCTCTCGGAGACAGAGCTTGCGTCCGCTCCCCAGAGACCTCTCACTTAGCGCTGTTGTCGTCTACCTGCGTGCTGACGTCGCCCTAATGTGCGATGATGATGTGTTGTATCGATTGTAGCAATAACAACCTACTCGGAATTAATCTCCATCTTTACCACATGACCGTACAGAGTTAAGCTTAAGCACCTTCCACTTCATTGCTAACATTAAAACACGGAAGTGGCGAGCGCGTCCCCAGGAGTTATTTCCTAAGTAGATGCTCAGGGCCCGCTGGAAGTCAGCCGTCGTGAAGTCTGTTTTGACCTCAGTTGTTACTGCCTCGTAGCTACCTCACACGTACAGACACCGAGGAGGTAGACGTGAGCAGTGGCGACGTCTATGAAAACCATGTGAGCGCATCGCCCTTTGGAAAGCGAAAATTTCTGTAAAGTTTTTGAAAGCATCATTCCCTGCTGAGGAGCTGGCTGCCCTTCATTAACTGAGAGAACGTGAGGCGAGGTGCCGGAGGAGAGCCAGAAAGAAACCCAGAGTTTGAGGCAAGGATGATGGGAAGAGTCACTTGGATACGGAAACAGGGTGGGGTCAGAGGAGCAAGGCTGGGGATGAGCACAGGCCCTGGAAGAGGCGGCTCATCGCTACACGGTCCTCCTCCATCCACCGGGAACCAGAGGTCCTGGCAGGCTCAGGTCGCCTGCACACACTGATAGTGAGTGCCCCTGAGTTCAATGATACCTCAAAGGACAGGACTGTAGACAGTCCTGTCCCGCAGGACTCGTGCGGAAAGAGAGAGAAGCCAGCACAAGGTGTTTTCACAGGGATGCTTAAAATTGAGAGGAGGCTTACGCAGAAAATAAAGCTAAACTGACTGAAGACACCAGTGAAAGGCCAGGTGTACGGTGCAGTTAGGCTGGTGAGAGAGGGATGACCCACACCGTGATGGAACATCTCCATGGGATTCCTGGACAAAAGGTCAAGCCGCAGACCTCCCCGTGAACACGAATCCTGAAACTGCCTCACTCAGCCGGCAAACACCCCTGGGCTTCGAGCGCATTCTGGACACTGATCGCGGCCCCGGGGTGCATCGCTGAACAATGAAGACGGAGATGCCCGTCCATGAGGACCCGCATCCTAGCAGGTGCAGACTAAACATCCTGCCAGAGATGGCAATTCAGTGTTTGCTGAAGGGAGAAGAGAGAGAAAACAGGCGCGGGCTGCAAGTCATGGCCACGAGGCGGAGATGTCTGCACAGGCTGCTGTGACCGACGTGCAGACTGGGGCCTGCACAGCACTTCACTCCTCACGTCTCTGGACGCGCAGAGTCCTGGATGAGGGGGCTGGCGGGTCTGGAGTCTGTGCCGGCTTCCTGGTTCAGTCATCTGCTCACACCCTCGCTTGGAAGAAGGGGAGAGGGAGCAACCTCGAGCCTTTTACTGGGGCACTAATGACACCCCAGAGGGCAACGCCCTTGACCCAATCATCTGCTCCTCTTAACATCACACTGATTAGGGCTCAGCTTAGGAATTGGGGGGCAGGGGGAGGATGCACAGATACTCAGTATAAAGCAGGAAATTTCATCGGAAATGGGGAGTGAAGGCTGGCTAAAGAGAGGGAATCCTGTCCAGTGTGCGGCAGCTCAGCGCTGACGCTGTGTATGTCGCACGTGATTTATCTTCGGAGCCTTGGCCTTCTGCGTCCTTGTCAGCGTTTGGCATTGCCAGGGCGCCTTTATTTGCTGTGCTGTTAGGAGCGTAGTGATGGCTCATCACGGTTGTCACTGCAGGCCGCTAGTAGTGGGCGATGCTGATGGCCGCTCCACAGGTTCCTGGCAGCCCCGCAGCCCTTTGGGGGAAGAGCTTCAGTCTTTCACCCACTTGTGAGTGCGCGTGTGTTCTTACTCGTGAGTCTTCAGAATCCTTTCCCCGTTCTGCACACAAGTTCTTTCTAGGTGTGTTCTTTCGAGTATTTCCTTCCATCTGTAGTTTTTTTACTTTTCATCCGTTTGATAGTGTCAGCTACAGAGAAAATTTGTTTATTATGGTGAATTGAAATTATCAAGTTTTTCTTTTCTGGCTCACGCTTTTGGCTCCAAGTCTAAGAAGTCTTTTTCCTAACTTTGGGTGATAAACATTTTCCCCTAGAGATTTTTTTTATTCTAAAAATGTTTTTACCCTTTGCATTTAGATATTTCATTTGTTTGCTTTATTCTGGTAAAAATACACACTGTAATAATTACCATTTTAATGAATTCCATGTGCAAGTTCAGTGACCTTAAGCACTTTCATCTCTAGATCTTTTGAATCCTCCCAAATGGAAACGTTGCTCCCCACAGCCATCCTTCTGTTCCAGCCTCCAGACTGCCCAAGGCCTCATCTAGGCGAGCACACACAGCACTGTCCTTTCTGAACAGCTCGCCTGCTTCTGTACAGAGCCTCTAGGGCTCCTCCCTGTTGTCACATGTTTTAGAAAATCCTTCCTTGCTAAGGCCAAGTAACACCCCTGTGTGTCCATACCTGTTTTATCAAGTGTCCATCAGTGCACACTTGAGTTACTTCTGTCTTGCATTTTCTTCTAAAGTTTTACAACTTTTTCTTTTTCATAAATTCTGAACGAATTGCTCTCCTGTCATTTTCTGTTTAATGATTTTCTTATATGTTTTTTAAAGATGTATTTATTTGTGCATATAGAACTGGGAGACGAAACAGAGGTGCAGGGGCGGTGAGAGGACTCATCAGAGACAGAGCGAGAAGCAGAACAGGCAGATGGACAAAGCACACTGTTGAGGGGAGCAGCGGGCGGGTCAGGAGAGGTCTGCCGCGCCCGTGGTCATCTCCAGGGCCCGGATTGAACTTGCGCTGAAGCGGCTGTGTCCAGCTTGCCGTGCTCATCCTAGCCCATTGTGCCACCAGGGAGGGCCCTGCTGTCATCTTTTACTACAGTAGACTCTGCTTCTCTCATATATATGGTGTTGCAGGTGCAACCTTGGGAGCAGTGTGGGATGGAGGAAAAATAACTCAAAGTCCATGTAGCGAGAGAGAGAGACTAAGAAGGGCCCTGTCTCTGGAGACGCGGCGCCTCCCCATGGCAAGTCTCGCTTTTATTTGGGGTCAGATTCAGGGGAGGTGAACGAGTCCCTGGAGGAAAGTGTGAGGCCTGTGCGTGGGATGTGGCCTGGGGGTGCAGAACAGTCTGGTACAAGCTGGGGTGCAGAGGGGCCGTGATCTGGGGGCGCAGGACAGTGTGGCCCAAGCCGGGGGTTCAGGGGGCTAAGGGCCGTGGCCTGGGGGCTCCATTGTTGCAGCCACTCAAGCGTCCCCCCTGGTCCCTGTTACACGTCCTGTCAAGGTGGCCTGGCCGGTTGTGCGCACCTGGCCGCCCACCTGCTGCTTCCAGCAGACATCCTCGAGAGAGGATGTCCTGGAGACAGGCCCCCTCCTGCCTCTACGCTCAGCTTACCCAGCAGCAGCTCTGGGCGCCCAGCAGCACCCCGAGAAGAAGGGGCTGTGGAGATCCACATGTGGCAGTAAGAAATTGTATTTTTAAGTTCTAAAAAATAATTGAAAATTAAATGTACATTCATATTAACAAGCATAATTTTAGATTAATAGGTTGTTCTGGGGGGGAAGCAGAATTTATTTCCTATTAAGTGTTGCAATTACTTGCAATTAACCAAGCAGAAGGCCAGTGGCGACGCTGATTTGGCGTGAGGTCCGTGGCTGGCCCTGGCAGCTTATCAGAAGTGTGTCCCCGCTGGCTAGAACAGGACATGCCTGCATGCCTGGCAGTTGAAGGTTTCCACAGTTTCTTTAGGAGATGTTCTATTTATAAACTCGTACAGTGTCTGAGCAGGAGAATAAAGATGACTTGAAACGTCTTTTGAGTTGCGACCTCCAGGTTGATTGGAAATGCACGTGTGTAGTACCGTGCGGGTCAGCACTATTTCGCTGGGGTCAGGGCACACTTGGTGCAGGCACTGACCTCTGCAGGCTAATGCACACCCCGACGTTTGTAATTACTAGGAATCGGTAATGGCTCAAAGAGGATATAATTCAAAGATTTCTGATTCTGTATTAGGTTTAAAAGAAAATTTGTGTAGATGATAGAGCCAGGACAAAACAGTTCTCATGTGCACTCCCTAGCTATGTGAAAAAGTCATCACTTAAGTTAAATGTTTACCAGCAATTCACAACTGAGGTATAAAAAGTCAACAACTTTATTTTTTGTATTTCATTTTACTTGTTCCAGGAAACTCAGAGTAAGTAAAAAGACATCACATTCCATCAATTTTGAACTTTTCTTATCCGAAACCGTAACAGGAAAGGGTTTCTTAGGACCAAAATGTCCTCTTTTACACAAACACTTAATAAAAGAATTGCTCACACATTTAGAACTTCTTATTTCATTTAGAACTTCTTATTTTTGTGTTCAAGGGCAATAAAAGAAGTGTTTTGCTTGCAACTGTTGTAGCTCTATCATCGATCCAAGTTTTCTTTTAAACCTATTGTGGAATTAGAAATTGTTGAATTATGTCCTCTTTGAGCGTTATCACTTCCCAATAATTAGTTAAGAACGCCGGGGTATGTGTTAGTTACTAGGGTCAGTGCCTGCACCAAGTGTGACTTATCCCATGCAAATAATGCTGCTGATGAGACATGTACTATGCAGGTGCCTTTCAGATCAACTCAGAGGTCAGCACTCCAAAACGTATTGCAAGTCAGAGCATATCCTTAAGTTTTCCCAGGCAAGTGGAGAAGTTTTAGACTCCAACAAGCTATTCCACTCCCTCTTTCTTGTATCATCTCCCCAGCCAGATCCGAATTCAAGGTAGCCCTACCCCCAGGCCTTCTGGCAGGCGCCCAGGTCAGTGCAATCAGTGGGACAAATGCCATCAAGGACTGTCAGGGTCACTTACAGAACACGTTGACAGGGGATATACTTGAACACTCCCAAGAAAATGACATGCAACTGAGACCTAAAGAGTGTGGGTGAATTAGCCAGGAGAAGGGGGCTAGAAGGAAAGTCTTCCAGAAATAGAGAATGATGACTAGAGACTCGCAGTCATGGCCGCGCGTGGTCTTTGGTGGGGCTGCGGGGCTTTGGTGAGCGCGCAGGTGAGCTGGGAGGCAAACCAAGGCCACACCAGCGTGACAATTAGAACAAAAATGGGGAAAAAACTCAAGACCAGGGAGCGTGGCTTCCCAGGGGATGACATCAGCGGCCGTTCAGGAGCCTGTCGTGATGCGCTGGCGGGAGACCATGCAAGCAGCAAGACCCGCACTGCGCCCGCGCAGCCAAAGTAACAGGCGCCAAGAGAACCTGAAAGCTCCCAGGCAGGTCACTGTGCTGGCTAGTAGGGAAGCTGAAGGACTGTATAACTGAGAAAGCACTTTACTAGGTAAATGCATGCATGGGAAGTCTTTAATCTTTAAGCTTGGGCGATGTGCACGCCAGCGAGACACCCGCGCGGTGGTATGTGGGTATATCTGTACACTTTCTATCCTGTTCCATTGGTCTGTTTTGTCTGTGCTGGCACAGTAGCATATTATTTTGATAACTAGTTTTATAAGGTGTTCTGAAAGCAGGTAGTCCGGGTTGTCCAAATTTGCTCTTTTATTAAAGTACTCAAATATTCTAGGTATTTTTTCTTTCCATATAAGCTTTAGACTCACTTGGTCAACTTCTTAAAAGACAAAAAAAAAAAAAAAAAGGCAAGTAGGGATTTTAATTGAGATTACAGTGCATGTACAGAACCTTTCAGGAGAACTTGACATACTCACCAAGAGGCTAGAGTTTATCCCTGGAGTGTGCCATCAATTTATTGGGACAGTTTATTCAGGCCAGGACCAGTTATTCCCATGGCTAGAGATATGAAACTTGAACTTTCCCAAGAAAATGACATGCAGCTGAGACCTCAAGAAAAGAGGGTAGAAGCAAAGTTTTATAGAAACTCTTTTTCTAGGCATATAATTTTCCATTAACTTAGTAGAATTGGATAATAACACTGAAAGCTACAGAAGTAAACTGCTGGAGAGGAGTCACATGTGGGAAAGAGAGCTTTAAAAATCCCAGAGACAATCAGCAAGACTAGAGGCTTTCAGAGGCCTTTTACCCTTACTGTCTCGAGAACTTTTTGGGCCTGTGGGCATAATTGAATACGTTTCTCTTTTACTATGGTTTGAGTTACAAAACAATTTTAAGAAGAAGTGGTCAAGTTAAATTCATGGGTGAAGGTTATAGAGAGGAGAAGGAAAATCAGGAATTTGGGAGAATTTTCTTTCAGAGGAACTCTGATACCTTGTTGGAAAGCTTTGTACTCAGATCCCTCTAATTCCCCACTTAATTAGCATTTTTTTCTGTGCCAAAAACAACATGGCATTTTATTCCCATGACTTTGCTCAGCCACTGTGGGCTTAAGAGAAAGTTTACCTTCTTCCCAGGTGGGTCGCTTCTTCATTCTATGCATTGGCAAGTTACTCAGCTGGTCTAAGCCTCCAATTCACTTTTGGGAAAATAGGTATAATCATATGAACTTCACAGGGTCGCTGTGGGAGTCAAATGGAATCCTTAACTAAAGTGACGTCACGTGCCTGTCACACTGTAAGGCTGGATAGACAGCATTGCCTAAATGATTGGCATCCAGCGCTCTGTCCCCATGGGAGGCTTGACCCCGACCATCCTCTGATCTCGGTTGGGCTTGTATAGTGCTTTTATGGGCTACTGTTATTAAGTTTATTGCAAATTTTCAAATTTGCTGATCTATAAGACCTGCTACTCTATAAGGTCTTTCTCACTACGGAGTCTGCCTCCACATTCTTGTAGGGCTCAGTATGATTTTTTTGATGTTTTATTTGAGATTTCAAGTATGCAGCTAATTCAAATATTAGATATATTTGTATGCATTCTAAATACCTGTCATACTTATTTCATACATGTATGATAGGTATTTCTACTTTCATTGAGCTGTTTAATCTTTTAATCATGACTAAGTTGATTTTAATTCATCTTCCACTAGAAGCTTTGGCTGGGTTTGACCTATGTTAATGTTTTGCAATTAAACATGTGCCTTGCTAAAGAGTTGAGATCCTAGCCCATTTGTCCAAGAAATGAAGGATGAATAAATTGTTAGGGTGAGTAAATGTATAATGAGAGAATTGGAAAAAAGAGTAACAAAAATAAAAAATAAAAATGTAGAAGTCTACATAAATATGGACCCTGACATGGAAAACCCTTCTACGATTAGAAAATGCCAGCGATTGATTTTCAGTAATTGTCCCTCCTTGATGTTTAATTAAAGAACATTCTCAATTTAAAGGTCATGGTGCATTGAGTTTTTCTAGATGATGGTCGATGAGAATGTGTTTGGAAACAGCTATTGAACCCACCTGAGGCTTAAAAGATTAAGGAAGAGTGAGGAAACACTCTTAATTCTGCGATTCAGTCCTGGGGAGGTGAAGTACATTTTATGTACTACTGGCTAAGAGGAGAAAATTAACCAGCAGCAACGATAAAGGGTGTTGGGACTGGAGGATGAATTAATGGTCTTTATGACTGGTGAGGCTTAGATTGAGAATATTTTTGAAAGACTAGGTTCTATGGGAACTACTAGCGCACAATTGCTGCCTAGAGAAATCTTAGCTTTGCACAGAATTAGCAGCAATTATTATAATGTGCGCAGCTGCCATGCCGAGGCTTCCCTTCTAGAAGTGGGAGGTTACATGCAGCAGCTCTTGTACAGCTGCGTCAGTGAGAACCTCAGGAAACAAAGCTTTCTGATTCTTAAAATTCTGGGTCAGGCATCAGACCAGTTGGACATCGGCGCTAATTTCCAAACTTCAGATACTATGCTGTGACCCCCTCACATACTGATCTCAGCAAATGGAGGCCGCACCACCCGGAGCCACGAGGGTACAGGACTGCCAAAAGCCTGCGTAGCTGGGATCGTCCTGAGCTGTGGCCAGAGCCACGTGATGCTGAGAGCAGGAAACCGGAGCGGCCTGTGCATTGCACGCGTCAGCCAGGCAGGCCCAATCCCGGGGGAGCATGCGGGACTCCCCTGGACTAGTGGCTGAGGTCAGATGGACAGCTCTGCCCGGGGCACGTTCGCCTATCGGGAAGACGGACACTGAGTGTGATGGAGGCTGAGCATGAACATTGTGTTGTTTTCCAGGAAAACCACACAGAAATGCATGTGTAGCACTTTTCCACACACACACATCCTCAGACCTGAGTTCTCTGCTTCTGCAATAATTAAAAAATAAATGAATAAATGTTCATAAGGATGTACAGTCTTCTACTTCGGAAGGCTCTGACCAGAAAACACACACCCGCACACAGCGCAAACCTCACGTATGCACAAAACCCAACGTTCTTGTCCAAGAACGTTGGACAAGATCCTCTCAAGTGGCCTCTACACCTTTGTGTAGGGGACGGGAATCCCCCCAGGTGGAGGCGGCCCTCAAACTAGACGTATGGAACACTGACGGCCTCAGCAAGGCCCAGAGGTCCAGGCTCCTCTTACTTTTAAATAAACCGTACCGCACTATAGAGAGTCCTCTCCTCTATGGAACAGTTAGTTCCACAGCGTATAGAATTCCAAACGCCTCCCCAAATACTTTAGACCAGGATAATAGGGTGTCAGTGCCTGGATGACATTTCTAGAGGATCGGAGACCCTGAAAGATGGTCCGTCTTCGTTTTGGACAAAAACCGATGTCCAGAATTGCACAGCGCCCTGCCTTTCCCTAGACCCTTCACCTCCCGATGGCGTCTGACTCCCTGGAGCCAGCTCCCCGATGCTCCAGGGTGACCAGCAGCGTCACCTCCCTTCCCTCGGGCAGAAGAATGAGAGAGTTGCACCAGGCTCTGGCATGTTCTGTGCAGATGCAAAAACAGCCTGTTTGCGAACTCTCATTAGAGGACCGCCTGCCCCTCCCTCCGGGTGGGCACCCTGCCCTCTTTACCTCGGGGCGTGGCCTCGGTGCCCAGAGTGCCCGATTGCGGCTAGGGGTGGGGTCCGGGGTAGGGTCGGGCAGGGGCCTCTCACCGAGGGCAACAGCACGGCGTGAGGCGCGCTCCGGGCAGCCGTGCCTGCTGATGGCAGCGGGAGGCACTGGACCCGAGATCGCGCCCGCAGACTGCAGGAGCCACGAAGCCTCCGGCCGCGGCCCGGGCTCCCCACCCGCCTTGACCCCGCTGCCACCCCCCACGCATGCACACTGCCTCCGGCCTGTGTCGCTTTGTGCGACGCTGGTGGGCGCGCCGCTCGGGCCTGGCTGCCTGTCTCTCCGGCGCAGCCCCGGGGCTTCTCACTGCTCCCCAGTGCGGCGTGAGGCTCCGGGCCGCCCCCGCCAGGCCACAGCCGCCCACGCCCGGGGCAGTCAGCAAGGTGCTGCCAGAGACTGTGCTTGCGGTGTGTCTCCCCGCGCTGTCGGCGCGCTTTGGCCCTTCTCTGTCTCGGGGAGCTGCGCTAGTCACCCTCTCTCCGCGCGCCCCCCTCCTGCTCCGGGGGCATGGTGTCACCCCAGCTTCTCCGCGGGGGGCTCAGCCCCGGGTTCATCCTCATCCTTCTCGCCGGAGGCCATTTCTGTCGTGAGATCTCATACTAGAGGAAAAAGCTGTACTCGAGAAAGGATGTCTGCTCTCTCGGTTGCTGTTTAAATTCATTTCGAAATGGCCCGAGCTTTGCATTTCACGGAGATCGGCGTGAAAGTCACCGCTTCCCGGCGAGGTTGCCTCTGAACCCACATTCCGCTCCCGGGAGACGGAGCCTCTTCCAGAGAGCCCATCTGCGTCGGGGCACATGTTGGCTGCCGAGGTGGCCGCCAGCGACACCCAAAGGTGGCAAGGGGCCGGGAGAGCACATCTCGGGGTGTGGACAGCCCTGCCAGCCCAGAGCCATCCGGGCGTGAGTTCCCGACCTCTGTTCTCGGCAGGAGGAGACTCCTAGGTCTCGTCCTCTGGAGCGGTTCCCTGGTCTCCAGTGTGTTCTGCCCCCATGTGCTTTCCTCTGAGCTTTCGCCTGGACTGGTCACTAGAGTGGCACCTCGCTTTCCTTCCCCTCCTCCCCCCTCAACAATGGCAAGGCGGTCTTGGGGTTGGGGGAGAAGCTGAGCCCTGGGCCCGCCGGGCTGAGCTGTGAGTCTCTGGCCTCTGAGGGGTCCACAAACCTCAACTACCCAGCGAAAGCCCTGGGGAGGTTTCCAGAAGGTCCAGCCCAAGCCCAGCGGAAGCTGACCTGCAGGACTGAGGCCAGGTTCTGTGTTCTGGGAACACGCCTGCAGGGCTGCGGGCTGCAGCGGCCTCAGCGAGCCTTCAGCTGGGAGCCGGGGTGCTGGTCACAGCCAGGAGCCCACTCTCAGATCAGAGACCCAGGGAGGCTCCTGGGCCACCCTGAGGTCCACATCCCTGGCGCCGGGGAAGAGGGCACACTTGCCAGGAGTGTGCCAGGAGAGTGCGAAGTCACTCCTGACCTAGGGGGAGTCCCCTGCGGGACCCACAAAAGGAATCGCCCAGTGCCTGGGTGTTGAGTGGGCGGGGCATGATGACTTTTGCAATCTCTTAACCCTTCTCTTCATTTCAGTGTTTCCCAAAAAGAAGAGAAGTCCGTAGTGCTTTTACTTAAGTGGGTGGAGCTAGGTAGCTCCACAGAGTTGTAAACTGTGTGCCAGCTGCTGAAGAGCTTCTTAAAAAAAATGGGCATTTGTATTATGTGCTAAAACTTTGGACTGATTACTTTTTTTCTTAAGTTTTTTTTTTTTTTTAAGATGTATTTATTTATGCACACAGAACTGGGTACAGGCCAGAGGTGTAGGCAGTGAGGGAATTCACCAGAGACAGAGTGGGGAGCAGAACAGGCTGCCTGACGAAGCACACTGCTGAGGGGAGCAGCGGGCAGGTCAGGAGAGGTCTGCCGCGCCCTGTGGTCACCTCCGGGGCAGGCGGAGATTGAACTCATGCTGAGGCGGCTTTAGCTTCTCAGTGCTGTGCTTTAGCCTGCTGCACCGTTGGGGCAGGCCCTCTGATTACATTTTTTAAGGGCAAAACTAGGTCAAATGCATCCCAGGAGTTGATATTTCACTGTTTGCTTTTTGTCGATGTCAGGTTCATTATATACCTGGCCAGCTGCGGCTCTGGTTCCTCCATCGTCCAGAGAAAACCTGTTCTTTAAATTAGCAACCAAATTCAGTATATAAAATCTCCACACACATATGTCTGGGGTGAATCATCTGATAAATGAAGTGTGTTAAAAGTTCTCTGGAGTCTTTATGGCATCGAGTTGCTGTTCAGCACTAAGCAATTGCAGCATGTCAGGGACGCTGGACACGGCTGTGCTCGGAGCCCTGCATTTCCGGGACAGTCAAGGTGACACCTCCAGGAAGATCCTTTCCCTTTCCTCTGTCTTTTGAGGACGTCCTTCACGGGAGCGCAAGGGCATTTGCAAGGATTTCCAGGCTTTTCCATCAGCTGCTCAGCGCCTGTGGCTTATCTAACTGTGATATATGGTAAATATTTTCCCTTGCTGGAAAAGGGCTGAGAGCTATTTCTCCGCATTGATTGAGCACATTAGGCTAATATTTATCCATTTGAAACTTTGGGAATTGGCCGTACATCATTTAATAGCTGTGCACCAGTTATAAAAAGTAATTATAGAGGAGAATTTCCAAAAAATTAAGTCTGGGAGAGAAAGCCTATCATAAGTGATTTAGTGACGATTAAGTTTGGGGAAAATTGAGTTGTTCATGATACTTATTAATTTTAAAAGATATGGGTTTTTCCAATATTGGAAGTAAATGGAGGGTTTCTAACACTCTACTTCAAGATTATTTTGAACCCTGGGGCTGTGGCCTCTACTGTGTGTCATAATTAGGCGTATCTCTGAGCAGAGACAGCTGATGCTGAGTATCTTCTGGAGAACCTGGATACAGAAATGTGCCCCAAGCTTGCCCTTTCCGCCAGCCGGCCAATGAGGTTTACACCGTTGCCTGGGTGGGGGGCTGCGTCGCAGAGTTTCGCCCCCTCACAATGAGACCTAGTCAGTGATGACCCTGCGCCCCCATAAGAAATGCAGGCCACAGGAACAGCCATGATTTCTCAAGATAATTTAGAAATCTGTCTTTTCATGAAAAACAGCAAAGAACCTTTTGTCACTGATTTTCAAAAACTGTAAGGACCAGTTCTCTTTCTGAACCTCTTTGGTTCCTTAAAGCATCTTCTTCCACATTTAAGTATCTTTAACTTCTAAAAATTTACCTGCTTCTATGATCAGAGGAAATATGTTGCTTAGAGTCATGGACACTTTATCTCTAAGCTCAAGGATAAACTTGTCCAGGGTTCCTGAAGCCAGTGCACTTTAAAATAGGGGTGCTTTCCCCAGCCCATGGATGCGGTGCGCATAGTGTGTTTCTGTATTCTCCTTTGTCCGGCCATTCACAGGTCAGGTTACCGTTTCACAGGTGCTGTGAGAGCTTGGGGACGTACCTGGCGAGCGAGTGAGCTTTCTAAAACGTGAAACTGGGGGCCAGGGGAAGGGAGGCGGGAGGGAAGGGAAGCTCACAAGCCCAGGGAGAGATTTATAAAAGTGAACTAAAGAGAACGCCCAGCAACAAATCAAATGGTCAGCCCACCCAACACCAAACCCACCCATGCAGGAAGCCGCTGCCCTCCTCGGGGGTCTCATTACTCCCAACATTTTCCTCTCTCCCGGACTGGTGTCAATGCATCAAACAAAAATAAGTCCCTACAAAAAGAAAGTATATATATATATATATATATATATATATGTATGTATATATGTATATATGGGGGGGTGATTGTACCCCCTTCCCAGATGGTGGCCGCTTCTCTCTCTCCCATTTCCCAATTTCCATTCTCCAATTCCCCAGATGAAAGCTTCGGCTTCTAAACCCAGTTTCATCTTCTCCCCTCACAGATTCGGCCAGGAGGCCCAGAATGTCAAAGCTTCCACAAAACAAAATTTAAACCACTGCTTTGCCTCCTGCCTAATGTCATTCAAGTCTGGGGGTGAGAAATCGTGCTGATTTCAGCAACAAGCGCTGAACCTGCACCACACCCACCAGCGGGGTGACTGTATTCTGCAGGGTGGCTTTGCTTTTCGGCATGCTTCTTCCAAAATGTAGTCTGTGACATTGTTATGTGTTTTTACTGTTTGCTTCTTGTCTTCCTTTTTTTTTTTCTAAGATTTATTTATTTATGCATACAGGGCTGGGGTACAGGCCAGAGGTGCAGGGGCGGTGAGAGGATTCACCAGAGACAAAGTGGGGAGCAGAACAGGCGACTGACGGAGTCCACTGCTGAGGGGAGCAGCGGGCGGGGCAGGAGAGGTCTGTGCCGTGCTATGTAGTCACCTCCCTGACCAGGGATCGAACTCGTGCTGAGGTGGCTTTAGCCTGCTGCACCACAAGGGGGCCCATCTTTCTTTTTTTTAAAGACTCGGATTTCTCAAGGTTCTTTTCCTTGGAGTAAATGTTCCCACCTGAAAGATGTGCTCCCCATCAGCGGACGCAGGCTCCCGGGAGGCGTGCCTAGCCCGTGTTCGCTGTGCCAGACCCACACTGCTAATCATTTTACCTGCGTCTTTTTCTCCTTTTCCTTCATAGATTGCTGTCTCTATGCAGAGGCAACCTAGAAAATTGGAGACAGAATACAAATTTAACACAATTCAGGATAATCCGCAAATAGCAAACTCTAAATACCTGGTGCTCAAAGGGCAATTACAGCCAAACCTGATTATTAGAGGATTCTGTATCTGAAAAAAAAAATCACCTATTGCCAAAATGTACTTGTAACCCCAAATCAGCTCTTCTGGAGTCTTTGGGAAGGCTCGGAGGCAGCAGCAAGCCAGCACCTGCCCAGCTCTCGCAGCGGGCAAGCGTCCTTTCCACATCCAGCTGCCACATTTGTTACGCTTGGTGATGATCATTTCGCGGTGTAAATGGCCCCCAAGCCTTGTGTGAAAGTGCTGTCTGGTGTCCTAAGCACAGAGCGGTTGGGATGTACTTTATGGAGAAAACGTGTCAGAGAAGCTTCTGGAAGGCGCTGTTGGCTGTGACTTTAGTGCTAACGAGTCAACAGTGTACATTAAATAAGGTGTCTTTAAGCAGAAGTGTGCATGAACCATGATTTCACCTCCATCCGTTGATGAAAAGCCTCAGCTGCCCTGGGAGCAGCATGGGCAGGGGGCCACTTGGGGCTCACGGAGCTTTGTGGGACTTAACTGCCGCAAGTAACAAGAATGAACTAGCTATATAGTTACAATCTATGACTGCAAATATCTGGAGCATCAATATCCGAACCAAACTGCTCGCTATTTATGTTTAAAAAGTGGGTTTTTGAATCAAGATGCAACAAGTGAGTTAGAATGTAAATGTATTAGGCTTAAAGAATATCATGATTAAAATTTTTGCAGCGTAAATACTTACTCTGAGGCCTTCGTATCTGTTCTGTATTTGCCGGTTTTGACCCTTCCAGTCTGCTCCAAGCACAGTGGTTGTGCACAAAGGACGCTGGACCGATTTAAATACGGGCTCCAGGCACGCTCCATTGGGAGGGCTAAGAATTGGCCGCACAGAAAGGCCCATTTCCCAGGTCGCCTTCCCAGATGCTGGCTGTTATTACTTTCAGTCCCAGCCTTTGTTGACCCTCGATTCCAGAAAAAGTGCTCCGGGAGCAAGGCCAAGCTGGGGGGCTGACCAGGCAGGATGGGGGTGGGGAGAGGAAGGGCCCCTCTGGACACAGAGTGGGGCTGAAGGCTGCCAGGCGTGCGTGGTGCTTAGACTGTGGGCGGAGGTGCCGTGCGTAAGGCGATGCCAGATGTGGGTGGGAGGCAGTGAGCTCGCAGCGCCTCCAGCTTCTTCCCCTGAGGGGTTTCTGGGCAGACCGTGGGGGCCCGGCCGCTGCCGAGAGCCCACTCTGAGGCCGTGGCTGCAGATCCTCTCCACACGGAGCTCTGTCTGTAAGCAGGAGCAGGGCAGGGAGGGCTGGCGGCTGGGCCCGTGGAGGTCCGTGCTCGCCGCGTGGACAGTGGACCACCAGGGGAGACGTGAGCAGGGGGCCTCAGCGCCTGCCGGCGTCCACACTGGACGTCATGTCTTCCGTGTCACAGGAGGCCGCGGGCCTGTCTGTGAGACCCGTGCTGAAGCCTCCGCCTCCAGCTGCAAACAAAGCGTGTTGTGGCAATTCACTTAATTCTAAGTTAAATTTTTGCTCCTACTTAGCGTTCTTTGAACATGGGAAAGGAACACGGATGCATGGTTCGGCCCGGGCATGAGAACTGTTGGTGTGTCCAGGGGGCGGCCGGCAGGTGGCCCGGGAGTGCGCGGGCCAGTGACACGGTGCGTGGTGTGAAGGCCGGCCGGGGGACCCGCAATTTCTCGGCATCGCAAATGCCAGCTTTTATTAGAAAAGGCTTTGAGAGTCCCTATCGGATGCCGAACACTCCAGAAATTCATAATTTGACCTTTTCCTTGAGAATTACTATATGACTTAGGATGATGGAGCTCAGGCAAAAGCGTGTGTGTATCCAGATTCACTTTTTTGTGGACAATTTAATTCTCTCTCTGGTGCAAGCACACTTGGAGGAGAAACTCGCACACGTGGTGAGTGCTCTCCAGGGCCGGCAGGAGAGCAGGAGTTAAGTAGCAGGTATCAGCCAGCGCTATATTAAATTTTTCTTTGACTGGGAACAGATTATCTTCATAGTCTTTGCACTCAAAGAAATACAGTCAGGAAGCAATAAGCGTCCTCGTCCCTCGGCGGCCTCAGCCCAAGCCGACGCCCACCGTCCGGGCGAGCGGGCCGCCCCGCGCAGAACCATCTTCCTGGAGCAGACATGGAAACTGCCATCTCACCCTGGCCACGGCCAGCCCCGCCTTCCCGGGTGCGGGAACCAGCCCCCGCCGACTTACCTGCGTCGTCGAGAGCGACAGCGTGGCGGGTCACTCACTCCCACTGTCTGTGACCCACCAAACGTAAGTCTGTGGCGCCATCGTGTCTGGGTGGCCCCAGATTTCCGCGTCTTTGCGCACCTGGGACAAACAGCACCAGTGCCATCTGTGTTTTCGTACCAACTTTCTCGTGCGAAGAGCCCCACGCGGACTCGGAGGGTGGGGACGCCTCTGGGGCGCCTCTTCTCACCAAGTACGGGGGACGCAGACCTTCCCCGGGGTTTACCACCTCCTCACCTTGGTGCGCTCCCTCTGGCCCTCGTCACGTGCTGTCCCCGGGGCCAGGCTAGCCGCAGGGAGACTGCGGGAGTGGACAGGCGTCGGGGGCCATCCCAGGGCCCCGTCCCACCCGCTGCTGCCGGCACACTTCAGTCCCAGCGGCGTTTCTGTGACCCAGGAAAGGGCCAGCGCACACGGCCACAGAGCAAGGCCATCCGACATGTGGATGCGTCGTGAGAGTCAGGAGGCCGGGCTGGGGCAGGAAGCTGAATTACAGGGATAGGAATGAGGGGACTTATTTTTCGTTTTTCAAGATGGCATCAGGAAGCACCTAACAGGTTCGCTGCATAATCGGCAATAAGTAAAATGAGAAAGAAAAAAGAGAAATACTGAGCCTTCTTCAGCGTGGGAAACGCACCTCAAAGCCACTTCTGGTCCGCATCCTACTACCTTTCACACGCATGTACATGTGTTTCCAGGGGGCTCTGTGTTTTGTGCTGACCGCCCTGCCCAGGGATAGGAGCCCCCCGAGTACAGGGTGCGTCACCCCCCTTCAGGAGTCTCCCACAGTGCGTCAAGGGCCGAGGGCCACCCGGAGGTCCCGCCAGAGAGCCGACACGGAGGCCTCTGTCCTCGTGGGCCCTGAGGATGGAAATCCGCGCCCATGGGCGAGTGGCATCTCCGCTGTCACAGGCTGTTCACGCCGTCCGCCTCGCGCAGACACTGCCTGAGTCTCCCTCTCCTTGTCCTGCTTCTCAAGCCCTGTCACGTACGTGGCGTGGACACACTCTGGGGGATTATTCCTAGCGAAGGAGCCTGACGTCGGATCTGAAGGTCTCGGGCGTCCACTCAGGCATTGGCTCAATAAGAAAATGCACTAACCACCTTCCCCGTGGTTGACGCTTTTGAATATGTATTCAGTGTTAACAAGGTGTCAAGATTTATAATGTCAGACACATGATTCCGACCTAAGGTGTCTGCAGCTTGAGCTGTGCAGGTGAGGAGGACAGAAACCTGCGAGGGGCGGACGGAGGAGGGCAGGATTCTCGGGCGCCTGCACGTGTTCACGCCTCCGCTCCATCCGGGGCATTGCAGGGGACTTTTGAGCTACCACAGGCTTGCAGAGTGCTCTAGACGCTCATCTATTAAAACAGAACCTCAGCGCCAAGGCAGAGCGGGTAATGAAATGCTAATGACCTAAACTCCCAGGAATTTCAAAGCTAATCACACATTCCCGTGCTCTCCATGCTGTTTTCCTATAACGAAAACCCAGCTCTGCAAAATCGAGGCCGGGCGACAGTTCACCTGAGAACTTTTGAAAATAGATATTTGGTCATTAGGCCTTTGTTCTACATGGAAAGAAAGAAGCAGCCCTAAGCCATAGCAGGCCAGGATGGGCCCGTCACTAACACACTCGCTACCTGTTGTATTTCTGAAAGGTTTTACAAGTGAGTCCTCACGAATAAAGACAGCCTTTCTCGAGTTTTCAGAATGCTTCTCTGTGGCTCTCCAGAAGCCACGTGGTTCAGGGTGTTTCTTCGAGATTCTGGTGCCAAAGACACCATGAGGTGGGTCTAAGCCTCGCTCACAGCCCCGTGGTCAGCTGGGAGCAGCCCAGACAGGCCCCGGGAGAGCTGGGGGTCCTCCAGGGTGTCATCCTCCAGGCAGGCCGGGGCTCCCCTCCTGTGGCCGTTTACACTGAATGCAGAAGGCTGATGCGGTGACCTAGAAGGCAGCAGCCGAGAGTGGACCAGCTGGCCGGCCTGGGCAGGGGAGCCGAGAGTGGACCAGCTGGCCGGCCTGGGCAGGGGAGCGGAGAGCGCACTGGCCTCTGCCCCAGCACACGTGCGGCTGCTGGGAGCTTGCGCCCCGCTGGGTGACGATCACTCCCCGCAGAAGGGGGTGGATGGACGCTCCCAAGAGAGGTAGCGTCATCTGTGCTGGCCAAGCCATGGAAACGGCGTGTTTTATTAGAAGGAAGCAGAGTTTCCCCTGGTTTCCAATGAGATTATGTTCCTAGCAGCCTCGAAGAAAAACTCATTTTGGTTCCCAGAGGTTTCTGATCCCTAATGAAGGATTTTAACTCAATTGCTAATCAAGGAGACGCAGAGATGGCATAAGTGATGCAGGCCCTTCTGTTCAGGGGAGAATCCCAGCCCGCGGTGTGTAATGAGGCCTCGGAATCTGCAGCGTGCGGTATACCTGGGCCTCGCTGGCACTTTTCAGAAATGCACTTTCCGTGACAAATGTAAACCTTACGGAAATAATTATGGTTTTGTCAGTGAAACTCTTATTTGCCAAATTATCTCACTTTCGGGAAATGTTTTCTATAGATCTCGAAATCTAGCTTGTGTTTAAAAAGGTGGTTATTTGCAAGTCATTGCTATACCCACCCCCCAGAAGGGCCCTTTTTCCTTTAATGAGGTCAGAGCAGATTTTACTGGCACTGCAGGGGGAGGCGTTACTCGAGGCTGTGGCATAACCCAGTGGCTGTTACGACTTCCACCCTGCAGCACAGATTCCCTGGCCAATTAGGAAGGGAGGCTGTCGGGCACTGACCGATAGGAACCAGTGAGTGGATTTTCGCCTTATTAAATATTTTTTAAATGTTTTCTCCCAGTGAACAAAATGTAGGTCAATTTCAGCAAACACCCAACATCTCGCACCCCCATCTTACACCTTAAGGAATGAGGGAGCGCACGTTAATATACTGAGTATGTGTCGCCTTGAGTATGTGTCGCCATGAGTATGTGTCGCCATGAGTATGTGTCGCCATGAGTATGTGAGGGGACAGACAAATCCAGTCCAGGCAGAGAGGGAGGGGCTCGCCTCAGGGCGTGCAGCCCCTTTGGGGGGCAGTCTCACATCTATTGGGGATCACGCCTGGAGGAATGCATGTGGGGGCTGCAGAACAGCCTGGCACAAGCTGGGGGTGCAGAGGGGCTGGTACCTGGGGGCCCCTTCGTTCCCTGATCAAAGCATCCCGTCTGGCCCTGTTCCCACTTAACTTGCGGGCAGGGCTCGGCTGGTTATGCCCATCTGGCCATACTGGTTTCCAGTATGTTCCTCGTGCCAGGACATTTGTCCTGGCGAAAGGTCCCCTGCCTCACTCAGCTTTTTAGCTTTCCCAGCAGAACTCTGGGTGCGAAGACAATATCCCAAGAACAAGGGTCTGGGAGACCCACAAATGTGGACCCCAAATCGAGGCTAGCGTCTCCCCCCATTAGGGGCACCCACATGCCCTGCTCCAGCAGCCCTCCCTGGGAGCCACCCATGGAATTCAGTGGCGGGAAACTGCAGCGCCTGGGGGTTCCTTTGCCACTCCGCTGCTGGGGCCCTGGCTTGCGTGCCCAGCCCCTCTCCCGCCCGCCTCTCCCCTCACCCAGCCTGGCGCCCAAGGCTGGGCTATCTTTGTACCGCCCCAGTCTCCCCGCCCCCTCCGGCCTGCAGCAACCACTCATCGCTGCACATGTCAACACTCCCCTCCTTCAGTGTTGGGGTCTGCAGGTTTTATGACCCCGGGACAGATTCCCCCCTTCCTGGGTGGCCACTGTCTGCCGCCCACGGAGGGCCCCCTAGGTGGTCGCGGGTCGGCTTGTGCCCACTACGGACCCTGGGGCTGAGGAGCTGGGGCCAGGGGCAGGAAAGCGGATGGGAAGAAGGGGTGTCTTCCTCCTGCTCCCCCGTGTGCGGCTCAGGCCAGCTGTGTCACAGTCCGGGAGGAGACCCCACCCCACTCCTGCGCCCTCTGTCCCGAGGCCCCGCACGTGTGTCTGTGAGCAGGCAGAGAGGGCTCCGAGCTGTCGCCACCTGCCGGGCCAGCTCCTGGGGACCTCCCAGGCTCACCTGGGGCCCGAGCCCCTGTGCTGCAGGAGGCAGGTGTCTGCTTCCAGGCCGGTGAGGCGAACGGGACATACCAGGCACCTCTCCCCCACCACACCCTGCTGTTCCGCTTGCTTTGGGGTCAAAGGAGGGTGCGCAGGGCGCCTGGCACTGAGGCCTGTGTCGTCCCCCTGGGCCTGGGGCCACCGAGGTGCAGAGTCGTGAGGGGCCTCCCTGGAGGCTCCGGGTCTACCCCGAGGGCCACAGGCAGGGCTGACCCCAGGGCTGCCGGGCCAGGGCAGTGCCAGACAGCCAGGGGTTCTCCTCAGAAAGCCCAGCGGTCAGTCGGTGAGAGCAGAATCCCTTACAGTGAGCATCTAAGTGCCTGATTTTAAAATAGAATATTGGAATGTGCATTTTAGGGAATCATCAACCTTTTTTACTATGTTGCTTCTTATAGCCACTGAATTAAAAAGCATTTCTTAACCAATACTTTCAGAGATATTGAGGAAGAAAAGCAGGTTTATTTGACTCCCTAAGACTCAGACTGGGAAAGATGAGCCGTGCCGACAACTGCGAGCTCATCTCCCGTGCGGTGTTGTTTTCCGTGGTGATGGAGAAATCCAGCCGGCTGACCGCCTGAGTGTCGGGGAGCTGTGTCCTTTGCACGCTGGCCGCGCTGTGGCCACCCCGTCACCCCTCCCGCACCCTGTCCAGCGTGGGCAGCGGTCTGGACAGAGTTGCGTGCCGACGTTGCCTGGAGCGGTGGGAGCTGCGGCGTCTTTGAAGCGGGCACATTCTGAAAACATCCCTTTTAGACCTGGCCTTTTCCCGTGGCCTCGGGTGGCCCCACCCTGTTGTTTGTTTGTTTTTTTAAGTCTCCATTTTCATTTCTCTCTTCCCACAAGGAAGCTGCGAGGTCTCCTTTCGCTGGTTGCATTTTCAGCCAGAAAAGAAGCAGCATTTCAGGGCGATGTCGGCGCCGGAGCGGGGCTCCCAGCAGCTCCGCGGCAAACTCGGAGCGGCAGGGCGGAGAAGGCGACTCCCTCTGCGCCCCAGCCTGACGACAGCTGAGGGTTAAGCTAGCACAAGCCGTTGTAGTAGTCGCTGCGGCATTCGACATTCGGCAGCGTGCCGTGGCATTCATCAGTGTCACCGGCGAAGGGCACCCTCACGGGCAGCTGCTCGTGGCCGGGAGGGCAGGCGGGCTGGGCGCCGGAGGGTGTCGCTGCCGCCGCCCGGTGCCCCCAGGATTTACAGCGGCTGGGGAAGAAGCCCATTTGGAGATATTTATTTGTTTATTACAGCGTGTTAACCTACTAGCAATCAGAAAATGGAGCTGTTGAGCAGATTTATGTCCTGTGGCTTACCGAGGCAGTGCAATGCATCACGCACACGCGTGCTCGCCCGGGCGCTCTCCCACCGCTACGCCGTGTCACTGCGGCGCCGCCTCTGATCAGAAAGGCTATTCAGGCGGGAGAGCGGACGCCTGGGGCACGCCCGGCCGTGAGACCCACCGTGCTGGAACCTTCGCACTTAAGCTGGTTCTGACCATGAGAAGCTCAGCTGGGCTGTTACTACGACTCATTCCTCCATTTTTACGGTGCTGTCACAGTGCCTGGTTGAAACTCCTGCCCGCAAAGGAAGAGCCAAGGCGGGAGGCAGTTCAGAGGCCACGGGGGAGGGCAGGAGGCACCGGACACTGTCCCGCAGCCCCGCCCAGCCGGTTCCTCCCGGGGCGCCTGGGCCCGAACGGCCGCTGTCCTGCTGCCAGCCCGGGCCCCTGGAGGCTGGGTGACGCTCTCGGCGGGGCTTGCAGGTGACCCCGCCGGCCGGGGGAGCAGCCTCACTGCAAGCCTCTGCTAGGAAAAGGCGCTCCGCTGGGGTTCACTGCGTTTGTGCTCGAGGCGCGGACACTGCAGTGGTCCTCACAGCCACGGCCGCCAGACCGACCCAGCTGTCCTTGCAGCAGGAGCCTGACACGGGGCTGTGTGCCTGCTGCACAGAAAGGTGATCCCGTGCGTGTGGGGACAGCCTTCCCCCCAAAGCCCTCCCAGAACCACCCTGAGAAGCAGGGTGCAACACACACTGGACCGCCCAGGCCATGCCTTTGCCTGCATGTTTCTTTCCAGCCTAAACATGTTTTAGTTTTTGTTTTTTTTTTAATAAAAGCATTCACCAAGTTAAGGTTAAACTCAGTCCTAAGTCCCTTTTTCTTGGGGAGCCAAGAAAAACATTAAAACACATGGAAGCCTTCCCAGTTTCTCAGCGGGAAGGTGCTTCTCAGCTAGATGCCGTGAGAGCGAGAGCCGGGAGGCCCGCGGCTGGGCCGGGAAAGCCTCGTTCCTGAGAACCCACACAGCGTTCCTGGGTCGCGCGAGGCGTGCAGAGGGCGTTTCACGTCGAGGACGGCCCCGTTAACGCCGCGATTATGACGCCCCGTTTCAGACAGGCCCAAGCCGCAGGGAGCGGCTCCGTGGCCTCCAGCTGGCAGCCAGCGGGCGCCCGAGCCTGGCTGTGCGCTGGCCTCGGGCTGCGCGCCCGCCCGCGGGGAAGTGGCCCCCGCAGGTGTCCACCATGTTCCAGTCCCGGCCCCAGCGAGGGCCAGTGCCGATTGCCTTGTCGCAGTCCGCGGAGCCCAGCACTCGGCATTCTGACTGCGGCTGGTAGGTCTAGACCCTTCGTCCGAAGAGATTTTCAAAAATAAACAAACACAGCCCCTGTGAAGATGTGACCTTTTACTCTCTTGCCACTGAAAGCCAGCCGCTTGCGTCTCGTGGTAAGGACAGAGCAGCTGCAGCGTCTCCGGGCCGCGTCCTTGACTATCACCCAGAAGAGCCGAGGCTCCTCGAGACACCTCCAGGAGGTGCTGGGGCTCGGCTCCCCGCGCTGGGTGGAAGTTTGGGGACCCGAGGAGCTGGTGGCGTCACTCCCCGAAGCGGACTCCTGTTCGGTGGCTTCCCGTCTCGGGGTGGAGAGTTTCTGTTTTCTCTGAGAAGCAGTTCGTGTGATGAACTCAGGCCGGTGCTGGAGGCGCCCAGGCCGCAGCCTCGCTTCCAGCATGGACGAGCAGCTTGGGCACGCGTCATCTTCAGGGCGCTCATGTCGTGCTCAGGATTTAACGCCATTCAGAGCTCTGCTTGGTGTCCGTCGAGAGTTTCCCAGTGGCGGGCTAGGAAGCACGGTGCCCTCTGCCACGTGTGAAGCTGGTCCCCGCGGGGCCCGAATTCCTCCTGCCACTAGGGAGCTCTTTTGCAGCTGGGGAAACCGAGGCTGGAGACCAACACTGTGACTGGAGAAACCACAGAATGGGTGCAAAAGTGACCACAGAAGCCAACATGAATGTCTGCCCAGGAAGGACAGCGGCGAGTCTGTGAGCCCGTGGCCTGTGCGGCCTGCCCGGTGGCCTGTGCACCAAGGCTGTGGCGGACCCCGGCATCATTGCCGCGGACACGGCTACTTCAAATACTGACCCGCCCCCCACCCCTGCCGAGGGGAAGGGTCTTCCCTGGTTCTGTCCCTCAAAATCTGGCCGCAACATCTTATAGCGACTCTTGGAGTGGATTCCTGAGTTCTCAGCGCTAAGGCAGGATTGGCAAACTACTACAAGGAGTTGGGTAGTAAATATTTTAGTTGTTGCAAGACCTCCAGGCCTCTCAGCCATGCTGCTGTAGCGCAAAAGCCGTCCCCAACTCCTCAGGGGAGGTGCCTGGAATGCCCGGTTATTACAATGGTCACTTGCCATGCTACAGTTTGATAAAATATTGTTCTTAGCTCTTGGGCTGGCTTGCTGACCACTGCCCTAGCGCACCTGAGCTGGGCTTACACATGGCCAGTCTTGGGAACGGCAACACACTGGCTTCCTCCAGCCCCCCCCCGAATTCTAGGTCAGACCAATCTGCGAAGAAGTGGTCCCCAATCCAAAAGAAAATTCTTAAACTGCTGCTTGAGAGACACTATCGGATCCTCTAGCCGTGTCCACTAATAACACTCCCGGAGAGTCTAGCAGATACTGCCGTCCTCCCGTCTGTTAATACCACTCCAGAAAATTCTCACAGCTACTGTTGTATAGCATCTGTTCCACTCCAAAGAGCCTCACAGCTGCGCCTCTAGCAGCAGGTAGGAGCTGCGCTCAGTGGGGCTAGCAGATAGCCCTGAGGCGGCGCTCCTGTGGCTGGCTGGCTAAGCACGAACGGGCCGACACTGCCCTGCGCCCCGTAACTGGCGACACAGGACCGCACCCAGGGGCTGCAGCCTTGCAAAGCCTGCTGTCCAGGAGGGAAATGGTCTGGGGCGGGTAGCATGCTCCCGTGTTACCCATTTAAGACTGGACTATTTGTCAGAGGTCACGTCATTCGAGAAGTGTGGGAAGAGAATGCCGGGCTTCTGCAAGCTCCTGCTAGCCGCTGCCGGGCCCGCCAGGAGCCACTGACCACTGCCGACACCGTCCGCACCACACTGTGTTAATACCGCTCCTCTTGCGGCTGCTTTGAGGAGGCCGCAGTGCATCTTAGCACCATCGTCAGCAAGGACTCCAGAGGAGCTGCAAAATACTTTCTGTGTTTCGAAAAGCCTTTGTAATTCCTTGAGGAGTTTCTTGCGTGGAATGTAGGATACAGGTCGTGATGCACGGGGAGAATTAAGCGGAGTAACGGGTTAGGATGTGTGTGTTGGAAAACGTAATGAGAGGAAGACGACAAAGTGACATAGCAACAGCAAGTGAGCGTCTGATGGCTTGACACAGGGATGACGGAGATGCATCCTCGCCCCCGGCCCCCGCCCGGGAGCCCAGACACATCTTAGCACCAAGGGTCAGTTATGGCATCAAGGTTGTCTTCACCTTTTCTCAGAGTTTTTCAGTTGCATGTTTCATAACATTGGTTATTATCCTCTCCTAAATTCTGCCTTTGTTATTCTCCTAAAGTGTGCGGTTTGTTGCTTCTGTGCAGGGATCCAAGCGCGCCTCTCGGTTTCCATGGTGACCACACCAGGATGCAGTCCTCAGCCCTCAGATAAGATGCAAGCTTATGTGAGCTCAGCAGAGGCCCACCTTTGGCCGGCTCGCGGGGCCGGATCAGTGCTCATTTCCTCTGAGACTGCAGGCCACAAACACTCACACCCCGACAGTGGGCGGCCGGCTTTAAAAAAAAAAGAACATTTATTGAACGCCAACGGTAGCAAGGCAGTGTGCTACATTCTGGGGGCTAAGAGGTAACTGAGACTTGGCTTCTGGGGTCAGGAGCACAAGGCCCAGAGAAGAAACGTCTGGAGAATGAAGCCAGAACGTGCGAGTTGAAGGCCGTGTTCCCTGGCAAACCTCCCCACCCCAACCCCCCCCACCCGCCGTGCTGGCGGTGCCAGGAGGCAACAAGCGTCGCCCTGCCCCTGCTTCCTGCCTTCCCAGGACCCTTAGCAGCCCGCAGACACGCACCCCTGAGGGCGTTCACAATGCCCAGCTCGTCTGCGACTCGTCACTGAGGGCCGCGGATGGGCATGTGCATAAGGACAGGAAAAATGCCGCCATCGTGACTCCAGGCCCTGAAAGATGTGTGGGCCCGGGGCCCTTGTAGGAGAACTCACTGGAGAGTCAATGAGACATGGGTTTCTCCACGTAGGCAGACGAGCCAGGCAAGGCTTCACTGGAGACTGGTGCGCTAGGAAAGCAGAGCCCGACAGGAGTGGTAGCCTGGCTCTGAGCGGGAGCTGCAGGGGGGGCTTTCAAAGCGGCTGAGGGAGCAGGTCCTAGCTCGTTCTGGGTGGGAGACGGGTTATATACCAACGGTGCGAAGAGTTCAGGCAGGCCTTCCCCGCCAGGAGATGCTGTAGGGCAACCCCAGGCGAATGCGGGTGACCGGACTGTGAGTCCTCGTGAGTGCTCGCCAGAACTCAGGACAAGGCCCAAAAGCAGAAACTCACAGAAATTTAAGAAAAGGATTATTTACAAAGGGAGAAACACGACATGAGCTGAGGCCAGGGTGCAAGCTGAAGTCTGAAAAGAATAAAGGGAGCACACACGTGTGTTCAGACTCCGAGACAAATTGGCTGCCCAGCTCCACCGTGGGCCCAGGCCCCGAGCTGTTCAGGAAGCCCGTCTGGGGCATGCTGGGAGTTGTAGTCTGCGGCACCCGAGAACCGGGAGGCAGGGGGACATGGAGCTGGGCGGCCTCTGTTAAGACATCAGGGAGCAGAGTTTAGTGAGGACGGCATTCACTGGTTGAGTTTGCGCCTTAATGTTCCCCTGACTGAAACGGTGAGATGACTGTCACTCAGGATCTAACGCTCCTTGTCTAGCACTGCCTCATAATGGGGGGTGAGGGGAGGAGCAGCGGCTGACGCTTGGACACCACTCCCCCAGTCTAGGACTTAGTCCGCCTGGGCCACCGGGATCCCCCAGGCAAGCGAGTCCTGCACCTGGGCTGTCTCACCGTCACGCTAGCGTGCGGTCAACGGTATGACATCCTATTCCAAGGTGTAGAAAATGTCTGTGTCTGAGAATTAATGAGACATGACAATTGTTGAATTAAACCCTTGACTGGATATCAACAGGATGAACCTAACAAGGGCTATAGAGTACTAGTCACAATTCATATGAGAATAATGTAACATTTGTAGTGTAACCTATTTGTTTGAGGTAATAGATACAAACCAATATGGCGCCGGCTCCCTTGGGCGGCCAGCCCACTTCAGTCTTGTGTTGTTCGTATTATGTGGCGCTGTGGTCCTCTTTCCCAGGCAGAGTCTAAAGCTTATACTCCCCAGAACTCAGCCCTAGACTCCCTCTCGCCCCTTCTTCCCTCTTCCCCATCTAACACAGTGAGTACACGGATAACTCCTTCTACTCTTCATGGGTTTAAATACCACATGCTGAAAATTCCAAACTGGAGACCTCTTGGCCTGCCCAGTCTTTCCTGTGCACTCACAATGAAGCCTCCGCAGCTCCCTGACTGGGTTCTGCATCCCCAGGGGTGTCCACCACTGAGAGCCCCAAATACACACAGTGAACGTTTCCACTCCTCCATCTTCATCACCCCAAAAATGGACACCCTGGAGTTCAGATCAAAAGCACCGTTTCCCAGCCACCTGGACTCTCGCCCTCTCATCCACCAGCAAGTTCTGCAAATGATTCCTTCAAAATATAGGGGAGCAAAAATCTGCCACCCCAAAACATGTACTTTTTTGCAAAAAAAAAAAAAAAAAAGCACCTAATTTTAGGAAGATGTTTTCAGGCTGAGTGAGGATGCTTTTGAAGTTTATATCTGAATGTCTCCCCGTAAGGGTCTATTCCAGGAAGACTAATCCCCTTATCTTTGTTCTACAGAGAAGGCAAAATACCTTTGTTTTCCCAGTGAATCCCCTAACTGACTTTCCCTTCCTTCCCCTGCGCCCTGTCTTATCTAAGCTATTTAAGACCGCACTAAAGCCACCTGGGGCGGGGGGGGGGGGGAGGGGAGTTTCCTCATGGTGCTGGTCTCTACCAGGTGGACAGGTAGACAGGAGGAGGCGGTGTTATTATCAGGCGCCTGGTACCGATTCTGAAGGGTCTTTGTCTGGTTTTGACCAATTAATCCCTAAATTGTGAGAGGTCAGTAATAGGAGCAAGGCGCGGCGTCACACAATGGAGAGAGCGGCCGCTGTCCTGAGCCGAGCTCTGGGCTGAGAGCAGGGGTCCTGTTCCCAGGGTGGGCAGGCAGCAGGCTCACAGTGCACACAGGGGCTGGGTTACTGCTTCTTCACATGCCGCGCGTCTGCTGAGTGTCCACCCAGGGTGTCTCTGAGGGAGCTCCAGTGCACCAGCCGGGCTTTCTCCCCCTCCTCCGCACAGCCTCAGTTCCAGCTGGCTCTGGAACCCTCACCTGGAAGCTTCTGGCGGCTGGGGGTTCTGCTTCTCCCTGGTGGTGGGCTGGGCTCCTGGTAGCCTGGGGGCTCAGCAAGAGGACGACGAGGCCCCAGGGTGGGCCAAGCCGTGAGGGAGGTAGCACTCCTCTTAGGCCTTTGCCAATCTGTCCAGTACTTGCTTGGTGACTTCGCAGCCTCAGAGAGCCCAGCAGGCTGTGGGGTGACCGCCTTTGTGCTGACGTTGCCTTGGCTGCCAGGTGGCCCAGCACCATGGACTCTGGTCTGGACCGCCGCAACAGCCTCCCAGCCTCACTGAGTCCGATGCTCCTGCCAGTCCAGTTTCTAACCAGGTCACGGAGCAACAGTTTAAAAGCTGAAGTAGACCGTGCCTGTCTCCCTCAGACTGGCCCAGCGGCGTCTGCGGGAATGAGCCGACGCGGACTCAGCAGCGAGGCCTCTCTCGGCACGCACCGGCGTCACGGCCTTTACTCCTGAGGCTCTGAGTGTCCCAGCCCTGCTCTCAGGAGTCGGTCCCGGCCTCTGCCTGGCCCAGGCTCCCCCTTCACCCAGGGCTCTGCTCCAGGCACGTGGCCACAGCGCTCTCCCTGCGGCCGGGCGCCCCACCGCATAGCACTCTCCGCGGGTGGCTTTCGCACGTGAGGCTGCGGCCCCCCAGACCCCGCTGCGTTTCCTCTGACCCTCGGGGTGAAAGTTTCAGAGGAGCAGAGGCGTGCTCATTTTTCCACTCTGGTGTTGTTAGTTCATGACCAAGAGGTACCCCAGGACCCCCGAACTTGCCTGCTGTGAAGGGTCTGATCTTCCATGCCCACGAAGACCAAGCAACAATGGGTGTAAAACATCAATAAAATTAGTATACAGATAGAGAAAAGACAAGAACGGTCAGTATTTTCCCACTGAGATGCCCAAAGTGGTCACCCCCTCATGGACTCATGGACTCATGCCCCGCTTAACAGGCGGGGCCCACGGAGGGGCCGCTGAGACCCAGAGCCGGCCGCAGCCTAAGGCGCCTGAAGGCAGGGACCTGCAGGAAGGGGCAGAAGAGGCCAGCAGGCCTGGGAAGGCCAAAGCGAGTCAAGATGAGCTGGCTGCCAGCCCTCCCCGTGTCCCTCCTCCTGTCTCCCAAGACCCCCAGCCCTGTGCAAGCACAAAGCCGAGAAGCGGGCGAGCCGGAACCCACCTGCCGCTGCACTCTGCAGCCTCCCCTGCCGCTGCGTGGGTGGGGAGCGGGGTACCGCCCCTAAGAGCCAAGCTCGTGCCCAGAGGGGCCAGCCAAGGGGATGATGGCACTGCTCTTGGAACAAATCTTGCAAGGCAGCCTCGGGGCATGGCCTCGACATGTCTCTTCACCCAGGGGCTTACGAGCTTGGGACAAGACCCATACACAGACATGCACAGAGAAATTAGTTGTTTTTTAAAAAAGGTTAATTTATAAAGGGAGTGGGAAGAGGAAGAACAGACAGAGAGAGAGTAATTGGCTGACGTTCCCTGCCAGCAATGATGCCTGAGCCTGAGCACCGGGGCGCAAGCCGAGGTTGGAAAAGGACGAGAGCCAGAGCACAGGCGTGTTAAGCCAGCGTGACTGTGGGCAGCTCGGCCCGGTCCCCAGTGGGCCCCTCCCTCGCCCAGTGAAAAGTCAGGTTTGGTCCCCCCACCCCCACCCCAGTGGCTCAACAAGTTAAAGTGCAGCACTGCGAAGCTGGCTTCAGCCACGGCCGTCAGCTCCATCCCCAGCAGGGAGTGACCCTTATGGCCCAGCAGACCTCTCCTGTCTCCCCGCTGCTCCCCTCTGAATCTGGTGAAGCCTCTCACCACTCCCGCACCTCTGGCCTGCACCCTAGTTCTGTAGGCATAAATAGATAAATATTTTTTTTAAAAAAAGCCAGGTTCATGGCATGCTGGGACTTGAAATCCTTGGCACCTGAGACCTCAAGGAGATAGGGGTGAGGTTCAGAAAGACATCAGGTACAGAGAGAGCATCAGTATGTCATTCAGTGGCTCAGAGTTCACTGCTCACTCTTCTAACAAAATGAGCTTTGAGAAAGCTGTGTGACTGTGTTCTGTGTGTGGTTCATCAATCCATTGATTTATAGCTCTGAAGGAGCTAATCAGTACTGGTCTAGCTCCTTTTAAGTACTCTACCTTCTATTGACACTGTAATTTGATGCCTGATGGGTAGCAATTTCGCTCAAAGTGTTTTATAATCATTTAAGTTTGGATGGTTTTCAAAATAGGCCAGATGTTCAGGAATTCTTGTAAAATAGATTGCTTATTGATTAATATTAAGATGTATTTAGCTTCAGCATTTTAATTTTAAGTTGATAATGTGCTATGATATTGTTTAGATGAAGGTTATTATTTCATAGCATATCAAGTGAAAAGCTTACTAAAACTAATTACCAAGAAACAAATCTCGATATTATTTACAGGTTTTATTTTTTTTTTTTCAGTTTTGTTTAGCCATTTACAAGAGTATAAGGAGCTATTTATCATCTAGCATTAGCATTTGAAAAATGGACAGATGGCTAATTAATGTTATCGAGACTCATTTTTCCCTCCCAGAATCATAATGCAGTTTTCACACTTGGTATATAAACCATTATCTCTCTCTCCTCGTCTCTTGTCAGAAATCAGACCATGCCACCCACGCAGGAGGGTTTATTGATTGCTGCTCATACAACCTACAGGTTGAATAATTATGAGTTTGGCTGCCTTGTATTTAAGAGTGACCCAGGAAGTTGAACTCAGCTAGTATAGCATACCCGCAGCTGCTGAAACAAAGGAACTCTGAGAGTGAGATCTTCAGAGCACATGAGCTTTCCCACAATTTTCAACACCACTGGCTACAATGTGAACTAACAGCGATTTTTATCAAAGCTTCTACTAAACCTAATTGAGACAAAGATACTTCTATAAGAAAGCTTTGAAAGTGAGAGCAAATAGAGGCCGAGGCTACTGAGGAAGTGGGAGATCAAAGTAACAGAGAATTCCAGCAGCCTTGTCTATTTTGGACAGTGTTACTTTCCTTGCTCTCTTTTTGACTCATGATGACTTGCTTGGGAAAGAAAAACAATAGACATCAAAATTATAATCCCGTAATACAGTCTCTGAAAGACGACACTCTTTGCACAGCCGGGTCTTTCTGCTGTTCACTTTTATCGGTGGACCCGCTCTCTCCCTGCCTGGGTACTGGAATTATAAGCAGGGGAAGTCCAGAGCAGCCAGTCAGTCATCCTGAGGAACAGTGAAAAGGTCAAACCCATGTAGCTCTGCGCGCGCTTTATTGATATATGAGGCATCAAAATATCGAGCACACGGACTCCCAGCACCCATGGCAACAGGCAGGAAATGCCACGGAGGGGTGGGGGTGTTTGCAAATGATGAGACAAGAAGGCTGTGGTGGGGGTCTCAGCCGTTCTCATCTCAGCGAGGGGAGCTGTCGCCTCTGCTCCCCATTAATGATGCTCCGGGGAGACATTTACCCTTTAGACCTGCAGTGTCAGCCTCAGCACCGAGGCTTGAGAAGAGCATGCCTGCGTCGGCTTCCCGGAGACTAATTGGAAATCTGGCAGCCCCTTCTGCCTTCCCCTGCTGCCGAGAGCAAACCCAGCCCACACCGCTCCCCTGCTGAAGCCAGACACACATGGACGTGGCGATTTAGCATCAGAAATAAATGTCTGGTCTTTGTACCCCTTCCTGTAACACCCATCCCCAAACCACTGTGGATTCCCAAGAAGGGTAAGAGCAGAGGCAGAATGTTTTGTTATATTTGGTCCTTTCGTTGAGGTTCCAGAAAGAGCCTGGGGGATAAAGGTGGAAATTTGTTATTCATAACAGCCCTGCTAGCACACCTGAGTTTTTGTTCCTGAGGTGATTTTTGGAGTGCCCCTAGATAGCCACTGTGTGGGTGCTGGTTGCCAGGGGAACCAGCCCTGTGATTAAAGGTTCATCCAGCGAAGGGGAAGGCCTGGAGTTTGAGCTGATCCCTAGTCAATGATGAAATCCATATAGGGAAGCCTCAAAACACCCCTCATGGAGGGTGTGTGAAGAGCTTCTGGGTTGCTGAATATGCGTAGGGGTTCTGGGAGGACCCCCGGGGGCAGGGAGCCCCCAGCTCATCTTCCCACCCCTTGCCCCGAGCATCTTTCCCACCTGGCTCTGCCTGAGGTGTTTCTGTAGTCTAGTGCATAAACTGTCTTCCAGAGTTCTGTGCGCACAGGCGTTTTTCGAAAGCGGTGTTCAAATGCTAACACTCGCCTGGCCAGAGGGCCAGAAGGCTGATGAAGTGCAGTCAGAGCTCGAGCCCAGACCCTTCAGCACAAGGGGCCGTCCATTAGGGTGAGGGCCCTGCCCCAGGTGCCAGTGAGGGTGGAAAGGGCGAACAAGCACACACGGGCTCGCGGGCCTGCCAGAGGCGCCAGTCACCCCATGCGGTCGTGCGGAACCCCACAGGCCTGGTCAGGACCAGCTACGCCCTAACTTGGCCTCGTGTGGACACGTCCAATGGCCGCGTGTCCCTGCGTCCATTTTTCTTGAACTTAGGGTGTGTTTAGTGCGGTGCCATTCATGACTTCAATAAGCAGGCGGTTTTACCTTACAATGCACAGAAGAGACTTTTTCTGTCTTCCAATGAGATCTGTGTCCAATTTCATGAAACGCTGGCTTTTAATAATGAGATTTGAATTGCCGGCGGTACGGCTTGCTTTCTTTGGTTTAAATAGCAAGTCTGACTCCTTTAAAACAAGGGTGCTACTTCTGAGCTACCGGCCTTGAAAGGAAGACAGGAGGGTGTTGACCCATCAACTGTCGCTCTCGTGCCAGTTTACGCCCAAATGAGCCAGTAAGACCGATGCTGTGAAACGGGTGAACAACTTAAGCTAACGAATTAGATCAGAATAAATTTGAAAAACATACAGCAGCGTCGAGAGATGCCATTAGTAATCTGTGCCGCCCTCACCCACGGACCCCGGGCGCCCCCGGGCCCCCCGGGAAGGTGGACGTGTGATCACGTGGCTCATTGTCCCCCAAAACCCTCAGGCTTTCCTCACTGCCCTGGTTATTGGTTTAATATGAAATTAGGGGAGTGAAATAAAGTTTAAATAAATCGCATCATAGGGATTTAGGAGTCCTGGGGAGGAATAAATTGTGTTAGCAGAGTCCTCAGTGATAGTCTGAAGAAAAGCTAATGGCTAACTTAAGGTTAGCAGAGTAGCTAGTGTTTGTTTTAGGAAAAGGTTAATGAAGACTAGCAGAGAGTAGTTAGTGATTGTTTAAGAAAAGGGTAAATTAGGGCCCTCCGTGGTGGCAAAAACTTTCCTGGACTTACGCGAGGCTGTCGATGTCCTTCCTTGACACTCCTAGGCAGGAAGGCTCATATGTTGCACTGCAGAGTTTGATTAGATCTGAGGCGAGTGCTACATGAGACAAGGTATATCCATCATGTTACCTCCCTAAAATAGGAGGTTTCTGAAACCGGGGACCTCAGCTGACGAATCTGCACAATCACAGCGCCTCTTACAGGGTTGGTTAGGGACGTTGCCGACATCTACCAGCCTGTAGTGAAACGAGGGTTGGAGTCCTCAGTGAGGAGACAGCCGGCCTGGTCCTGACTGCCTGTGCTCGCCACCCCTGGCCAGACGATCCCTGTAGACCTAGGGAGAACAAACAGCACCACGCCACCCAGCTCCCTCTCCCACACCGCAAAACCCGGCATCCATGACAGTTGCCGTGGAAGCTACCAGAATGAATTAGAATTGGCAAACGATGTGTGCACGAGTTAATGGGTGAAGTAACAATCTACCATCTGGGGCGCCATAAGCAAAGAGGTGCTAACAAATTAAATGGCATTGCAGAGCAACACATTATTCTTCAGAACCTTTACTACTTGCGTTTGTTAAGCTTTTTATTCCCTCTTTTGCCTTACTGTTTTTTTTTTGTTTTTTTTTTTTTGCAAACATTTTTTATTTTCCCTCTGTGCAGCTCTTTCATACGAAAACAGAACACTTAGCTTTTCAAAACGTATTGATGTGTACCACATTTGTTTGCTTAATCCTTTCTTCCCCATCAGGCTCTCTGAGGTGGGGCTCAGCCCTGAGCAGTGATGTCCCTCCCTCCCCCAGTGCTCCCACTTGGGTGACCATGGACCGTAAGGTGCAGAAAGTGACTGAAGTGCGGTGGCGGGAAAGCCAGGAGGCCAGTGTGTGTGCTGGTGTGTGGCTAACTCGCAGGACCTCGAGTGCACCTGTCCGGCCTGGCTGATGTTGTGCATGGGTGAGCACACTCCCGGTAAGCCGACAAACAGGTCAGCAGAGCACTGTGCACTCTGTCCTGCAAACAGCTGTAGCCCACTGCTTTGTTTAAAGTAGAAGCTCCAAGAAGCCCCAGGCCAGGTACAAGCATGCACCCCACTCCCTGCATCCGTGGGCACATTTCCTGTTTTCCCCTGCACCTACAGACCCTATATATACCCCTGGGCGGCCCTAATAAACAGACTCCGGACTCCAGACCCCAGGCTCCTACTTCGTTCTTTTGCATCTCCGAGTGTCTTACATTCGGGCGAACGTAGCGGTCAGCGCACCCCTCAGTAGGTTTGCAACAGTGGTGGTAGCGGTGTCCAGGCCTCAGGAGGCCTGCTCACAGAAGGTCTCTGTGATGGAGGACGTTGGGGTTGGCGTGGGTGGCCATGTCAATATTGGGGGGACGCTCCAGGCCGAGCGAATGATAAACACATGTGTCCTGAGGCGGAAGCAAGGCCTGTGAGCGGCCGGCCAAGCAGCAAGGCCAGGCAGAGTGAGTGAGGAGAGAGGCAGGATGGGCAGGAGGGGGATGGGCAGGAGGAGCCAAGGCCTCACTGGACTTTGTGCGGCGCTCGGCTCGTCCTTTAAACAGGATGAGCAAGGACGGCAGGTTCAGTGTGTGGAAGCTCCTAGGATTTCAGGGGCGACTGAGACAGGTCCATGGGAGGAATTAGGTGGTCAGCTGCAAGTCCAGCGCTGAGGTCCACATCTGAGATGACAGTGACTTCCACAGAGGGGTCTGACAGACTGACCGCGCCCGGACAGGTGTGCGGCACATGGGTGTGAGCTGAAGACAGAGACCGTGGCTCTGAATCTGACACGCGGGGTGTGGATTTGCCAAGGTGGCGAAGGCAGGAGGTTTGGAGTAGACGCATGAGCAGCTGGGCTGCCCTGCGTGGGCAGGGGCAGGGGCAGCGACACGTGTCGTGCACAGGACAACCTCAGGCCGAGTCGAGCTGCCCTCAGCAGCCGTTGTCGTCTGTGCAAGAGGGCAGGGCTGAGCGCGGCAATGGCACCAGCCGGGTGCCCAAGGGGGAGTCGGGACGTGAGGGCCGGACGCGGGAAGGCCGCGTGACCGGCGTGGCGCCCTGCCGCCTGGGGTCGCCTTTGCGCGTGCCAGCAAGCTTCCCGCGGCCCTGCTCTCCTCCGGGTGCCGTTCTCCCTGCACGTCACCAGCCATTAGTCTTCGTCTTTACCGAAATTCACCTTCGGTTGATCCGCCCCGTTCTCCCCTTTGAAGTGTTCTTTCATGTTCCTCAGCAGCAGGATCTCCCCAGCTTCATCTCTCCCGACTCCCCGTGTCTCGGCCGAGTCCTCTCCTCTGCTGACCCCCACCTGCTTCCCGAGTCCCGCAGCCCAGGGGCCTGCAGGACACCGGCCTCATCCTGGGAGCCCCTGCGCCTCGGAGCTGGGCCGCAGCCGCTCCGTGTTCAAGGCCAAGCAGGAGTCTGGGTCTGTTTATTGGGACTGTCCGGGGTATGTATAGGGTCCACCTGCCGGATCTCCCGCCGGCTGGGGCAGAGCTGCCCACGTCCGACTGGGGAGCCCGACTGGCACTGCGGCTGGTCAGCAGCTCTAAGAGAGCCATTTGGGGTCCAGCCCTCCTACTATGCTTGTGCTGGATTTAGGGGCGAGGGCACCTGCCTCACACCCGGACCTCGCACTGTCCCCGTCATGACAGCAAGCTTCACACACAGTACTTGGACCAGCCCTTCTTTCCAAGAGAGGAGCCGAGGCCGCGAGAGCCCGTCGCTGGCCGCACCCCTCTCACCCCACCTGCTCCCCCGGGGTTCCTCCTCCGTGTGCCCGGTGCCCCCGAGCCCGCCCACCGCCTTCCCTCCGTGTCCTCCTGTGCATCCTTCACGCGCCTTTCCAGCCTCCTCTGGAAGCCTCCCGCGCACCACCCTTGACACTACTCTGAGCTCAGCAGCAACTGACCTTGCAGGACACTCAGGACCACGGTGTTTCTCCCGCAGCCCAGCCCGGCAAGGAGAACGTCCCTGCCGCCGCATGGCTCCCCACCCTCGGCCAGCGTGTCCAGTGCGCAAGTTGGCCCTCGGTGCTGCTCTGCTCACAGGGGCCCAGGCGCTGGGCTCTTCTCCCTCCGGGGGCTCGGCGTCGCTGTGAGCGGCCTCACGGGGTGTGCACGCTGCCTGTGTGTCCAAGGGGATGAGAGAATCCCGCTCCCGTGACGGGCCCAGGGTCAGCCCCTTTGAGGAGCAGTCTCGGTGCTTCTCGAGTCTCACGCCAGGCAGGAGACCGAGCGGCCACACGCGTCTGCAGCAGGGCAGGTGCCTGGCCCGTGCCGCAGGGCGACACCGTGCTAGGCGGGGCCTGCCGCACGGCCACCGGGCCACCTTCGTCCCCGTCACCTGCTGTCCTGTGCCCAGGGAAACGGCCTGGAATCTCCCAGGCAGGAGAAATTAGCGAGTAAAGGGGTGGACTGGCACACACACGCTGAAGCGGGACTCAGAACGCCAGCCTACGCGCCTGCTTCTGGCATACGCCTCTTCCGTTCGATCGTGAAACCATGTCTTTGGCTGTCTTAGGTGACACCTCGCCTCCTTGATGAGCACTCTGTGACTTCGTTTTCTTCTTGAATATCTATTTGCTAGAACTGGGGTGTAGGTACAGGGGTGAGAGGACTCTCCAGAGACAGAGCGGGGAGCAGAACAGGCAGATGGACTGAAACCCACGGCTGAGGGGGCTGCGGGGAGCCAGGAGGGGCCTGCTGCACCCTAGGGTCCCTCCCTGGCCGGGGACCGAACTCAGACTGGCAGTGACAGCCTGAGATTGAACCCCCAGGCCACCAGGGAGGCCCCATTTCTGTACCTTCTGTTTCTTAGTGATGAAATATTTATAAAGTGTGACAAACTACCCAGAAACATATTATTCCTCAGATCCCCCAAGTTCCACCTCTGATAATGTTGTGTGTCCAGGAAGACTGCCTGTGTTCTGTAAGATTTGTACCCAGAGTAATTAAAAACATGACCTTTATCCAATTTTGGTGGCAAAGCTCTTCTGAATGCCTCCAATGTGCACCCTCCAGCTGTTATTGTTGTTAGAGACACATTTCCACTGGCTGACTTTTCAAAGACGACTTCTAATTCTCAATGATTAACTTTGCTGCTATGTTGTAGGTCACTTGACTGAGAAGTGATAATTGCAGTCGAAAGAACAACGAAGAGAAACTATTTTCTCTTTATAGGAAGGTGATGCTATCTCGTGTAATAATTGACCAATTCTTCCAATTAATGGAACATGGCTCGTGAATAATGCAATTATTCTTTTGATTAAAGTGATCTCAGAAAGAAATTGCATTTCTGAAAAAAATACAATGTAGTAGACACGTATCCTCTTGCTGATGGAGTTTGTCATTCAGGGTAAATGAAATGAGAAACGGCTGAATGAGGCCAAAAGCTGTGTGCACCCTATTAAAGGTGTGTGTTTTCCATCAGTGTCCACCTCTTTAATTCATGCTTCATGCTAGATGGAAAACCAATTTCTTTTTAAAGGCAAGTCTGGTTGTGTCAAGAAAGAAAAACAAGAATCCCTATTTTTAGTCTCAAACCGGTGGCTCGTTAAGACTTTGGTTATTGGGGCCCTCCCCGGTGGCCCAGCGGGTTCACGCGCAGCACTGCAGGCTGGCCGCTGCCGCTTCAGTGTCGAGCTCAATCCCCGCCCCAGAGCTGACCCACAGGGCGCGGCAGAACCGCTCCTGTCTCACCCGCTGCTCCCCTCAGCAGTGGACTTCATCGACCTGCCTGTTCTGCTCCCCGCTCTGTCTCTGGTGAAGCCTCTCACCCACCCACATCTCAGGCCTGTTCCCCAGTTCTTTTGTGCGTAAATAAATAAATCTTAAAAAAAAAAAAAAAAGAATTTGGTTGCTGAAGAAAGAAAAGTTTCTGCAACACACACACACACAAAAACTGTCAGCAAAATGAACAGACACACTAAATAGGAGAAAATATTTGCACATTTTACATCTTACAGGCAGCTACTGGCCAAGATCTACAAGGAACTCATGTGACTCAACAAAAAGAAGGCAAAAAATCCAGTTTCTAAGAGAAGGGGCAGAAGAGCTAAAGAGACACTTCTCCGAAGAAGATGGAATACACGTGGCCAGCAGGCACATGAGAAAAAATGTTCAAAACCACACACCATCAGGAAAAGCAAATCAAAACCACAGAGAGCTACCACCTCACACTGTGAGAACAGCCTTAGTCAGCAAGAAGAGCGAGTAAAACGGTGTTGGCCAGGGTGTGAAGAACAGGATCTCTTTTACACCGTGGGTTAAGTTAGACTGGTCCAGTCCTCATGGAAAACTGTGTAGTCTTCTCAAAACTTTAAAAATGGTTGTACCGTGTGGTCCAGCAATTCCGGCCTTTGCATTTATACAAAGAATGCAAAAATACGCATTTGAAGAGCTCTGTATTCACCTGTTTATTGCAGCCTTGATTACAATGCCCCAGTTGTAGAAACAACCCCAGTACCCAAAGACAGAACAGCCGATTAAGAAGATGTGATACATCCATACACACTGGAATACTACTCAACTATAAAAGGGTGAAATCTTACCATTTTGACAACATTGTTGGAAATGGAGGGATTAAGCTAAGTGAAATAAGTCAGAAGAAGAAAGGCAAATACTAGATTATTTCACGTCAGTATATAAAGAAACAGACATGACTAAGCAACAACAAGCCCAGGAATCTGGCCTGAAATCTGCCCACAGGCCTCCCCTGGAGCCTACCTGGACCAGGACAAGGTGGGGTTGCTGTGCAGGGCCCCCCTTTCCTGTAAAATAAGTTTGCAGAGCCAGAAGCCAGAGAGACTGGTGTTGGGTTCTGGAAGAGGGGCGGGCAGGGGGAGGGGAACAAAACCAGAGCAGCAGGCTGACTCCGCACCTCAGGCCAGGCAAACTCAGGTCCCAGACAGTCCCAGGGGGGCTTCTGAGGAACGCAAGAGCAGTCAGCTGGGAAGTTTCTGGACACCATTCTTGAGGTGCTGACTTTCTACCCCCTCCCAAGTTTTGACACTATTTGAAGAACAGGTCTTCTTTCAAAACACCATATGCCCACGATTTAATACTTGGAAGTTGGACAATATTTCAAGTGGAAAAAACCAGCCCCAAAGTTATCTGAGCTGCCACGAGACACATTTGCAGATAGGGGCTGTCTGCTCCGTCGTCTCCAGGACTAGAAGTGGTGACCAGGGCTGGTTCTGGAGGCAGCCAGGCAGCGCTCAGCTGTTTTCTGACCTGGGCCACACGGGTAATCACCGAGCGCGACTGAGCATCCGTGTGCGTGACGACGTGTGCACACGTGTGTTGTCTGAGCTGGAAGTTGCCCCGCGCAGGCACACCCACTCCGCTTTCTGTGACTTCCTCCGCTTCCTTCCTGACTAGCTGCTGGCTTCCCTTAGTCAACTCAGTTTAATCATTTTCAGCCATTTCCTGTTTAAAAGGTAGCCTTTCCGCGGCCCTCCCTGCTGGCGCAGGGGCTAAAGCCCCGCATCACGAAGCTCTCAGCAGCCGCTGCAGCACGAGTTTGACCCCCCGCCAGGGAGCTGTCCCACAGGGCGCGGCAGACCTCTCCTGACCCGCCCGCTGCTCCCCTCAGCAGTGGACTTTGTTGATCTGCCTGTTCTGCTCCCCACTCTGTCTCTGGTGAATCCTCTCACCCACCACGCTTCTGGCCTGTACCCCAGTCCTGTAAGCATAAATAAATCTTTTATAAAAAAAAAGTAGTGTTTCTGCTAATGCCCGGGAGCATCAACAATGGCTGGAACCTGAGACTGTCCACAGATTAAAAGCCTTTCTCTCCTCTTAGCAGAGCTGAACCCCTGCAGAGGAGTGGCCGCCTGCAGGGAGGGGCCCTTGCCTCCTTCTTTCCCTAACCCGAGGGTGACAGGAGGCGTGGTGGGGCGCTGGGCTGTGCGTGCAGCCGCTGTGTGATGGCGGTAAGGTGGTGGGCCTGGACTGCGGTCGCCTGTCCCCACCCTAGCCCACTCCTTCTCATGCCGAGAGACACAACCAGTCAAACACTAGCCTGCACCCCAGAGCAGGCCGGCACCCCCACCCTGCTCGGCACCAGAAGCCACGAGGCCTTGGGGCTTCTTAGGACCTTAGCAGCTGAAAGGAGCCTAGCACTAGTGTCAGGCCAGAAGGACAGCAAGACGCCCGAAGCCCAGCGCTGGCCGGCTGGCCGGCTCTGGAACTGCGCTCCCATGGGGACGGGCTTCCTGCTCCTGGTTGGCGACACCTGCGGGGCCTCCCGGGGAGTGCATGAGCTCTCCTTTCCTTGGAACCAGCACTCCTGAGGGGCGTCAGGGCCACACGCAGACGTCCCAGGCAGACACGTGGGCAGCACGAGCCAGTGTGCGCACCTGCGGGCGTCTGCCCAGGCAGGAGGGAAAGACCAGCCAGCGCTCATCACAGACGCGCCTCTGGATCTAAACAGCTGCTAAAATGTTTGCGGCTTCACGGCAAGCGTCTCTCATTGCCGACTGAACTCTTAGTCAACTGTCTAGATACCCCTTGAGGCCATCAGATAACCGAGCTGTCATGGGCCCGCCCTGTGCCGGCCACGCGACCCCAGGGCCCGGCCCGGTCTGTGCGGGTCACGGCCAGCTCAGGGGTGGACGCTCCCCCATGGGAGCCTGCTGCTCCGCCAGGCTCTCGCATGGGACGCCGCCGAGCCCAGCGGGAATCAGCCCCTCTGTCTGCAAAGCGCACGGCTCTCCACAAAGAAGTTTCTAGAACAGAACCCGCGCGGTGCTCACCGGGGTACTTTGGTGTGCGGGTGGGGGATGGCGCCGGCGGCCACGTCATCGATGGGGCCCCATCAGTGTCCCGTGCTTGCGGGGTCCCTGGAGTGCACCCCCTCATGCACCCACGATGAGCTCCACCTTCCGAAGCAGCAGCAGCACTGCTCACGATCACGAGTCAGCGTGGGCTTCTGATGAAGCCAGAGGCGGGGTGGTAGGAGATTTCCGCTTAATCCCGGGCAGATTTATCACTTGAGAGCAGCATCGTCGGGCTGTTTCCAGGCACTTTACAAAGCCGTGTTGAACGGTGCACAGCAAGTTCAGCTTTTGCAACTGGGCATCGCCGGGGCCCTGGGAAGGCTCCTTCGAGTCTTTCCTAGGTTGCCCTTAGTCTTAACCTTCCGGCGGTCCAGGTTGCATGCCAGCATCAGTGAGTCTCTTACAGCCACAGCCACAGTTCAGGAGAACGCTGCGCCTTGTTTTCCGTGAGACCCGGATGGAATATTTTACTCTGTTACAGCTACATAAATAAGGTCTTTCTTATTTTCTAGCCTGATGGAATGCATTGCTTGACTGTTAGCTTGCACGGAGGTGCTGTTGGCTGACGACACTGTGTGTGATTTACGGCTCCCGGCTCCCACTCTGCCATGCAGGTGACGGTCGCCACTGCACCTCCGCGGGCCTCATCCGGGGCACCCCCAGCCCACCCCACCCCCTGGAGCTTCCCTTCTGCGGTCAGCTTTCTAGGAGTTGTTTGGGTTTGGTTTTGTCTGGGCCTTTGTTTTATCTTTCTGTGTACCACGTCGGAGGGAAACCATCTGGTATTTTTCCTAGGACTTGCTATTTTAAAATACTAGCAATAGATCATTTATTAGAAACATCAATAACCCCAGTTGCTGCAGTGGAGTATCTATCTCAGACACCCTGACTGTAGTGTAAGAGCAAAAGGAAAGAAAACTAGGAAAATGCTGTCAGCAATATACACCCGAGATCTGGAGCCCACGGGGAGAAGACTCTTACACAGCTGTGGCGGCGGCCCCCTTTCAGACACTGCTGACGATGGACGGCTCAGCGATGCCACCCCGCCCTTTGCCCAGGAGGGCATCAGCCTAGAGCCCCCCGGGTACCCGCCCGCTGCCTTGGTCCCTCCACCTTGACGCGCGTTTCCAGGAGAGCCGGCCCTCGGCTCTGAGTGACCCTGGCCTCAGGCACTCACGCGTAGCCACAGCACCTCTGCCGCCCCCAGCCTCCCTGTTTCCTGCAGTGAGTGATGGGGATGCTTTGGGGCAGATGTCTGCATAAATTAAAACGCTCCTCGAGGAAAGCTCGCCCATCAGTCAGATCGATTTGCCAGGGAGCAGGTTGGCTCTGGGTGGGGTAATACAAGGAGGGCTGAAAATGTTTGTAAGTTGGGGGAAGTTGCAGAGTGTCATGAATTCTGCGCCCAGCAGACGTCAAAATGTGCAACTGTATGTCCATGAGCGCGTCTCTGGATGACCCAGGCGACCGTCGTGTGGGCTCATTAAAGAGATGTGATGCAGCCAGGGGACAGATTTCCTTCAGTTTCCATCTGTGAGCCACGCTCAGGGCTTTTGGAAAATGAACGTGATTTAGTCAACAAACAGTAAACGAGACCTCTGGAATCTCCTTCGACCAGAAATTTCTTGCTAAGTTTAATCTGGAAATGAACTTCAGCAGGCAGACTGGCTCTGGGAGTCCCAAGAGAGCCCCAGTGTCAGGGGGCGCATCCTGGCTGGCCTCGGCCGGGGGTGGGGGCGCGGGGGCGGGGGAAGGGCTGTGGGCTGCACACTCACCAGCAGCTCCAGCCACCGGGCAGTGGGTGCAGAGTCCTCAAGGTGGAAGTGCCTGCGTGGTGGACAGTGGCTTTCCTCACCTAGAGTTGCTGAAAAATACTTAGAGCCTGAGCTATCAATGCCTCAGAGCCACCCTGCGGGGCTCAGGCAGAGGAAAGCCACAGGTTGACAGCCCCCAGGCACCTCTGCCTCCCACCACGCTTGGAGAAGTCATTTCAAAGGCAAAGGCCTGTGGACCCCCGGTGCCTGCTGGGGTGCGGGAGGGCTCAGCTCATTAGCGGAGGGAGACACAGAGACATCCAAGAGGATAAAGGATCTTTGATTTCTTTGTGTTGACCCCGCTAATTGGAGCCTAATTAGTGCATTCCAAGCACAGACATTAAGTACCCAGTTACACTGATAAATGTTAGATGTATATGGCTTAATCAAGCCTAAACCTCTTTTCTTAAGGATAAGCATCAGATATCCCTGCGATAAAGCAGGCTTAATCCGTTGCTTGTCCTTAATGTAATCTATTGGATAAAGCACTGATACCGATGAAAATTTAACAAAAGTGCAGATTACCGGGGACTTGAGAGATTTTCGCATAATGATGATACTGGGTAGTATGTTCAGCGTGTTAAGCAGAAGATGTCACACACCCTTGGGAATAGCCTCAAGACTTTACAGGAGGAGCTGTGTGGGGTGTGCTGGAGAGCGGGGTGATTTTGCCAAACACCCCAAAGATCGACTCTCTGCATCCCAGCCAAGCACCCAAAGGGTGACAAGAGTTACTAGGATCTGCATGCAGGAGACACCTGTATGGCTCGGCCTTACGGGCCCAGCAGAAAGTAAATGAGCCAAGGTGTGGCTAAGCACAGTGCTAGGCCCCTCTGTCTAGGCCCCTATGTGACTTCCGCCCTAGGCCCCGAACAGATGCAGGCAGATACTGCATCCTGGCGATGGTTCCCAGAACTTGTCGAAGCGTCTATTCCTGGAAACATGCCCTGTGTGGTTGAGCTGTTTTGATGTAGTTAATCTTTGAATTTACTGGCTGGATTGAATTTGCGCGGGCTGTGATGCATGTAACGGCTGATGAGGCCTATATAATCCCTGGCATTTCTCTGATCAGGGTCTTGCTCCCCTGTGTGGCCTGCCTGCCCCCAAGAAAGCTTGACCCCAGCTAGCTGGCTGAATAAACTCTGCTTGCTTGGTGCATCTCTGGTCCTGTCCTTTGTTGCCGGAGGCAACCGGGTGATTTCGGACCTCAACAATGGAAGCGCCAATGTGACTACAGAATGCCTCAGTCTCTGTCTCTCTTCCTCTGTCTGTCTTTCTCTTTGCAGATGTCGCTTAAAGTTTCTGGTGGCATGAATTTGTTACATATGTTGGGTGTAGAGCTGGCGAGCAGGAGTGTGGCCTACCACATAGAGATAGACGAGGCCCCTCATGTGCTCGATGGGAAAGCCCACCTTTGCCATAAATGTCTGCACTTACTACAGTGAAGGCACGCTCTTGAGTCTGTCGTCCAGCCCTTCAATTCTCTTTCTCTGGACAAAATCCTCAGAACGGTCAGTACCCAGTGAGCCATAGCCCAGGCTGCCAGGCTGGTGGCATAAACAGATATTCTGCTCCAGGACCCACCAGTCGGGCCTATGCCTGCCTCAGGTTGGCTGATGCTAGAGCGACAACTCTGGAGCCTTGAAAGACTTGAGGGTTGGACAGCTTGACTCTGGGAGCTGTGTGGTGAGGAGGCAGCTTCATGGTGCTGCTGGCCGTGGGCTGACATCCCAGCATGGCGCCCCTCTGTGGGCTGACCCCCCCGCCCCACAGCGCAGTGACTGCCTCCGCGGCAGAGCCTCTGGGAAGCACGGGGAGCCTGTGGCCCGCTCGCGAACTTAGTTAGCCTCAGAAGTCCCATGGCAACACGTCTCTGTACTCTGTCTGGAGAAGCCATCACAAAGGTGAGCGACCACACTCTGCCTCTCAGGGGAGGAGTGGCGCTGTGCCTCCGGAGACCAGCAGTGGCGATGAGAGGCATCATGGCCGCCATCTGCATCCTTCTCCTTTGCTGCAGACCCATGAACTGTGTTTTCCGAGCTGTTCTGAGCCTGACTTGCACATGACGTGTAGAGACAAACATCCCGGAGTCCCTGTGGCACTGTCTTGTACACTCAGGTTGCACATAGAGAAACAAAAATATAAAGCACTCAACATTTCTTGAGCCCAGAGACGCATCCTTGCGTTTTCAGGTGCTGGCCGCATCATGACAAGAATCGGGTGAGTCCGCTCACTCAGGCAGGCCTCACCAGTTAGCACAGCTGAGCATGCAGCCAGCTCCCAGCCCTGCCAGGAGCAGCGGGCACAGGAGAATGCCTGCCCCGGAGAAGAACAAGCAGACTCTGGAGGCCAGTCTGTGCAAATTCGCTGGGTCTCCTCCATTTCCCTCATTTTTCAGAATTCTCTCGGTATTTCCCCTCCGTTGCCTCAGGTTAGAACTGATTTCATGGAAATTGATAAATCTAGTGATGCCTTGTGGTATCATCTTATATAAATTCGTAATCAGAAGAAGTTCCTTGAGCTCCTTGCAAACTCACAAGCAGATAACACAGCTTAAGACTCCCTGAAATCATCTTTATGGCTCAGGTCTGGCAGAAAAAGTAAAATTAATTTTTAAACTAAGTGCTTTATTTCTGGGGGCCAGTGCCCTTGATAATGGTACGTATTCTGAAGAATTCCAATTTCTTCCGTGGTCCTTGGCTGCTTGGCTCTGGGATATTCAGACACACTAGGAAGCAAGTCCCAGACGGAGCTTGAATGCTTTGTGCAGTTCAAGGAATGAGGCCTTTGATATACTGCAAACGCCTGAACCTAAGTTTGAAGTGCGAATAGTAGGTGTCATGCAGTGAATGAAAAAGGCAAACACAAGTATCTCTAACCAGAGAATGAACTACACATTGCAGTTAAAACGGAAAACTGGGGGAGGGGTGTTTGCCGTAGGTGATCTTTATGGTGAGCACAGAACAACGGTGCGATTAGACGGCTATCCACGTTGGTGGTTACGCCCGCAAACAGACCCGGTGGCCAGTCTGCTTGGGAAGTCCACAGGCGACGTCTCGCCCACATAAACATGAGCTTCAGTAAGTGTTTATCCACTCTCCTGGTGCTTCATTAAACTCTGATGGACACAGACCCTTGCCCTATATATTGATTATTTATGTACTAAAATAATGGGCAGACGTGATGTATATTCATCAGATCCTCTCTGTTGGGTCAAAGCTTTGTCCACATCCTACTCAGCTGCTTCCCTTCGAGGCTTTTGTTACATTTTCACAGTAGGAAATTGCATTTTGGTCCCTCTGGTGAGCTGTGTGAGTTTAAAAAAGTAATAATAAAGCAAAAGTACAATTATCTCTGGCCAATGTCCCGGAAAAAGACCATCGGGGGTGTTGGGGTGTGAGAAGCAAACTCACTGTGTCTCCTCCTGGAGACCCTGGTGTGGCGGCTGCCCAGAGCCCTGTGTCTCCGCCCAGCCCGGGGCATCATGTGGGCAGCGAAAGGCCAAGGAAACAAAAAGGACAAAGGATGTTTGCCAAACTGATCTTATTCCAGCAAATCACATAATTTACATTTCTGAGCAACTGGAAAACATCCAGATCTTCCCTGCCTGATTTAATTATGCTCTTAACACTCTATGATTTCTTTTAAAAATGAAATGATCTGGAAGGATTAAAATTAAAACGTTCTTCTTTTTCCTACACTAAAAGTATTTCTGTGACCTGAGCGCTTAACGCTGAAGAAAAGAAATAAAACAGATGTCCAAGATGGAAAGATTCGGAGCAAATTTCCCAATTTAGAGCAAATTCCCCTAAGACGCTAAGGATACTGGAATTTGGTAAAAGTCCTCAGTGATCTCTTGAGACTGTTGATATCAACACTGCCAGAAAGCCCCACTGGTACTGACAGGAAGGGGGCACTCTCTGTCCCGGCCGCCCACGGGGTTTCCAGCACCTCGGCAGGTGCTCCACGGTTCTCCATGGTCTGGAGCCCCTTGCCTGTGCATCCTCTCATCTGCCTGCGCGCCCTCAGCGCCCTTTGCTCTGTAAGTAGCCCTTGATTTCACGCATCCTGCGTGTACAGCCAGCCAGAGGCTCCGTCCTGGATGTCCCGCGCTGCCACGGAGGGGGAGCACGTCCACACCCTGTCCCCGCACTGCTGTGAGCCAGTTTCCCAGGGAGCTGGTGGCACCCCCGTCTACACCACGCCCCAGCGCCAGTGTCCACTGCCTGACAGCAGACAGCTACATGGTCACTCATTCACACTTGACTGTAGCAGGTCTTCTCCACCTTGAGCGCACAGAGGAGCATCTGTTTTACCAGAAAGGAATTTGAAATTGATCAATCTATTTACAATCCTCAGATAGCAAAATAAAAGAAATACTTGCAAAAAAAAAAAAATGTCCAGGATTTCATCAGTGATCTAAATTTTGGAGAACCAGAACCAGAACCGAAAACTCCAGACTTGAGATCCTGGTCATGACTGAGTTTGTGGCATCTGACGCCAAGGTCTGACTTGCACCCCGGGGGGCCAGTGGAGAGTAGCTGTGGCTGAGGAGAGCCACAGACATCCCTTGCAGACAGCAGCCACGGGCCTCCATGCGCTGCCCACCAGCACGGCCGAGACGCGTCCCTCCTGCTGTTTGGCCTGCTTCTCAGGCTGCTCCTTGCGGGCTGTGGGCTGGATTTTACCTATGTGAGGACTGTGTAGGGGGCCCTGTGTTATTCTTCTGCCCTTAAACATCATGTCCATGAAATACGGGGCCAGACAACCCACTGTGAATTCACTGCCGAGCTAAGGGAAGTTTTAACGAGGCACTGGGCCCATACGCACACACAGCTAGACCATCAACCACCGGCATGGCATGGATCGAGTGGAAACTCTGAAGATAAGGAGTAAACGCAAATGAATCAAACCACTTGAATGGATCGCACACCTAAGGCTCTAAGGATAATTGGTGTTTCGTCATGGTGTATGCTGCAAACTGTGGAACATTGCTATCATAACTACAATGGCTTTCAGGAATTCAGTGACACTATTTATCCCAATGAACAAATGAGGCCACCGCCTCAGTGACCTCCGTGCGCCCGTCCAAGCGTTCCTTTGTCCAGTAGTTTTCAAGTCATTCCTGCCTGGTGGCATGGTTTCTGAAGCTCAAATTAATCCCCTACACCCAAAAATGTTGCTTAATACATTTCCTTTGCTCGTTTTTGTCTGTTGAGTTAGGAAATTGGTCCTGGGTTGCTCCCTAAAGCCTCGTCAGTTATGCATTCGGAACAATCATAGTGCAAAGTCATTACCATTGGACAGTTTACTTCATGAGTCAGTAAAATGCAGGTTTGGAAAGACAGAGTCCAGATGGGTGCTGTCCTACTCCCAGGCTGACTGGCTTCCCGAGGATTCTTTCAGTTGTAACAGAATTCAACTAAAGCCAGCTTTCACAAAAACAGAAAGAAAGAAAGGAATTATTTGCACATAAGTAGTTTAGGGAAGCCTTGACTATGGATGTGACCTTCAAATGACACCCTCTGGATGCTATAATCTATTACTCAGCTCTGTCTCTTCCTGTGTTGACTATTCTCAAATAGGCTCCCCCGTGGTAGCAAAGAGGCAGCCCCCGGGTTATATTCACTGATTGAGCCAAAGTCACCTCTCAAGGCCACAGCAACAGATCGAAGAGCTGACTGGCTATGCCCAGGTCAGGAGCCCACACTCAAACCCAAGAGGAAGGGCGGCCGGACCAGGCCCGGAGGGGCAGGGAGCCCCGAGGTGTCGCTACCTCTTCTCCACAGGCTGCTTCTCATGTGCCTGTCCTTTCTTGTCTTCTATCACTCAAAAATGCCTTTACTGAGTATGCAACCTCCTCACTACCAGGCCACGGAGAGCAGTGCCTTTGAAATGACACGCAATTCTGAGTGTGGCCGTCATCTAGTTCTTAGCCGCCCAACCTGTGACCCAAAGCCCTACCCTGCCTCTCTGCTAAATTCATCGCCTCTCCGACTCGTAGGCAGCCAGCAGCCTGTGTCTGGTCAAAATCCGCTTTTTCCAAGACTCCCGGACTCCTGCAGAGCTTCCCGGCTCACCACTGGGTCACACTCTTGCTGAGAAATGGTGTGTGCATGCTCTTTGCCCTGGGTGCTTTGGGGCCACCTTGGAGGGAAGGTCACAGGGGCCCTAACAGCAGCCGTGACCCCAGGCCCTGATGCGCTGCTCCACGAGAGAGGTTCCGCCCCACCTTTCCCGAGGACTTAGGTGCATGAATGCTGATTAAATGCTGCTGGAGAAAGCGCATGACGCGTTATCATTGTTACTGGCGCCCAAGACTAGCGCTGGTAGTGGCTAAGATTGCAGCTCACTTTTTTCTTCTGACCTTTCACATGTTGTAGCAAGAAGAAAGACTAATCTAAAGAATCAAGATATTTAAACTCAAAATTCAGAGAGTGTTTGGGGATTTTTCTTTTCTTTTTTGGGGGGGGGGTCTACTTACCAGGGAAGACAACTCAGACCTGAATCTGAATTTCAGCTTCACTACTTACGAGCACTTTGTGGGCAAATTCTTTGACTTCTGTCAATCATATTTGTAGTAAGAATATAAAAACAGCCTGTCACATACAATGTTCACGCCAGACACAAACATATGTAAAGTGCTCAGAACAGAGCCTGGCATGTACAGGCTCACTGGAGGGTTGGCTGCCATTGTTACTGTGTTAATCCTCCTTTATCTTTGCTTAGCCGTGGCGCAATACTATCGCCCTCTAATGCTCAAAATAAGGTCCAGAATTCAACTGCATAAAATGTGGGATTACGTCATTCATTGGAAAACCTAAGGGAAAATCTGAGGTAAAGCCACTATGGAGGAGAACATTGCTCTCCTGTTGTATCCAAGGATCCAAGTCCTTACAGGCTGTGTGTGTTAAGGTCTTTGAGGGCAAAGATGGGCTCTCACACATCTGTGAACCCTGGCACTTAGCGCTTACTGGATGCCTGATTAGCATGCTGTGTATCTCTCTCCCCCACCACCGTCCTTTGCCACCCGTTGACCCTTCCCCTTCCAGCTCCCTGGTGACCTCGGAGCCCACAGCACGTCTGTGGTAGCCCCTCGTCTTCAGAAGTGCTTTACACTGTCAGGTTACCTACTTCATTTGTTTTTATTGTTCTGACCAAGTTTATTACGCATAATGCTCTCAGATTCCCCCCACTTTTTTTTTTTTAAATGGCTGCATTTCAGTTTTCTGTGGCTGTATAATACTCCACGGGAGGGACCTGCCACATCTGCTTGATCCAGTTGGCTGCCAGTGAACAGATCGTGCCTGGCTGTTGTAGATGCTGCAGTGAACACGGTAGCACGTACGGATGTTCTGCTGATGGTCTCACGTTCCGTGTGTATCTGCCCAAGATTAGCTTCAGCAGGTAGAAGGGTGTTTCCACTTTTAGTTTTTGAAGGTAAATCCCAGTTGCTTTCCTCCTGGCTGCACCACGTCACATTCCCTACAGCCGTGCCAAAGGGTTCCTTTTCTACACATCCTCTCCAACATTTGTTATAGCAGTATTTTTTTAAAGATTTATTGATTGATGCATACACAAACTGGGGTACAGGCCAGAGGTGCAGGGGTGGTGAGAGGATTCACCAGGGACAGAGTGGGGAGCAGAACAGGCAGGTCGACGAAGTACACTGCTGAGGGGAGCAGCGGGCGGGTCAGGAGAGGTCTGCCGGGCCCTGTGGTCACCTCTGGGGCAGGCGGGGATCGAACTCATGCGGAAGCGGCTTTAGCTTCTCAGTGCTGTGCTGTAACCCGCTGCGCCACCAGGGAGGGCCCAGAAATATTTTTAATAGAATCATTTCTAGGAAAACTAACCAATCTATGGATTTTATGTTGTCTTGGTTCTTATTCTTCTAAGGTTTATTTTTTATACTACTGGTAGCTTTGTAGTGCTCCGATTTAACCCCTTGTGCCACCAGAAAGGTCCTGGTACTGGGATGTTTTTAATTAATATGTGCTGTTGTCGCTGCGGTGAGGTGGTACCTTGTGGTAGTTTTAATCTTCATTCCTCTTATTAGAAGTCACAGTGGACATCTCTGCTTATGTCTTTTGGCCTCTGGATACCCTCTTTGATGAATTATCTGTCCATATCTGTTGCCTGTTGATGAATAGAATTATTTGGTATTTTTATTGTTGAATTGTATGAAATTTTTATAATGTTGGATATTAATCCTTTACCAGTTATAAATTGAGTATTTTCCCCTCTCAGTAGTGTTTCTATTTAATCATCTTGTGTTTTCTTTTGTTATCTAGAAGCTTTTCTTTCTCTTTTAAATAATTATTTATTTATATATACAGAACTGGGGGACAGGCCAGAGGTGCAGGAGTGAGAGGAGTCACCAGGGACAGAGTGGGGAGCAGAACAGGCAGATGGACTGAAACACACTGCTGAGGGGAGCTGCGGGCGGGTCCGGGAGGTCTGCCCCGCCCTGCGGGTCACCTCCCTGGTCAGAGATTGAACTCGCGCTGCAGTGGCTGCGAAAGCTTCATAGAGTTGCACTTTAAGCTTCGCTCCACAGAGAGGATCCTTGATTGAAAGTTTCAACAACAGTCAGTTGTGTTTGTTTTTGCTGATTGTACTTACCACTGAACGCCTCAAGTTAATGAAAATTCAGCCGAGCCAGTGAGCCATTCTGCAGAGACCGTTGTTTCTACAAAAGGCTAAGTGGACGGTTTGGAAAGACTTCATAAAGCCGGTTATGAGAAGACTATTGTTGACTTATCTGTAGGAGAATGATGATTTAAAAAAAAAAGAAAGAAAGAAAGAAAGAAACTAAAATGTGAAAGCAATTCTTTTTCAATTGCTTTGTTTGTCTTTATGTATCTGCTTTACCTGAAAGAAATGGAAACTGGAAGCTAGAGAAACCTTGAGGGTAAAAGGATGATGAGTGGGGTGTCGGGGACTTGGGCTGGGCTGCAGGGTCTCTGGCGCTCGCCCCCTCACCCCCAGTCTAGAGACTGCTGCCTGCATGGACACATGCACATTTTTTTTTTTAAGATTTATTTATTTGTGCATACAGAGCTGGGGTACAGGCCGGAGGCTCAGGGGTGGCGAGAGGATTCACCAGAGACAGAGCGGGGAGCAGAACAGGCAGATGGACGAAGTCCACTGCTGAGGGGAGCAGCGGGCGGGTCAGGAGAGGTCTGCCGCGCCCTGTGGTCACCTCCAGGGCAGGCGGGGATCGAACTCATAGGGAAGCGGCTTTAGATTCTCAGTGCTGTGCTGTAACCCGCTGCGCCACCAGGGAGGGCCACATGCACATTTTTAATCAGAAAGTGTGACCCAGTTAGCTGATTGACCTATCAAGTTACCATCACCATGGGGGGCTCCTCGTTCTCTCTTATCCCATCGCACTGACTTGGGCCCCACGCCCCTGCCCCACCTGCTCAGGTCTCTCCTTTCACCCAAGCCCTGAAATCCTCTTCTTAAACGTGACTGGACATAACCAAGATCTTTGACCTCCCTCTTATTTTTTGAGTACCTGAGCAGTGTGTCCTCAGCCCCATCGGAAGTCCTCTGTTCTATCCCATAAGCATCACAGTAATTCTAGAAGGAGATCACATTTTTATTAAAATAAACAGGCGCCGCAGTCACAGTCCTGTCACTGAGCCGCCCAGCAAGTGCAGTAGCGAGCGAGGCGACGAGTGCCTGAGGGGCAGCTGCCTTGGCACTACTTGGCACTAAGGTGCCCTTCTCCCGGCAATTCTGAATCCCGATTCCTACTCTGAGGCCCCGGTGGGCAGCACTCGTTCCTGGACAGATAGGAACCGTGACACAAAGGCGCAGGCGCCACAGGATTTGGGGGTTCTCAGGTCGGGGGCGTCAGCGTCTCACTCGCCGGCCCTGGGGTTCACTGTGGTTCCGCGCTGGGCAGCCGCGCAGGCTGCGGGCCCAGAGCTGAACTGGGCCAGCCAGAGCTGACAAACAAGATGTCCTGCTCAGATGACAGGTTCCACACCCTGAAGGGGACAGTCGTGCGCAGTCTTGGTGCGCGGCGACGCGCCGGGCTTGCGCAGGGCCGGGCGGGGGGCAGGGCCGGCCCATCGGTGCCCAGCCAGGGTGCGCTGGCCTCTGCGCGGTCCTTGCGCTGGGACGTCCCGCAGGAAAGCCCAGCCCGGCTGCGCCAAGACAGCAGCCACCCGCCCGCGGATTTAGTCAGGCGGCACCTTTCAAACTTTATGTTCTTCCTTTAGAAAAGTAACTGTTTGCCCAGTGAACCACACAGTCTGAAGGGGAAACACTAGAGAAAATAAGCAAAGAGTAACTAGCTGCTAGAGAGGACCGAGCTTCCGGGCGCCTTGCCCGTCCCCCTGAGGACAGTTCCTATGCTGCACCACCCTCCAGAAGAGAACCTGGGGCTGAGGTGCGGCCAGCAGCCCCTTCAGGGGCGATGCGTCCGCCGTCCCTGCCGTGGGTCCCCACGCATCTGGGAAGGGCCCGGTCATACTCCCTGTGTCTACTGGCACCCGCCAGCACCTGTCCACACCCACCTACACCCGCCATCACCCGCCATCACCCGCCGGCACCCAATAGCACCCGCCAGCATCCACTGGCACCTGCCAGCACGCACTGGCACTCGCCATCACCAACCGGCACCTGTCATCACCCATGCCAGCACCCGCCAGCACCCACTGGCGCCTGCCAGCACCCGCCATCACCCACCAGCACCCACCGGCACCCGCTATCACCCCCTGGCACCGCCGACACCTGCCATCACCCGCCGGCACCCACACGCGCGGCCACGCACCATGGAAACGCGCGGTGAAGTTGCGGGGCTTCCATTTACCTGGATGTGTTCGCAGCGAGTGAGCAGCGAGCCCCGGAGCGGGGTGGCGTCCGTCATGGCGGAGACAGTCTCACCCACGATCGGAGTAAACCCAGACAGAGACGCCGGTGGGAAACGACGCGTTTGCGTTCGCGTGTGAGGGAGGAGAGCGCGGCTGACCCTGGGGGTTCAGTGGGAGAAGACGGGCGCGGCCAGAGCAGCACAGCGTGGGCGCCCCGACCTGGCCGGCCCAGGCGCCCTTTCCCCTGAGGAAGGGGCCTGCGCCGGCTCACAGGACTCGCCCACCCCTGCGCCCGGCGGCTCTGCGCTGCGGGACCTTCAACCCGGACGCGGCGGCCATGTTCCTTGGGCGGGCGAGCCGCGGGCGGCCGCCTCTGCATCCCTGGGCCTTGATTTCCCCTCTCTGGCTGGGCGCTGGCACCTGGGGCATAATGCTAGGTACACGCTGTCCTGACTTCTTCTTTTCCCCTTTTTTTTCTGCCCCAGGAATAAGGAATCATTGTTCTTATGTGAGTTTGTCCTTGACAGTTTAATCAGGAAAGTGCACTGCAGCCGTTTGACATTTATTTATGGTGATGCCATCGACTGCTGACGACACCAGCCCCCAAGCCCATCCTGAGTCACCCCGGCCTCTGGGGCCAGCACGTGGGCCGGGCCCCAGCTCCGCCTGTGGAGCACGAGCGAATGACTCTTTAAAACCCAAAAAAGATCAGTGGACGCGCTTCCAATTTCAGCGTGATTTAGGGGTTATAAAAGCATCTTTCCTCTTCTACCGACAGAGGTTTACTTGAAGCTTCATTTCAAGCCATTTGTGAGGTCACGCTCCGGCAGCCCCAGACATCTAGTGCGCGGGCATAGTCCCGGCGGGGCTCCGCGGGGAGCGCCTGGCATCTTGGGGCGCAGGCTGATTCCTCTGCAGAGCCCCGCCCCGGCCAGCTGCGAGCAGCCACGCTCGCTGCGATCGCCCATTTGTCCAGAGGAAGCTCCCCCGGGTAGCCCCGGGTCCACACCAGTTCTCTGGGCGCAGGGTTTTTGGGACCGGGCTCCCCGCCCTGAGCAGCGCCCATCCTCACCCGCCCCCGCCCCCGCGGCAGAAGTGGCGCCTTCGTCACCCACGTGTCCCTCGGTGACACGCTGCGCCCCTCAGCCACACCAGACCCACAGAAGCAGCACCCCAGCCCCGCGGCAGCCACCCCGCAAGAGCTGTGCCCCAGCCCTGCTCTCCTTCGCCCCTTGCAACTCACAGGGTTGCACAGGTGCGCGTGACCGCGGACACTGTTGGTGAGACGGCCGTTCCGGGGGCTCCTCGAGGCGCATGGCCTGGCCTTCAGCTGGGGTCCCCGCGCTCGGGTGCCCCCACCTGCCCTGGGTTCCGCAGCCCTGTGCGCTGTCGCCAGCACCCGATCCGATGGTAATGGGTGGCCCGCATTGCCGAGGGTCCCTGGGGTGGGGTCAAGCTGGAGGAGAGGGGTGGGCTGTGCAGCCTTCCCTGAAGGAGAGGCGTGGGGCCGCCTCCGCGGAGACAGCAAGGGAACAACCCGCTGCCGGGAGCTGCTACTCCTCACGGTCAGGTGCATTGGACCTGCCGCCTTGTGTGGCAAATGACTGGCCAGCGTCTACCCGCGCTGTCTCACGCCAGAGCACGCCCAGGAGCGGGAGCCGGGGGCACCTGACAGCCCGGATTTGGGCTTTTCAGGAGGAGTTGTGATCATGTTAAGGGGAAGGATGTCCTAAAGGAACTCTGCAGAGTCCTGCGGACTCCACCCCCTACTCCAGGGATTGGAAACTACAACTCCCAGCAGCACCCGGGAGAGACGAGGACCCAAGGGCGGAGCTAGCAGGAATTCTGGGACATTTGGGGGATAAATAGGGCGCGATTGCATCTAACGGCTCTCCAGACCACGTGACTTGCTGTGTTCAGTCAGCCTAGCCCTAAGGTGTTCCAGTTACCTTGTATCCTGCTCTCTTTCCCTGGGTTGTTTCCTTTTCCTTTCCCCTTTTGTAAATAA
>NW_004567102.1:87623753-87625982 GCF_000260355.1 Condylura cristata | reverse complement strand
CGCCTCTCCGGGCCCCTCCCCCAACAACTGGAGACCCGTACCGCCAGTCAGCACCAGCGTTAGCCACAAGCAAGTGTGTCCAGCAGACCAGAAAGACTTGGACAGAGGGATCCCCGTGGGACGGTTTCATTCCTGCAGGAGCACTCACGGTCCGAGTGGGGTGCACTGTTACAGCGTCTGTGGGCACAGTGGGCAAGCCCAGCTCTCCCTTACGGCATCCTCGCTCGCTTGTTCAAAAGCCAGTATTGTTAGCTTCTTAGAGACGTGTCTGCAGATCCGCACGCTGTAACTGTCAGCACCAAGCACCTTGTCTTAGCAGACGCCTCAGGGTCCAGTCCACTCCTGGCACGGGGCAGGGGTCTGAGGCATTGACATCTAGGCAGCCACCTCCTTGGCAAGGACGCCACAAGCACACTGTGATAGGCAGGAAAGCTGAGGCCAGGTTTGCATATGGTGGCAGAGAAACTTGTTTAGCAGCTAAGAACAACAGTCACTCCTTTGGACTGCGTGTGTATTTGTGGGAGGCAGGAAGACAATTGTCACAAAATGTATCTCCCGGCTTTACCTTTCCTAGAGTGAGTATTTCCATCTTAATAGCCAATATACCAAATAAATACAAGAGTGTGTGGAGCAGAGCCTGAACTAAAAGTTTAGTTGAAGAACCATGGGTTTTATGGACAAAGATCTTGAGTGACCTGCAAAGCTTCAAATGGCCTATTGGATATTTAGAAGCAGACACGTTTTCCAGACCATGGATTTACGTTGAGGTAAATTAAAACACAAAAGTGAAACTTCTTTTAAAAGTCGACACTAGATAAAAGGGTGAGATAAGTGCACCGAGGTGTGTCTCACCCACGCGCCGTCATATTAAGCCCCAGAGTGAGGGAAGAATGCCGTCCCCAGAGTGAGGGAAGAATGCCGTGTGCTGTCAGCCCGAAGGAGAGCAGAGCTCTGCTGCTGGAAAAATCCATACTCCTTGTTTTTCTGTTTCTGTTTTTGATTCACGCCACCTCATTTCTTGATGGAAATCAGCACAGTTAGATATTATTGCTTATCAGGGCTTACTGCAAAGAGACTCAGGCAAGGTTCTCAAAGAAAACTCAGCCCCTAGAGTTCCCACGGGGGACTGCAGGTCTGGGGGTCTGGGGAGCTCTCATCCCATGGGTGTCTGGGGAGCTCTCTTATGCCCTGGGACGTGGGTGCACAGGGGGGAGGCATGGCCACACAGACTCCCACTGAGCACCCGGTCACCCTCAAAGGGGAGGCATGTCATCGACCCTTCTCCCCTGTGTGAGACAGGCGGCCCCAGTTCCACCCAGGCATTCTAGGATGACTGAGCTGAGAGAGCCTGGCCATCCGTAAGAGTCTGCTGAGCTGCCCACCAGACGGGCTGGACGTCCAGCACCCAGCTGTCTGCAGGGAGGTTTTCTCCTGAGGTCCCTCAGAAGAATCCAGAGCGTGGTGGTGAGGCTGATGGGGTCAGGTTACGTGGCCTCGCCCGGAAAGTCCCCCTCAGTGGGCAGTGTTACTGCTTCAGTTTGTCGTGAGATTGGAACAGGACGGATGACAGAAGGCCTAAATCAGAGGGCAGCCGATGTGATCCCAGCTGAGGTTCAGTGGTTCCTGTCACAGCCAGGCTGTCGAAGAGCAGACCAGGACCTGTGTGTGCTGCGAGTGTCCGCTTCTGCTGGACGCCGGCAGCGTTCCCTCAGCTCAGACCCTGCAGCTCGGACAGCCTAAGATGTTTATTTTAGGGACTTCACAAGAAATGTTACCAGGCACCCCAATGTGAACTGGGCCGCCTGTCTGTGGGTCCTCATCTGTGCGCTCAAAATTCAGTTGTCCTGCAGCCTCACACAAAAGGGTCAATAACAGGTTTATTTACAAAAATGGGAAAGGAGAAGGAACAACCCAGAGAAAGAGAGAGAGATACAAGGTAACTAGAACATCCTACCAGCTCCGCTGACTTGGAGCTCCAGGGACACACTGATAGCCACCAGCCACACAGTCCCGAGAGCGAGAGCGTGTAGACTGTGCCCCCTTAGTATCCCCCAGAGTCCCAGAGTGCCGCTCAGCTCCGCCCTGGGTCCTCGCAGCTCTCTCCCGGGTGCTGCTGGGAGTTGTAGTTTCCAGTCACTGGAGCGGGGGTGGAGTCCACAAAACTCTGCAGAGGTCCTTTAGGACAGCCTTCCCCCTAACAGGAAAGCATCTCAAGCCCTAGCCTACACC
>NW_004567102.1:87620582-87622038 GCF_000260355.1 Condylura cristata | reverse complement strand
GTGCAGGCCCCCCAGGTGCCCCCACTCCCACCTCCTCGTTCTGGGGCCTCGATCCTGCAGCCCAGTTTCTGGGACCTGTTTCGGGCGCCCTTTGCCGAGCTTCTCCAGATCCCACTCAGAGGGAGTCATCTGGTGCTTCCTTCCTCTGAGAAGGGAGAGGCGCTCTCTTGGGCCCGTGCCCCAGGGTGCCATCACCATGAGTGCCACGTCTGGCCGGACCCGGTGGCTTTTATCAGTCCTCGAACTACCTACACAATTAGGGATGAGTCTTTCCACAGCTTTGGTGACCTTGAGCCCCCTCTCTGCAAATGAACAAGTGTGTGATGCAGGGACTGTCACCACGGCTGAAACAGAACTTCAGAGAAATGAACGCGCCCTCTCCGCAGCGTGACTCCGCCTGAGTCACCCGCTTCGCCAGGGTGTCGGGCTTAATTGGCAGCGGGAGCTGCTGCCCGGCTTGGGTGTGCAGATTCTCGGTTCGTTTTATTTCAATGCTCTCTGAATATTGAAACCATCCATTTGAGCAGCCCGTTTTAATGGATTCTAGCGAGCGAGCGTTAACTTCTTGCACCTTTTTATTAGATTTTCTTCCCAGCGATTTTCTGTAGTTCGAAATGGGATAAATTGGGAATGAAATATGTCAGGATATGTTTTCATTTCAGAAGTGGTTCACAGGCGCTGGGTGTCATTCCTTTTTTAGCTCTTGCAAGTTTCCAATGGGTGGAAAGCCCTGGGGAACAGGCCCTGCGGGTGCATGTGGCCAGGCGTGCTTAGCAACCGCCACAGAGGAAACGGAATGGAAATGCAAGAAGCGAATATGCCTTAACCGCACAGAGCAAAGCAACATGTCCGTGTCCCCTTTGAACAGAAACTGATGAGCCTGCAGTGATCCAGCCTCATCCTAATGTTAACACAGATGTGTACTTTAAAAATTAGGATGTCTTCATGCGGCGCAGAATTTCGTATTTTCGAATATTTCCCACGTGCCTTTGTTCTTTCTGCACGCCTGGACTCACTCGGTCTGGAGTGTGGGGGTTGCTGCATCTGTCACTTGGCGACTTTCATGAAGCTCATTGGAGAGTTGTCTGATGTGCCTTGGCCAGTCTGCCTCACGGCTACCTGAGGCTCTGCCAGTGCTCGGTGGACATTACATGTTGCATAGTTTCATTTATAGCAGCAAAGCCTACTTTCTAATAAAGCATTGCACTCTACAGCCCCCAGTCTGGGGTGAGAGAACCCCCTGGAGGACGCCCGTCCTGGGACCTAACTCCTGCACACTTTGCCCTGGGGCAGGCGCCAGGCTCCCCCATCTCCTCACAGGCCGAGGCTAGAGCTGGGACCCCCGTGCTCGGGGGCACAGCAGTCACAGAGCAGCCTGCCTGGAAAAACGGCCTCTGTCCAGGGCAGCGCTGCCCATTGCGCCCCGAGGGTGCAACGCGACTTGTTGGGGTGTCTG
>NW_004567102.1:87611963-87619673 GCF_000260355.1 Condylura cristata | reverse complement strand
GTGCCTCTGAAGGGTTTGTCCACAAAGCTCTGATTGTCATTAGCAAGGTTCAGAAAAGCGGGTCACTAGGCAAACACGGCCGCCGTGTCTGAGTCTCCCCAGCTTGAAACGTGGGCCCTTGGCAAGTGGGCTTAGCAGCAACACCTCCCTAAGAACCAGAAGGCTCGCCAGGCAGGTGGGGAGGAGACAGGGCCAGACAGCGGGAACGTGGGGCCAGGATGAGCAGCTCGGGCCTACGCACAGGTGGCAGGGCCCGTGGAGTCCAGGGCCGGCGGGGGGCGAGAGGAGCAGGTCAAGTGGAGCGTGCTGACCCACTGGTCATTGGACTTCACAGGCCAGGCAGTGGGGTTGTCAGCAGAAATATGGGTGTGTTTTTGGAAATGTGGAGTGAGCATTATTATTATAAGAGTTTGGGCGGGGAGGGGGGTCTGTCTACTAGCTGCTCATAAGCTGAAAGTCGATGGAAGGAAATCAGATGTGATCAGGGGCCAGCAAACTTGAGAACATGATGGACTTCAGTCTCAGAGACCCCTCCCCGAGTCAGGGGGTGCAGGAGCTCTACAGGAGAGCTCAGAAAACGGGGAAGCAAACGGGTGAGTCTGCAGGATTTCAGAGGAACGGGAAGGTTTTCCGGAAGCTGCAGACACGCTCCCTTCCCCCCAAGTTTGCCCTGGGGTCTGCACGGCCCTGGTGGGCGTGCTTTAGACCATGGTGACGAAGCTGTGGCTTACGCCCCATCTTGCCTTTCCCTACGTCTTAGCTTCAGCTGCTTTTGCCTGGTTTTCTGGGTTTGGCTGTGGGAAAAGATAAACAGGTGCAGAACAAGGACAGGAACTGGTGACAGTTCCCTCCTCTGCCCATGTCCAGCTCCTCATGCTTGAGGCTGTTACAGGGTAGCTGAAGGCCTTGCACGGGGCACTCGGGTGTGGGAAAGCGGAGACAGAACATGAAGGCAGATTCTCTGCCCTGCTGCCCAGCTCCTCGGGCACCCAGCCTCCTCCCTCTCCGCCCAGCTCCTCGGGCACCCAGCCTCCTCCCTCCCCACCCAGCTCCTCCAGCACCCAGCCTCCTCCCTCCCCGCGCAGCTCCTCCAGCACCCAGCCTCCTCCCTCCCCGCCCAGCTCCTCCGGCACCCAGCCTCTTCCCTGCACCCTTAATTCATCTACTGTCCCTCGATGCAGCCCGAGTCCCAGGAAGACACAGCCAGCAGGCTCTGGGTTTCTGAGTATCGCCCGCTCTTCTCCGCTCACCCCGCCTGCCCATGATGCCGAAGCTCTGGCTTCAGTGACGCCCCTTCAGGAAGGTTTTCCTCAACTGTGCTTGCCCACTGCTGAGTCCTTACCCAGCTGCAAATGGGTCTTCTCGCTGATTCTGGCATTCTAGTTATTTGTGGCCACTTTGTACTTTCTCTCCGTTTCCCCCTCTGGGGGCCCTTGAGCAGCCCCCTTCCGTCCACTCGCTGGGCCCAACATGTCAAGGTCAGCATGTGAGGAATGAATCGGCAGCTGCTCGCGCTCCGGCCATCCAGCGGCGCAGGGGCCCGCAGCGGCTGCAGCCGGTTCTGGAGACAGCAAGCCCCGAGTTGCCATTTCTCTACTCCTCTGCGGAGTCCGGCTCCCGGCTCTCAGCCAGTTGGAATTTCGTCCTTTAACCAGCAGACAGTTAATGTTTACCCACATGGCCTCAAACAAAATAAGAGCAAGCCCAAGCTTTATGTGCGGGGCTTGTATCACACGGCTGAATGGCCTCTTAATGCAGTTTTTGCAGGGGGGCGGGGGAGGAAGGCAGGTCACCAGCATTCAGGAACACGGAGAGTGTCCATCGCCCCACACTACCATGGTGGACACAACACACAGCAGCCCATGCACGTGTGTGGTCAGTTAGCTCTGGCTCATGCCAGCCGCGTCCCTGCCCACAAAGCACAGACCCAGCAGCCTGACACAGCAGGGATCCCCAGCGCTGCCACGGTCCCCTTGACTCCAGGGGTTCGCCAGCCTCGCGCACCTGTGCCCCCAACAGGAGTGAGGAAATAGAGTGGGGGTGTCCAGTTAAATCTCCAGCATGGGTCTGCTTTTCGCTTGCTTGCGTTGTGAGCACACCAGTCCTTACACTAAAATCTGAACATTGTCTCCGAGGAGGGGAGCAGACATTTGGGCCCAACTGCTGTTCCCCTGTTTCTTTGTAAGGAAATGTGCGTGAGGAAGGGGGGAGGATTCACAGCCCCAAGGAGGCCTGGCCCGGGCATGAGGCCCTGAGCAGGAACGCCGGCACTTGTTAATAGACCTCCGTGCTGACCCTGAAGCTGGCACTTCTTGGAGATCACCTCCCGGCCTTCTAGCACGGGGCTCAGCCTCTCCCTTACGGCAGCCGCTCCCCTGCCTGGCCGACGGCGCAGGGATGCGTTAGGTGCAGAAGACGCACCTGCCTGCAGAGGGCGCACCTGCCTGCAGAGGGCGCACCTGCCTGCAGAGGGCGCACCTGCCTGCAGAGGGCACCTTCCTGGCCCAAGGTCCAAGTAAGAACCGCGGCATGAAATAATAGTGTGGTTCTGTGCTTATTGCCAGTGTGCTCCCACTTCCCTGTTTTCCAACCATTTGGTGCACATTGTTGACGAAGGATGATTCCTCTAGGGGAACCCCATCTCCCCACCCCCCCAGCCTCCTCTCAAGCCCTTTTCACATGAAAAGTGACTCCCCATAGGTCCTATAGAGACAGTTCCATTCTTTTAGGAAATGTGCTTTCATAAATTACCAGGCCCAGTGTTTAATAAAAGCGACATTAGGAAGTGGAGCGGTGCATCCATCTGCAATCTCTGGATTCCCCGTGGGAGGAAACTACATTTCCGAAGGCCTCAGAGTCAAAGGCATGAATCCCCAGGGGAGCAGGAACGGTGGCTTTCCTCCCGATGCTGCCACTGTGTGATCGCTCAGAAGAGCTGTAGATTTATTATAATTTTCCTTACAGTTTCGTTGTTGTTGTTGCCTTTTCTAAAGCGTGACAGAGAGCCAGAGGCAAGAGCGCAGGGTTAATGGGCCACAAGATCTCTCCCAGCTCATGCGCTTTGGGTGGTGAGGAAGCATTTTAATGTTGACGCTTTATGCTACCGCCTTGCGAAAGCAAATACTTGGACTTCTGTACACCAAGGACTGCTGCTTTAGTTACCCCGGAGATCGTCTCAATCATTTTCTGTTTGCAGGGAAGTTTTAAGACTCGTTTTATGAATTGTATTTAGCCTTTTTATTAGAACTGGATATAGCTGTTGGCTCTACTAATGGATTTGATGTGTTTCTGCTGGTGTCCTCAGACTAAATCGCTGGAACTAATGTAGCACTGTCTCTCTTTGTAACTGGTAGCTGCTGAGAGCAGGGGAGAAACTGGGCTAAAGTCAAAATAGTAACACTTTTATTTATTACCAGATGTCAAAAGGAAGAGTGTGATTTCTAAAGATGCAGCGCCATGATAAGACCTCTGAAAGTGCTTTGCATAGTTTCTGTAATTTAAAAAGGAAATTGTAAGTGTGGCCTTTCTTGCCAAATGTGAGATGGCCCCTGGAAGGCAGTGGACACGGCCGTTAAATCAGCCAGCTGGACGTACGCACAGAGGTGACGTTTCTGCAGGCGTGTGTCCAGGGCGGTAGTGCCGCAGCAGGGGGCGGCCGGCCCCGGGGGCGGGCGACTGTTGCTCCCTCTCAGGGTTTCCCCAGTTCTGCAGACACTGGGCATTTTCATTGCAACATTCAGGAAGTAATAGGCGCCCTAACTCAAGTTAGAGGCGACACCCAGGCGCCAAGGGAGGGAAACGTGGCTTTCGGGTGCAAAAGCAGTGGGCTAGTGTAACAGTTTTCACAAGAACTTTGTGGAAATTGCAGGAAAATAGCAGGAAATTTACTTACACTTATTTTGCCAAAACTGCAGCTTTTCAAATGCCGCCTGTTGCTCCCTTACTCTCTGTATTGACGTGTGGTTGGGAGTGATACTGTGCTTTCCGGAGGGTCTCCCAGCAGTGTGTTACTGGGCACGCTCTTGGGCCCATTGTCGCTCTGCTCGAGGACGTTCTGATGATCCACTGGCCTGGGTCCGTTACTCACACACTCAGTTCAGACCCTTCTGAGAGTATCCTTGCGCGTCTCTCTGGGGGAAGGCGGGCGAAGTGAGGCGGGAAAGCTGCCGTGCCTCCCCAGGCCCCCCTTTTTAGGTCACCTCAAACCTGGCAGTGCCCTTCTGAACTCCCCACAGGCTCTTGAGAGCCGCCAGAACTGTTTCTGTTGTTTTCCACGTTTTATACTCGTTTCTGAAGCACATGTCCAGCAAGACGGACTGTCTGTCTGCCTATGCAGAGTTCCAGCAGACGCGGGGAGCAGCTGCGGGACCCGAAGTGCAGCTGAGGAGACCCCAGCCAGGCGCGGCTGCTTCGGGGGGCCGTGAACAGCGGGCCGGCTCGCCCTGGCATGGTTTCTCGCAGGCAGCTCTTTGTGAGATGCCCAGCCCTCAACAAAACAACAAAACAGCCACATTGCAAGTTCATTTTGGAAGGAATTTCCAGTTTCTTTTGTCGAAACAGTTCTTTCTTCCTTTTCCCTTGATTTCTCTTCCTCATAAATCAGCTTTCCCAGACACCACAAAGCTAACAGAACCCCAGAGGAAGATGGGATGTAGGAAAGGCTTGTCTGACAAGACAAACCCCTCTCTTGGGGGGCCCGGGGGAGCAGGGGGCAGCGGGCAGTGCCCGGGGCCTTCTGGCTTCTGCCTTCACTCCCCCACGCCACAGGCAGAGGAGCCAGGGAGGCGCCGTGGCTCCCGCCTGAGGCACCTGCTGGACTACCACCTGTGAGTGGATCCCCAGACACCCCAGACGCTGTTGGGTGCTCAGGGCGGTGTCACGGTGCTGCGTCCCCAGCCAAGAAAAGCCGGGGCTGCTCTGCAGCGAGCGGATTGCCCGGCCCCACGCAGAGAGCAGTCCGCTCCTGGACCCCACAGCCGGCCGTAGAGAGCGAGTGGGCCGCGTGGGCGGAGACCACACCTGCCAGGCCAGCGTGCCCCTGGGGAGCACCCACGTCGCCTCGTCGCTCCAGACACTCCCCAGAGACACGCCCAGACGTCCCCTTGCTGTCGTGGAGGTAGCTGCAGGTACCTGGAAGACTCGTGTAACCCGAGAGAGACTCTCAGCCAGAGTCGGAGCGAGCCAGGAGGATCTGGAGACCCCTCTGGGAAGAGGGCAGTGCTGGCTTGCGGGGTCTGCCAGCAAGCCTGCTCACTCTTGCCAGCCTCTGTCCTCCACGAGGACTTGGTGACAAGTGTCGACAGGCGTCAGTCACGCACTGAAGCACCACGGTGGCGGGGGGGGTGGGGAGAACCCCGGGGGGAGCCATTCAGACTGCACAGCCACCCCCCTCGGCCCTGGGGGTGACCGACCCGCGAGAAGCGGGCAGCCCGGCCAGCGCTGAGACTGTGCCTCCACCCAGCTCGCCCACGGACATTTCTCCTAGTGACAGAGTCTCGCTCCGTGGCTGTCCGGTCTCGGAATGCGCTTCCTGGCATCTTAGCTGCTGCCCCGACCAGCAGCCAAGTCGGTTCCAACACGCACCCATGAAGCCGAGCGGCGACCAGTCGGGGGCGCTCGGTGGACATGCCCCGTCCGCCAGGGTAAGCAGGGAGTCCTCGCATGGACCCTGCGTTCTGTGCCGTGTCCCGCAGACGGCTCTCACTGAGCAAGTTAATGTTCTGTGGAAGAAGCTGCCACATTGCAGCCCGAGCCACGTTCAGAATGTTGTGTGCAAGTTTATTCTGCCAGGAGGTGACGGAGCTGTCTGCAGCCCAGGGGCTGTGTGGGAGCATGACGCTGCTCTAGGCCCCCGGGCCAGGAAAAACAGAGCACAGGCCGACGACGTCATGTTAGACACCCTGGTGGCTGCACGCAAAACAAAACGGGCCTTAATAGTGTATTTTATGTAAACTGTCAACATGTAACTGGTATAAAAAATATGGATGAGGGCCCTCCCTGGTGGCACAGCAGGTTAAAGCGTAGCACTGTGAAGCTGTTCACAGCCACTGCAGCACAGGTTCCATCCCCGGCCCGGAGGTGACCACATGGCGTGGCAGACCTCTCCTGACCCGCCCGCTGCTCCCCTCAGCAGTGGACTTCGTCAGTCAGCCTGCTCTGCTCCGCACTCTGTCTCTGGTGAAGCCTCTCACTGCCCCTGCACCTCTAACCTGTACCCCAGTTCTGTGTGCATGCATAAATAAATATTTTTTAAATATGAATGAGATACTTTGCACTCTGTTCTTCACAGTCTTCAAAGCGTAGTGTGTGTTTTGCAATTTCGAGACACCACGGGTCACTGAGGTGGCCACGAGTGGCCAGTGGCCGCCACGCTGAGAGTATGCCCCTCGGCTCTGACACTTGAAATTAAGCGGAGGGCTGCCACTGCCACGTGGGGCGCGGGGGTGTGGGTGAGAACACCTCACCCTGGCCGCGCCTTTAGAGACGGGAAGGTCACGCCTGACCACTCAGCTGTGACGCTTCTCTACATAAAAAGCATGTGTAGATGGCTATTATTATAGAGTTTGCACTTTGAGTACTTTGTGGCCTCGCAAATTTCCAAAGACCGATTGAAAGCAAAGGGGAAACCCCCTGGTGGAAGCACCTCACTGTGAAAAGAGCAGGAAAGTGGGGCCGGACAGCCATGCCTGGTGGTGTTTGCCTGCGTCTCTCGGCAGCCTGGCACGGGGTGTGTCACGTTGCAACGCAGGCAGCTTTCGTCACGGTGTGCTCTGCCGGCTTGCAGATGCGCCCCTGCTCCTGGCCACGTGACCCCAACACACAACCTGCATCCCCACCCCCTCTCCAGGTCTCTAGTCTAGAACCTTCCAGGCCTGGGGGTTTGGAGGCACGTCACAGGCGTCTGGGAAAGAGCTTTCAGTGTCCTGGGCTGGAAACTGCCGTGTCCACCTTGCCAGAGCGCCACCAAGAGGGGTTCACCTGGCGTGCACTCACCTGGCCTGCACTCACCTGGAGTGCACCTGGCATACCCTGGCAGCTCTTTGAGGCTGCATGTTTGCCTGACCTGTGGGCGGGTAGCAGTGAAGGACCAGGGGCAGACAGCAGATATCACCCTCCAGCGGGAAAAAGGAAGATTTTAATGACACTTAGTAGAAGTAAGACCTGAGCAAAGTTTTAATCTTCTGGCTGGTCTCTCAGATCAAGATTAGATTTGTACATTTGCATAATAAAAGTAACGTGAAAGAAAGCCACTGAGCAAGGGAGAGGCGATTGCATCCATGCGGGCTGTCTGGGGGCGCCTTACTGGACTGGGTCGGCCGCCGCGCCCCACTTCGCTGGAGCAGCCCACTCTTTTACTTGGCAGTGAAATAGACTTTAAATGTTATGCACCATTAGCCTGCTCTTGATGTGTGGGTTGTAGCTAGGCTTGGGCATTAAGCTGGGTCTAAGCTTTTAGTCTGTGTGTGTTTGGGGTGGGGAGTAGGGGAAGGGAAGAAGACAAGGAAAGCCTGCAGATGTCAGCCAGGATGGTATCAGGTTTGCATCGGTTTTTCTTTTAAGATTTATTTATTTGTGCATACAGAGCTGGGGTACAGGCCAGAGGGCGGGGGAGGTGTCTCTGGATTCACCAGAGACAGAGTGGGGAGCACAGCAGGCCGACTGAGGAAGCACACTGCTGAGGGGAGCGGCGGGGGGCTAGGAGAGGTCTGC
>NW_004567102.1:87608984-87610949 GCF_000260355.1 Condylura cristata | reverse complement strand
GGGGCGCAGGGCAGCCCTGGGCAGCGTGGGGCTCAGTGGCTTCCAGCCCCTCCGCGTGGCCAGGAGATTGCCCGCCCTCCTTGTGGCCCACCCCAGTGTCAGGGAGCCGGGCGCAGCGGGCTGGAGAGGGCTGAGGTGAGGGCCGGCACCTGCTGGGGTCGCTGGGGTGGGTCTCCCTGATACACACAGTGGCCATGCCTTGGTCTGCGCTGGGACACATTCCCGCATGGAAACTAAAAGCTGCCTTTTCCCTAATTTTGTGGAATCCACTAACTTGAAATGTCGCCGGGCTTTTCCTTCTGAACAGAGCCAGAGTCCCTTCTCCGGACTCCAGCGTGTGGGCAGCTGTTAGATGAGCTGGCAGCTTCCTGTGTGGGGTTCCACGGTGGCGGGGGCTGCTGCAGTGACCGCGCACTGCCCTGCCGGCAGCCTCTCCCCCGGCTCCCCGGGCTGCTCCAGAACTCAGACATCCCCTGGCCGGCGCCCACAAAGTCCATCCCCCCTTTCTAGGAGACTCGCAGACGCCATGTCAGTGTTTCCTGACTTCGGTGCATGAGGCAACAACACACGGCTGTTTAAGGAAGCATCCGTGCGGCTAAACCCCAGACCCAGCCAGCTTTCCACTCACCACCTGTCTTCCCACTCTGATGGTAATATTTTACTCAAAGAAACACTTATTCGTACTTTAGAGCATTAAGTAGGGCCCTCCCTCGTGACACAGGTGGTTAAGCGCAGCACCGGGAAGCCATCTGCAGCACGAGGCCCATCCCCGGCCAGGGAGGGACCCCAGGGCGCAGCAGCCCCCTCCTGTCTCCCGCTGCCCCTCAGCAGTGTATGTCAGTCCATCTGCCTGTTCTGCTCCCCACTCTGTCTCTGGTGAATGCTCTCGCCTCCCCCCACACCTCTGGCCTGCACCCCAGTTCTTGTGTGCATAAATAAATAAATCTGGGCCCTCCCTGGTGGCGCAGCGGGTTAAAGTGCAGCACAAAGAAGCTTAAGCCACTTCCACATAAGTTCGATCCCCACCTGCCCCAGAGGTGACCACATGGCGTAGCAGACCTCTCCTGACCCGCCCGCTGCTCCCCTCAGCAGTGGACTCCTCGATCTGCCTGTGCTGTACCCCACTCTGTCTCTGGTGAATCCTCTCACCCTCCGCATCTCTGGCCTGTACCCCAGAGATATTTAAAAATACATATATATAAATCTTTTATAATTAGAAAAAAATTAAGTATTAAATAGCCCCAAACTCCTCACACCCCTTGTCCCTAGAGAATCACCCTTTGCTCCTCTGCAGTGTCAGCAAATAATTACTAATTCGCACAAGTTTAAGCACTGGTGTTTTTTCTTGGCATGTACCCAGAAGAAATGAAAGCACTGTCAATTACCAATGGAGGATGCTTTTGATCACTTGAAACTCCTCAAATTTTTATAACACACTTACAAAAGTGCTCTTGGAGACCTATGGGTACTTTGCATTATGTTCTCCTTTGGACTTTAATTGTACAGCACCATAGACTAAGACTCACTCTCAGACTTCTTCGAATTTGGAACCCTGACGTCCGAGGTCACGTGACCCCCTCATGGCCGAGCTCTGGTTGCCGTGGTCCCCAGGGCGGCCCAGCAGCACATCCGGTTAGGAGGGGTCACTCTGGTTAGGGCTTCTGCTCAGCCGCTGTCGCCTGCTGTAAGTTTTGATGAGCGTGGGAAGCAATGGCAGCTGTCGCAAAGTCGCCACCTGGGTGACAGCCCCTGTCCCCGGTACCCTAATTTTAGCAGTTGAAGGAGTCGTGAAGGGAGCTAGGATGAATCTTAAGGGTCTGCGCACGTGAGTTCACTGCTGTGTCTTTTCTGTGGCTTGGACTCCTCCCTGCCCAGGGCTCGCTACAAGAGGATTGAACGCTTGTGTGCTGTAGACACACACAGCCCCCCCCACCCAGGCACAACTCCACACACACAGAACCCCCC
>NW_004567102.1:87606429-87608559 GCF_000260355.1 Condylura cristata | reverse complement strand
ACTACCTGCTGCGCAGCTGTTTTGTTTTCCTTGGGTTTAGTTTCGGACATGGGTTTCGGAGGCTGTTGAATCGTTGGCTTATTTGCTTGGTCTTCTAGATCCTGGACATTAAGTAGCCCCAGAACAGGGAACTAAAAATCTCTCACTGTGGTCAAGAGAGAAACCAGTTCTCCGTTTCTCGCCACCTTCTCAAGTGGAGACCTGCCTTCTGGATCCTTCCCTCTCTTGCCCTCGGCCCCTCCCAGGAGTCAGCGGGGTCCCGCCACCCTCCTCCTGGGACCCTTCCTGCAGCCGCTGCTCCGTCCCCGTGTCCCCGCACCGGCCCGCTGGCTCCTAGGCCTGCGGGTGGCTTATCCGACTACACCGACGTGGACAAGACACTCTTTTCCTCAGAATGTTGACGGCTTCTTTCTAGGCTTTCAGGGTCCGCTGCGTCTCTGCTGCCTGATCTGTGTCTCTCGTCCTCTCCAAGTATCCGTCCATCGGCCCCCTCTGCCGCTCCTTGCCCCTGAACCTGGCGCCTTCCGCTCCCGGGCTGCGGTTGGCGGGTGAGCAGGCTGCGTCCTCGGACGGTCCCTGCCGCAGCCGGGCCGGTGCTAGGTCTCTCCCCTCTTCCTGGGCTTCCCAAGCCCCCACCGGCCGTGCTCCTCTCTCGGTCTCTGTTCTGGCTCCCCCCTCTCCCGTCAATGCCAGTTCCGTGGGGCCCGAGGCGGTAGGGCCTTAGACGCGCCTGCTCAGTCTGCTATTTGGAAATGGGACCCCGGCTTTCCCTTTTCAGGGAAAGTCACTGCCATCCGCTGCTGGGCAGCAGCGAAAGCCCCCAGGTCTTCCTTCACACCTTCCCCTCAGCTAGTGAGTCCCCAGGTCTTGTCGTGGGAACCCCCAGAAAGTGAGCAGCGGCCTGGCCGGCCCCCCGGCAGCAGCCGGCTTCCCGCCGTCCTCAGAGACACTCTGAGGCACGGAGGTGTGTCCCTGTCCTCAACAGCAGCACGGGGCTCCCCCGGGCCTCGAGGGTGAAATGCAAGGTCCGTGCCATGAATTCCCATTTCGCCGCGTGCCTCATAAGCAAGCCCTGTCGTCAGCCCCCGAGCCCTGGCTCGCTCCACCAGCAGGCCAGCGGTCAGGCGCGGGCCCGGAGCTCGCGAAGCTGCCTGGCCATCCCGCTTCTCTTCTGCCCGGCCCCACCGGACGCTTCCCCGTGGTCGCGTCTCCTCGGTAGATTGTGTCCTCCCTAGAGAAGGTGGCCCCTGCCCCACCTTGAAATGCATGCCTGGCATGAACGAGCTTATGTGTGACTGACGTGTAGATATGTAGCCTAGATTATCTGCATTTTAGATTGGTACAACCACGAGCACATGTGCGAATATACGCCTGTTCGTACACACAGCCACACGCGTTCGTTTCCAGGTATAAGTGAACTGGAGTTTTAATGCATCTCTCTAAGATGTGTAATAGTCTCATGTGAAATTCCCACCTCTGAAAGGGGTGGATGACACTCAACTCTGCCTCTCACAGTTATATCTGAAATCTGCTTTGCAGACATAGTGAGAGGGCAGAAATTGCTGCCTTTGAGCAACTCGTGCTTCTCTGGAGTGCAAAAGTTAAGTTTAAGTCTAAGGGCTTGCTTTCATTCAAATAATTGTATTTTTATCCAACGAAGAGAAAAGTACCTCGGCCAGTGGTGCTGGGTTTTGCGTCAAATAAGCCTCTTCACGCTGGCTCTCACTAACCCCTTCCACATTCAGAAGCACGCCGCTCCCCATGAAACACGCCGCATCTTTGGAGAGTGAGCAACTGTGCTGTAAACTCATCTTTCGGCTGAAAACAGGCCACTGACTCGGTGTGTCCAAGCTTCGCCCCGAAGGTAAATCCTGGCCTTGCAGTCGTGGGTAGCGTCACATGGAGTCGTTGCTCCTCAGCTCCCGTGGGTGCCTTGGGTGGAACTTTGCTGTTCATGTCGTCTGTTTCCTCCTTCGCAGATGCAGCTTTATATAAAGCCTCCCTTGAGGCCCTGCTCAGGGTGAAAACTCTAAATGCATCGCTATCAAAATGATCTTGTCTCTGTGTTTTGAAGGCTTGTTTTTAATTGACAAGAGCTTGTGCCGTTTTGAGCACTGGATTTCTTATTGC
>NW_004567102.1:87599972-87605589 GCF_000260355.1 Condylura cristata | reverse complement strand
TTGAGAGAGAAGAAAAGTCAGAGGAGCGGTGTCAACAAAATCTCAGAGCGCACAGGGAAGAGTGAATGAACTAGAAGCCAGTAGAGTACCGGGAATAACCAGCAGTTGGGATTCTGGTCCCCTCCTGCAGAAGTGGGCCCACCCCTTAAAGCGTTGACTCGCGTTCCTCACTTCTAAGCCAGGCAGGCTTAGGTCTTCCTGGACTACCTGGAATGTCTTGTGCAGATCAAGTGAAGTGATTGTGTAAAACACTGATGACGGAATAGACCTTTATTGGTCCAAAGCTTTGTTGGTACCTTTATCTTTCTGCCTTTTATTATGTTTATTTCTTTAAACATCTCCCCGGCTGAGCAGTGAACTCTTTGAGGGCAGGAATTATATCTTATTTCCATTCCCCAGAGTCCCTAGCTTGCTTATAAGTATTTATTTGGTGAGTTTCCATAATATGAGCTTCTGGGCAAAGGGGGAAATCCCCTTGTCCTATCTGTGCCTATTGGGGGAACAAATTAAGACCAAACAGATTGGTGAAGAACAAAAGCCAAATCTAAGGACACGTGTATGAAGAATTTACATGGCTGTAAATTCTAAAGGAAGATGGGGCAAGCCGGTTATACAGCAGACCTGGGACCTCATGCAGAGGCAGGGAGACTTCAGAGGCCAAGGAAGGGCTAGTCCCGCCCTCTCCCTCCGAGAGTGAGGATGGGATCCTGATAAACCTGTGTCTGGTTTGTGTTGTTTCGGAAACAGCGTTCCCCTAGTCATGAAAGGAGGAACAGTGAGTCGTCCTCCGTCCGGAGCAGAGGCACGGACAGAGAGAGCTCCTCCCGCCTCCAGGGTGTTCGCTGCTCTTAACTGCAGCTGTACGGAAGGGCACAGTGTCTGACCAGCCACGCTGACCTTGGGCCCACTCCCAGGTGACCCGTGCTGGAAGAGGTAGGCTCTGGGCATGTTGAAAATAAGCGGGCTGATTCTGGGGAAGCCAGAGCCCCACAGTTCATAAGGAACAACCTATTCTTAAAATCCCTGCGAATGTAGATCTGTATGTTAAGTGAAAGAAATGAAGGTTGTAAGTGTGTAGTCTGAGTCAGAAGCTGTGAGCAATAGCTTGATTCTGGAGCTGGCAGGTTGTTTGCAGTCTGCATTCCTCAGGGAGCAAATCTCCCAGCACGTCCAACCTTGACATTTCTCTCCCACTCTGAAATACTTCGTAAGGGACAACTCAATGTCACGCTTTCTAAGGAAGCACAGCAGGTCTCAAGAGCCGAACAACAAGCAGAAGTTAAGTCCAAGTGAGCGAACTTTCATCCTCTCAATAAATCCCGTCAGAGTTGCTAAAGCTACTGGAAGATGCCACTATTGGGTTTCATTTGCACCCAGTTTTGTTCTTGCAAATTGTGTGCATGGAAGCCCTTCTCTATGACTTGAGCTATTGATGTGAAGATCCACTGCTTTGATGCATAGGAAACAGTATGAGTCTAATTATGTCTGCAAACTTTCTTTGGAAGATGGATGGATGGGTGGATGGATGGATGATTTTATTTCTTTACATTGGATTAGATACTTTTGATATTTAAATAGAACATTATATACCCTTATTAGAAAACTAAAGCTTATCATTTTGCTGATTACTTATGTTTTCAATGATGCCTTTAAAATCCATTATATCAGGCCCTTCCTGGCAGTGCAACGGGGTAAAGCACAGCACTATGAAGCTAGATGAAGCCACTTCACAAGTTCGATCCCCAGCCAGGGAGGTGACCCACAGGGCCCAGCAGACCTCTCCTGACCCGCCTACTGCTCCCCTCAGCAGTGTACTTCATCCATCTGCTTATTCTGCACCCCACTCTGTCTCTGGTGAATTCTCTTGCCACCCCTGCACCTCTGGCCTGTACCCCAGCTCTGTGTGCACAAATAAATAAATCTTTCTTTAAAAAATCCATTATATCATTTGTTCACTTTTGTGTCTTAAGCTAAATTGACAAACAGACATATTTAATGTGAAGTCAAACAGTAAATACTTAAAGTGACATTGGAGTAATTTGGGACACTGTCTAATTAATGATGATTTAGAAAAGAGTCATTAGTATAAGAAGAGTTTCTGTTGTGACTTGCCACTTGGGAATGCTACTGAATTATGAATGAATGAGACTGAGTTCCAAGGGTAATTGCAATTAATTTTTAATAGGAGTTTGCTATAGTTTTTTACCTAGGGATTGGGGAATAGTGGTTTGAATTATTTTCCAATTTTTTGCCCTGACATGTAAAATTATGGCTTCGCTGTTTAAATAATAATGTATCCTGCAAAGAGGGGTGCTGGAGGAAATGGAAGTGGGGAAAAGGTGGGAGAAAAGGAGGGAGGGAGGAAGAAAGGAGGAAAGCAGTAACATGGGGAAGCTGGTCGCTCGTTTACTTTTGAAAACGTATTAGCTTTTTAGAGATCTAGGTTACTATTTCCTAAGTTAAAGTTTTTAATGTACGTTTTTTAAAGATTTATTTATTTATGTGCACAAAACTGGGGCACAGACCAGAGATGCGGGGGTTGAGAGGATTCACCAGGGACAGAGTGCGGAGCAGAACAGGCGGATGTACTGAAATGCACTGCTGAGGGGAGCAGCAAGTGGGCCAGGAGAGGTCTGCTACGCAATGTGGGTCGGCTCCCTGGCTGGGGATCGAACTCATGCTGCAGTGGCTGCAGTAGCTTCATAGTGCTGCCCTTTAACCCACTGTGCCACCAGGGAGGGCCCTTAATTTACTTTCTTTTTTAAAGATTTATTTTGTTCATGCATACAGAACTGGGGTACAGACCAGAGGTGCAGGAGCGGCAAGAGGCTTCACCAGAGACAGAGTGGGGAGCAGATCGGCGAAGTACACTGCTGAGGGGAGCAGCGGGCGGGTCAGGAGAGGTCTGCCTGCCATGTGGTCACCTCCAGGGCAGGTGGGAATCCAACTCATGCTGAAGTGCCTTTAACTTCTTAGTGCTGCACTGTAACCCGCTGCACACCCAGGGAGGGCCTAATTTTCTTTTTAATTGCTAACTGGTGAGTAGTTCACTGCCAGTACTTTCTATACAATAGGCAATAATGCTGAACTTAAAAATAATTACACTATTGATTATTATAATTAAAATATTTCTTCTATTATATCCTACTACAAAAGATTGCTGTGGTGTAATTGATTAGATTAGCTGATTTGGGGCATGTGTATTAATATTGTATTTATTGTAATAGTTAAAAAATAGTTTAGTGTGATTTATACCATTCACATGAACCAGAAGTCTTAATACCACCATGGACATTTCTAATTCTGATTCTTCTTCCCTGTTGTTATCCTTAATCACCAGCCCAATGGATTAGTCTTTTTGAAAATTTTCTGCTTTGTATGACAGAAAGTTTTGTTTATCGAATATTTGAAAAACATTTTTGAACAAACATTTTCGTTTTGCTATTATTAACTTGCTGTCCCTTCTTTCCAGAAGTGCCCCTAGTCCTGGTATTAAAAGTAGCACCTGCCAAGTTGTCTAAATAAAGGTTATTCAACACTTTTTCCTAGCTTATTTGAAATCATATTTCCCAGAATTAAAAAATGTATCCTGTTTCTTCATATAGAAACCAGTATGATCATACCACTGGAAAGATATGTCACTGTGTATTTCAACTTTATATATGACACTCACAGCTGTCTGATAGTTTATTGTTGTTATCACCACCACCATTCCTGTCACCACCACCCACCACCATACCATCACCATCACCACCATCATCACTGCCATCACTGCACCACCATCACCATCACCACCATTATCACACTGTCACCACCATCATCACACCACCATCACCATCACCACCATCATCCATCATCACCGCCATCACTGCATCACCACCATCATCACCACCATCATCACACCGTCACCACCATCATCACCATCATCACCACACCATTACAACCGCCATCACCACCATCATCACCACACCACCACCATCATCCACTACCACCACCAGAGACTTTGAAAACAGAAAGTCTATGGAATGAACATTAATGTTTAGCTAAATAAACAAATGAACTAGAAAAAATAATCCTAGTACATGGAAGTCACGTAATATAACAATCCTAAGCTGGTGTATGTTTGGGGTTTTTCTCCACCCTCTCACTGCTGAAAAGACTTAAATCTCAGCATGCCTACCTGTAAAGTAAACGTGTGGTATGAGCACGCTGGGGGCGGCTCCCTCAACCTGCCCCCTCTCTCCCCTGGTAGTGCCCATCTCTCTCGGGTGTGGGTTGCTCACGCTAGACTGGAACACCAGCAGGGCTGCTTCGTCTGGAGAGCGCACCTCAAGTAAGCGGCTTGTCATATACTTGTTCTGTTTCCCCGAAATGCCAGGTAGAGAGCGTGAAAGTCAAAACAGCTCCCTCAGCTGCTCACTTCCCTGAGCGCTGTCCCTGAGCATGAAGCGAGGTGTGTGCTGGGCCCTCGGAACAGCAAGACAGGCCGGACGGCACTCTCCTTCCGGAGACTTCCCGCTCGGGGCTGGCAGGACAGTGGAGACTGACTTGTCTTTCTGTTTGTTTTATTTCGTTTTGTTTCCTGACACGTTGAACACTTGATGAGCAGAGTAGGGTCGTCTCGTGTGCAGTACGCACACGCTGAATTTTACGCATGTCTAAGTAGGCATGGGAGCGTGTGAGCACGTGTGTGCGCGCCACGCCCTGGCGGGGGCTGGGGCTGGCGTGTGTCTGGGCGCATTGGCGTTCTCCGAAGAAATGAGAGAAAGCCCAGTTTGTAGTACCCTTGGAATGGGAGCAAGTCGCCCAGGGGAAGGAGCCCTTAAGTGGCTTAGGAGCTAGTGTCCCAGGCCTGTCTCACCTCTCCCAACCGTTAACACTGTCGCCGACAGCCTTTCCCCGCAGGAGCCGGGGAGCCCCACGGGGCGCACGCGGGAGCGGGGGAGCCCCACAGGGTGCACGCGGGAGCCGGGGAGCCCCACCAGGCACACGCGGGAGCCGGGGAGCCCCACCGGGCGCAAGCGGGAGCCGGGGAGCACCATCCCAGGTTCCTCCCAAGCCTCTCCAGCAGTGCAAACCTGACAGCGGGGCTCCAGCAAGGACAGTCGCCTTTCACTTGCAGCCCGGCGGAGAGGCCTGGGTCTCCGCCAGCCGACTGGCAGCGCTGTCCCTGTGGCTCACCTGGCCCAGGGCATCACCTGCCCCGACAGCAGGGGCCGCGTGAGGCAGGAAGCTGCTCACCCTTTGGGACCCGGCCTTGGAATCAGGAAACAGCCTTTCTCAGCAGCCGCTGGGGTTCTCACTGGTCAGCACCGGGTCAAACGGACATCCCTAGCAGTGGGGTGAAGAGGAGTGGGGTCCCCACCAGGTCTAGCAAATCCTGAGGGGCAGGGGTGCCAAGGCATGACAGGCCCCTCCCTGTGTGCTGGGCCAGTTACTGTAGGAGGAGGAGGTGGGAGGCAGGTGTGCGGCAAGAGCAGCGACTGCCAGAACATTCCTCGGAAGGCAAACGTTGCCCCGCCAAGGCTATTATCTCTTACGTGACCGAGGTCATCGTTGGTGCAAATGCTAATTTTGTCTAATTCTAGACAAAAATCGCCCCAGGAGCCTCGGAGCC
>NW_004567102.1:87583941-87599151 GCF_000260355.1 Condylura cristata | reverse complement strand
GAGAGGACCAGGGTTTCCCTCTGGACGGTGCCAGCAGCCCCAGGCTGTCCTGTTAGAAGTCCAGGTACGGGGCCTTCCTGCTGGCCTAGGGGTTAAGTCTCAGGCTATCACCACTGGAGCGCAAGTTCGATCCCCAGCCAGCGGGGTGACCCACAGGGCACAGCGCACCAGCTTTTCTGCGTAAAAATTTTTAAAAAATAAAAAAAGCAAGTGCCGTTCCTCTGAGACACCGTGCTGCGAAGAAGTCCAACCTGACGACGAGAACCACAGGAGAGGGCAGGAGAGTGCGACCGCCTGGTGACAGGAAGCCGGCCCGGCACCCACGTCCACCACCAGGCCTCCGCAGACCTGTCTTAAGTTTGCCCAGCGCAGCTGCTCCCGCCGCGCACGAGCTCGTCCAAGGCCCTCCGCAATACCCGTCAGAGGCTTGCCAGAGGTGTGTCAGCTGTGAGACGAGCCTTCTAAAGTTTCCACGGTGTTGGGAAACTGACAGCCTGTTCTTTGATGCCCGTGTAGTACATGGGTACAAGAGCGTGTGCTGTCTTTTCTGACACAGGCCAGAAGCCCGTGTGTAATTACTCTGTCACTGCCGTAGAGCTAAAATTACAACACGGAGCCAACAATTAGGAGGTGAATTCAGAGTCCTCCGAGCATTGTTTGTCCTTTGGAAAAGCACAAAGGCCTCCATCTGGCGCGGTCCATTTCCCATTCACTTGCATGGTCTCTGGGCTCTTTCCGTTTCAGTTTCCTCATGCAGATGAATCGCTCCCGTGGACCCACGAGCGCGTAGGTCTGTCTCCCGACTGCTGACCAGCTGTTGGACTATTTTTCCTCTCTGGAACTTACAATCCCATAATTCATTTATTTCTCACCTTTACTGTTTCTTCTTAATTTCTTTTCATTTCTATGAGCTCTAATTGTATGATCTTTCACCTTCTTAGACATCTACTCACACTCCCAAAATACTAAAAAAATTATTAACCGCCCAAGTCATTCAGTAGATTTGAGATCTCCTAACTTCCACTCAGATGTATCCCTACACGTTTATATAATGTATCCTTCACTGTGTATCTTTGTTTATAAAGGCCACTGGAATAGCCTAGCGAGTCACATGACAAACTGTGACCATTTGTTTATATTATAACAGGCCTGAAAAGTCAATAAATTCTTTTTTTAAAGACTCATTTATTTATGTGTACAAGAACTGGGGAACTAGGCCAGAGGTGTGGGGGGTTGAGAGGATTCACCAGAGACAGAGTGGGGAGCAGAACAGGCCGACTGACTGAAGCACACTGCTGAGGGGAGCAGGGGCGGGTCAGGAGGGGCCTGCCGCGCCCTGGGGGTCCCTCCCTGGCTGGGGATTAAACTCATGCTGCAGCAGCTGGGACAGCTTCATAGTGCTGCACTTTTTTTTTTTAATTTATTTATTTGTGCATACAGAACTGGGGTACAGGCCAGAGGCTCAGGGGCGGTGAGAGGGAGTGGTCACCTCCGGGGTAGGCGGGAACCGAACTCATGCTGCAGTGGCTTTAGCTTCTCAGTGCTGTGCTTTAACCTGCTGCGCCACCAGGGAGGGCCCAGAAGACAATAAATTCTAAGCAGACACTTTGACTTCTAATAAAAATGAGAGGAAATGTAGGATTACTTTTCGTGGCCACCTTGACATTGGACAGAAACGGCGTGGATTTGTGTTTCGGGGAAGTGAAGCGGGCCGTGCAGCTGGTGGCCTTCGTGGCTTTGGGCCCTGAGCAACTCCTCCCACCTGGCCACCCTCGTCCTCTCTTTATTTCTCCCTGAATTTGTCCTTGTGCAACTCCTGAAGACGGAGGATTTGACGGGAGCCAGAGCCCGGGAGGAAGACTGAAGGCTGGTGACACACACTGACGAGCTTTCAACCACTGGTCACTAGTTTTGGGGTGCAGCCCCATGGCCATCCCCCCTCCAGCCCTCAGCTGCTGGTCAGCTCTATCTCCCTCTGCGCCCCATTCCCCTGCGGCTTGGCCACAGCCCGGTGCGTCACAGACCGTCCAGCGGAGCATGTCCACGCGGGCTCTCCTCGCCTCCCTCCTGCTGGCCCCTTTCCCCGGCGTCCCCTCAGCCATCGGGCCCGCCGCCCACCTGCTGGGCCTGAGAGTTGAGGAGTAACCCCGACTCCTTTGCTCACGCCCCAGCCGGGCTTCCCTCGCCGTCCACGCCCCGGGCACCGTCAGCCCCGAGACACCTTCCCGGGTTTCCGGCAGAGCTGGGGCTTTGGAGCCAGACAGTGTGATGGTGAAACCCGCCTGTCCACTGGCTCGCTCTACCGTCTCTCCTCTCCGTCCGTGAGGCGGGGATGGTCCCAGCGCCCCCTCACACCCCGAGCGGTTTGGGGGGCGCCGTCCATACAAAACACAGGGAACCGCTTCTGGACGCAGCTCAGGGCTGGCTGCTGTCGGCTCATAATTATTTTCCACACTGTCCGGTCTGTGAGGAAGACACAGCGTTAACACCAGAGGAAGGACACTGGAGGACGCTCTACCCTCTCGGCAGCTCTTAAGCTATCAGAGCAAAGATGTCTGTTCGCTCCGCGCCCTCCCTCGCTCCTGGTGTGACTTGGGCTGTGGCGTGCGTCCCCGTCTGGCCCCCAACTCCCACCTCCCCCTTCCCTCCCTCCAAGCACTAGGCTCAGGGCTGGCCCTGCCCCCGCCCCCTCGCCTCCTCAGGCCCCTCCCCCCACCCCGTTGTCTTCTGCATCGTGATTTACCTGCATGTTATCTGAGCCCCTGCTAGAGCACAGATCTTCTGAGGGCCGGGGCTGGACTTCAGCATCTCTGTCTTCCATCCTAGACCACTTCCTGGCACCAGTAGCTGTTCAGTATATTCGTGCGAGGAGCGCATGAACCCAGTGTGGAATAGCAGTCATAGTCTCTGTCAGTTTTCTTCTGGAACTGGCCCCACATTACCTGAGCATAGAGAATGTTAAAAACGAATCAAATTAACAAGCGGGCTGTGCAGTGAAAACGAAGATATTGCTTCCTTATATTTCAACCCCCAGCCTTTAAGGTAGAAATTAGTGCCTGGCTGTCCAAAACAGCCCTACATGGTGGCAAAACCTTACCTCCACCTGGGACGAGGGAGGTCTTAATACTTTCAGTAAAAAAAAAAAAAAAAAAAAAATTGCGTATTCAATATAAAATGGAATTACCTTGTCTTGTATCAGAATCAGATAAAATTGCATGATTCTATTCTTTGCTCGCCACTAGAATATTTTATCATTAGAGAAAAACAATACAGAATCAAATGCGCAGTGTTACTGGTGATTCGGTTGATTCAGCACGCCGCTGAATCAATTCATAACACTACTCAATTAGATTCAGCAGCAATCAGAAAAGAAAGACTTGTCTTCCCTCAGATGCCTGAGACATTGCTCTGCGCTGCACAGGCTTGATTACCTCGAGCCAGACTATCCGTGGCTGTTAGAGAAGCTCCAGCTTCTCGGCTGTTCAAGAGGAGTGAAGCGCCAGGACGCGCCCGGGGTGGGGGTGCAGGCTCAGCCGGAGCCCCCGTGGCCTGGTGTGCGAGGCCTGGCTGCCCGGCTGTGTCATGGACTCGGGTCAGTCATCTGCAAAGCCAGGCCCACCCCCTGCAGGGTGCTATCAGATCACTTTTTACCAAAAAGAAAAAAAGTGGGTTTTTTTCTATTAGCATTTTATTTTTGATGTGATTCCAGACTTAGAGAAAAGCTGCAGGACTAGAAGGTTTTCCACTCTTCACCTACACGCCCAAGTGTCAACAATTAGCACAGTTCTCCTTTCTGCACATGCACACCTATGCACACACCTATATTTTTCTGGCTGGCACATTGCTCCTTTATCCCTGAAGACTCCTCAACACTGGGCAGCCTGTTACTCGGATCAAACGAACATTTGCCTCAATGCTGTGCTCTGACCCGCTACGCCGGCCTCATCAGACACCCCCCATTCGTCCAAAGTGGGCGCCTCCCAGCTCCCACCTTGGCTGGCATTGCCGCCGCCCCCCACCCCCGCCCTGCCTCTGATGGCGGTGACACGGTGACCAGGTGCAGGCCTGTCACTTTGAGGCGTGGTCCTCGAGCTGGATTGGTTTGGTGCTTCCTTGTGTCCAGACCCGCTGTCCACTTGGAGAGTGTCTGGGGTTGGTGCTATCCACTGCCCCGGACCTATGGGTCAGCTCGCACAGGTCAGGCTGTGATGCCAGGCTGGCCCGCCGCTGGGGTGTTAACCTTGACCCTGGACCCCTGGTCCAGGCTCTTGTCAGGTTTTACTTCCATAGGCATGAAATAAAGCAGAATGAGTCACAATCGCTTTTCATCTGCTTGTCCTCTGCAGTAGATCTGTGTTTTATGTGAAATTGAGCAGAAAGCATACGCAGGCGTGAAGAAGATAATGGCTTCTTGGTGTCCAGAAATATCTGCAGGTGTGGTTAGCAGACGTCCACACTTCATGTTAGCTGCAGCGTTCGTCACAAGAGCCAAGCTGTGCAAAGCCAAGTGTCTACTGGCTGGCAGATGACTGGATGAAGAGAATGTGCTGTATGTTGTATTTATGGTGAAAGTTGTTATTTTGTTGTTGTTGTTTTTGTTTTTGTTTTTGCACAGAGGAACTAATGTGTGGGCCAGAGATGTGGGATATGAGGGGTGAGAGGATTCACCAGAGGCAGAGTGGAGAACAGAACAGGTGGATCCACTGAAATCCACTGCAGAAGGGAGCAGTGTGGAAACAGGAGAGGTCTGCTGTGCCCTGTGGGCCACTCGCTGGCCAGGGATCAGACTTGGGCCACCAGGGAGGTCCCAAGAGTAGAGTATTACCTGTCTGAAAAGAAGGAAATCCTGACATTTGTGACAGCGTGAGCCCTTAGCAGGACTTTGTGCTAAGAAGTCAGACAAAGGGAGACAGTGTATGAACCTGTGCGTGTGACCTCCACAGGGAAGGCTGAGCTGGGGACGCAGCGTGTGGAGGAGGCTGGGGCAGGCCGTGGGGGTTGGGGGGGCTGTGGAGGCAGTGAGCCAAGGCCGCGAAGTGCAGGCGGCTAACACTGACCAACTGAGATCTGACGTAGAAACAGGAGTTATGGCTGCTCCTGGAATACCAGAAATATGAGGGGGAAGCCAGCGCCCTCCACACTTCTGCATCTCAAAACAGAAGCCCCAGGTGTCAGCTACAATCTCATAAGCTTCTGGAAACCTCGGTGGTTCTCACCGAGCGCTGAAGTGAAACGACTAAGAGATGTTGCTGCTAGAATGCACTGTCGGGGTGTAGTACGTGCCGTGGCTTCCTGTGTTCAGAACCCCCTTAACAATAACAAAGAGCTGGCCTGATCTAGAACAGTGTGCATGGACCATCAGAAGGAGCGAATGTGTTTTATTGTTCTTAGCATCAGGTTGCATTAAAATTCTACATAGATTAAATGTTATTCGGAACGAGCTTTGTTTTATTTAGACTGGAAACATAAAACAAACCTTGGCGTTCATTTCTGAAATGATCTCCAGTACCCAGGCCTGCAGGGAAGCCTTGCTTTTGAAATAAGTCACTGGCATCCCTGCCACGCCCCCTTCAAGTTTCCTGAACCGTAGCTTGCAAACTTAGGTGCTGGCTGTGGCCTCCCCGTCCCTGCTCCCGGTACGTCAGGCTGCCCACGTCAGCCGTGAGGAGTGCCCTCCTCTCTGGCCTGGGCGCCATCTCCCCTTTCATCTGCACAAGAGCGGGTTCGTGCAGGCCATAAATCTCAGAATAAAACCTTCCAGTGGTGACCGATGTTGTGGTATATAAGCATCACTGATCTGTTCATCTGAGAATGTTTTTATAAACTGATTGGGAGTAGGGAGCACTTGTAGCAGAGCTTCCGTGGGGTCTGTAAATAGCAGGAAGCGCAGCGAATGTGGCAATGGAAATTAATCTCTGGGCCCCCCCGATAAATTTAAATCACAGCCGCCGAGACAAGAGAGCAGTCTCAGTGCAGGAGGGCTGCGGGCGGGTGCCGCGCCGCACCAGTCCTGACGCCCGTGTGTTCGTGCTTGGTGACTGTTGTCAGGCATCGGGAGGACCTACGGGGCTGTGGCCTTTGTGACAGTAAGTCCTCCGCGGTGGACAGGCCCACAGTGGAAAGGTCGACTGAAGGGATGTCCGAGGCCCACTTTGCATCAGGACACTCTTACGATAAATCTGGGTTTAATTTTGGGAGTCTGTGTTAGCTGTTTTACAGTGTTGGGAGAAAGATGCCGACTTTTCTTTAAAATCCCACACCTGTGGACTCCAGGGACCATATGATTTCAACAGAGAGATGCCAGGATACTCTACTCAGAGTGATAACCACGAAGAAATGGCGGACTGTGGAGATAGCAGTCTGGGGAGGGATGCGGACGCCAGGGGTTCCGCCCTTGAGTCTCCTTCAGCAATGGAACTTGAGGTGTTCTAGTGGGTGGGCAGAGGCACCCTGGGGGCCAGGGCCACCACCTCTGCTCCTGCCAGTGAGGCTCCTGGTGATAAGCAAAGACAGGCAAGCGCAAGGCGACGGGAGGAAACAAAAGCTCTGTTTCCCTCAAGTTCCGAGACCTCAATTTTGTTGTGGCGATAATGTGACGCAAAGCAAGGACAGAGGCTCAGCTTGATGGGGCACTGGGACGCAGCGAAAGGACTTCTCCTCCACAGGCCTGCCCCCCCAGAAGTCTAGGATGTGCTCCTTTGGTGGGGGGGGGGGGTTACGCTGCTGAGCTACGCCGAGGTTTCAGGTGTGGGTTGAACCTGCTGTCTGGCTTGAGCGACTTCTGGTGTTGAGAGTTCAGATCAAGTCAAGGCCAGCGGGAGCAAAAGCAGGATCACCACCTCAGGAGCTCAGGGTGGCTCAGGAAGGCTCAATGCCAGGCAGCTGCTCCTGCGGTCACAAGCCTGGAATGCCACCCTGTGTGTCCTGGAACGTCAGCGGTTGTAACTGGAAATGACATTCTTAACTGGTTTGAGCTCCCACTTTATGCCCATTTAATTATAACCAGCTGAGAGGAAATGGTCATTCCAGCTCAGATACCTGGACCTCAAGAACTTAGCCATGGGAAAGCATTACGATTTCACTGATAGATTTGTGAAATTCAGAGGCCAGTGGCAGACTACTTTGGCTTCAGAACAGAATCTTGGATTTTAACATCTCTCTTGTGAGGCGCTTTATCTGTTTGCTGAAGAGGATGCCGTCTGCTTCCTAAGAGTTCATCCACTAATCTGATTCTCCTTCATTTATAGTTATTCTGACATCGCTGCCATTCAGCATTCCCAAAGGAAAGCTCAGTCACCCACCACAGAGGTGACCATGCACCTCTAAAACAGGCAGCTTCTACCTCACCAATGCAAGAAAACTAGAGCTCACACATCAAGCCCAGGAGAACAGCACAACCTTCTTGTATAGCGCTGTGTTCCCAGCCCTGCCAGCATGCACAGGAAGGCTCTTTCCTTGAGTGCCTCAGAAAGCGGGCACAGGAGCCTCACCCACTGAGGAGCCTCCTCCCCATGCACCCCGGGAAGAGACAGACAAGATGGAAACATTGAAAGATGAAACAACCAAGCGTGCTCTTCCGGTCTGGTGTCGGGAAGAAAAGGAATGGGGTTCTGAAGTGGGGTTCTGAAGTGCTCCTTTCGGGTCTTCTCCAAATATTAAATGGGATTCTGTGCAACTGGAGAAATCTCACTGCGGGTCACGGGGATGTGAAGCGGTGTGTGTGTGAACTGAAGCTGCACGGCTAGTGAAGGCATCCCGGCAGCCATGTGTGGGCTGTTGAGTTTGTTTCTGTGTTGTTGATGGTGTCATTCTGACACGCTGGAAAATCGCTGCCCCGAGACTCATACAAGAATGTCACTGAGAACATTTTTGATACAACATTTGTTATCGTGGTGCTTGGGGTAGCTTCTGAGATGCAGTACCCGAAATGAAGCTGGGGGCAGAGTCCCCTGATGTAGAACAGACTCGTGCATCCAGGTTCAGTATATGTCGGATCTCTTTAAATAGATAGTCATGACACATCTTCTGTCACATAGGACAGCTGCTCCCGTAATAAAACCAGGGAACCCTCCACATGGTTTCCTTTCACCGTGGGATGGTTGTGTGTGAGGGGATAGTTGAAAGATTAGCTTCTGACAACAAGGCAGTCAGAAGGTTGGGTTTGGTTTTTTGCCCTCTGACATGGAATCATTTTAATAATAAAAAACTATTACTATATAAATACTCTAATTTACCAAATAGATTTTCTCACTCGTTAGCCTATTTTCATCTCAGATTCCGCAGCCCCGTTCTCTCCAGAGCACGTGGGTGACTGCTCTGTGACTCAGCAGCCGGGTGTGGTGTCCTAGTAGACTGGGGAGCTGGAAGGACAGTCTGCAGCAGGCACACACATTCTTCGGGATTCTGTTGCCCGCAGGCCTGCCACCTGTCCTCATTTGAGCTGATTAAGGTGAAATGCAAAAACTGTCCTCATTTCTGAGTGGAAGGGTGCCAGGCTTCCTCTCAGGAGGGAGGGAGAGATGAACACAGGCACAGCCCACGGGGGCGGAGGGGAACGGGACCCGGGCTGGCAAGGCTCCCGCCTGCGTCAGGTACTCAGGGAAGCAGGGAGAAGTTGGCCTGACTGGAGCAGGATTCGTAGGGGTTTAGCTGGAACCATCAAAATGGTAAATGCTACAAAACCTTCACCTGGCGGTAATTGCGCTGGGGACCGAGCCGTTTCAGTCATCCAAATGGTTGACAAATACACAGCTCAGCTGTCCAGCACAGCTGTCGCCGTTCGGGGCTGGGGTACCGGGGGCGCCGTGATGGATGGTGACCAGCCGTGAAGGATGTGGGGTGGCTGCTGCTTGACATGGAGAACTCTGTTCCTATCCTTGGTGAAAAGAACAAGATGCAGAATGTCCTGCACAGTATGATACCGGGTATGGGACAGTGTGTGTGTGTGTGTGTGTGTGTGTGTGTGTTCACAGTCCGGGAACAGAATGGAAGAACACCAAAATATTTGCAGTGGCTGTCTCTGGTTGGTGGAAGAGCTAATTCTTGTTCTCTCATTTTAATAATTTATAGTAACCATGAAAAAAAAACTGTTTTAATTTCTAGAAAATGTTTTTCCTTTTTCAAAAGGACAAAGAATTGTGCATAGCAAACATCTCCTAACACTTCTGAATAGGAAAAAATAATCGCTCTGAAAAATAATAATCCGACCCCAGGAAAAATCCATATCCTTTATTGTAATAACCATGACAGCACTGAATTATTATGTAAACTAATTTTCGTCTTCATTGTCTTCCCAAGATGGGCTTGAGAACATTCTCAAACGTTCACATTTTAGGTTAGAATAACACTGTTTGCCCGGACAATCACCTAGCCACGTATCTGTCTCAATGTAGTTCTCATTTGTCCTGAAATTTTTGAAGAGGATAGAATGCCCCCGTCTGTATCCAAAGAACTCGATGGAAACCACATCTTATCAGTGCAATGATATCACCTCACCAGACACAGGTGGCAGGTGAGAGAATCAGCGAGGTTTCAGGTTTTCTAGAACATTCTACAGTTGATCGCCACAGAATAAAACAATAGGTCATGAATCTCCTTTGCAGAACTGTCTCTTGTATTTTGGAGTCAAGCAGCTAAGTAGAAAGATGTGAGCTGGAATTTAGTTCCCTGGTCTTTGTTCCAGCTCCAGGCAGTGTGGGGGTCACTCCATGGGTGTGGCTGCTGAGCTCGCCCAACCTCAGGGGAGAGTGGACGTCATGAAGCTCACCTGTTCCTAGCACTTAGGCCTCAGCTACTGGGTCCTTACTGTAATATGAATGGAGTGCGCGTGAATCTTTCCCATGTTTTTTTTAAAGATTTATTTATTTGTGCATACAGAGCTGGGGTACAGGCCAGAGGTGCAGGGGCGGTGAGAGGATTCCCCAGAGACAGAGTGGGGAGCAGAACAGGCAGGTCGAGGACATACACTGCTGAGGGGAGCAGCGGGCGGGTCAGGAGAGGTCTGCTGTGCCCTGTGGGTCAGCTCCAGGCGGGGATCAAACTCGCAGGGAAGCAGCTGCGGCCAGCCTGCAGGACTCTGTGGGTCACCCCGAGGCCGGGTGGGGCCCGAACTCATGCAGAAGTGGCTTTAGCTTCTCAGTGCTGTGCTTTAACCCACCGTGCCACCAGGGAGGGCCGGGATCTTTCCCATTTTATCCAACATTCTAATGTGTAGACCTTCAAAGGAGAGCTTCCAACTCTGGAGAATCCAGCTGTTTTGCAATAATCTCGTTATTTTAACAGGAGTGAGTTTTCTCCTGTTCTAAAACAAGGTGGGTTGTGAAAGGGATTGAGTTGCCATTGCAATGCTACCTTCTAAAATATCTCTTTTTAAGACTGTCAAGAGTGCATTCCTGGCTAAATTACTTGCATTGCATGTCTTCCAAGTCAGGATTTTTCTGGAACAAATAGGTCTCAGTAGCCTCAGTTTCCAGTCCCAGTAGGCCAGCCTTGTGGGTGCAGGTGGATTTAATTCTCATCTCCAGCTGCTTGATCTCCATCCATTCACCCACACAGCACTTCCAGCCCCCAAACTTCTGACTCGATTCCTCTATTTTCTGTTGTTAACACCATGGCAGGCTCTCTGCGCACTTCGCTGTTGCCCGTTTATGTCGTCTGTTTTCATGCATTGTGTTTCTTCTCAGCCCCTGAGGCAGCGTCCCTGCTGGTCCACTCCTGCTCTCTCTGTGGCCCTTGGCCTCATGCACAGTAGACACAGACGGGAACACTATTCAACAAGGGGTGAATGCGTGGTCGGAATTCACTTGATAAATTTCTATTTGTGTCTCATTCTCAACAAGACTGATTCTCCCACAGCACCTATAGGTGCTCTTGGCCCCTGGGGGTGACTCAGTGGGACGTTTGGACTAATTGAGTGGCCCCAGTGAGCCAACAAATATCAACATGCATCTCAATCATGAAATCACAAACATCTGAGCTTTAAATGGCATATTTGGAGCGCTGAGATTCATGGGTTTCTGACTGGTAGTGCCTCATTGGTCAACGTGAAAAGTTAAATAATAATATGGCTTCTTTCAGATCAGTTATAAGACTGCAAAGCCGACAAACTGTATGCCGTTCTCGTCAGACAAGCCAAGCTTCCCACACCGTCGTCCTTTCCTTCTTCAGCTCGTATATACACTCACATGTGTTCATGATAAATCTAAGACCCACTCCATAAGTGCTGAAGTTTTTATTCCACTTTTTCCAAAGCTGTTTATTATGTACCTTTGCGTTTGTATGTGGCTTTTGTATTGCGCTCACTTGCGAACACGCTGTTAGATACAGGAAATAACAATGGACACCACGTCCCTTTCGCCCTGCTTTGTCGTTGTCTGACTTCTGTGCTGCTTCAGGGTGGTTCCTGTTCCACCATTAGCAGAACGGGGCTGCCAATCACACCCTTCTTACAAGGCTGTCGTGAGATGAAACGCAATACGCTATGTGAAGCCTTCTTTGTCCGTGCTTGATGTTGCAGAAATGTTGGTGTTTCTTTTAAATTTTTATCATAATAAAATTTAAACACATATTCGGAGCATCTCCTCCCCTTTTCTGTGACTGTGTCACCGTCTCCTTCCTTTAATGCGTATTTATCCTTCCCAAGCATTTTTGTTCCTCTTATCAGGCCTGTGTTTCTAAACTTGATGTAAATGCTGTCCCTCTGTGCATAGCCTTTTCCTTCACTTCATCACATTGCGGTCTAGTTGATACAGTTCACCCTAGCTCATTCCTGTTGACCCGCTCACTTCCTAAAAGTCTCTGCTCAAATGTCATTTATCACCAGTACTCAGAGCTGCCCCACCCTGCTCTTACCAGGTCTGGTTTTCTGTCTGACACAGCACTCACTCGTTACCTTCTCAGGTAGCACAGGAGTGTTCCTGCCCTTGGGGGGGGGGGGGTCACAGGTCCTAGTGACAGCCCGTGGCTGTTTCAGCTTCCTACTAATGAGATCCTGACAGACCCCGGGTGCTGGGTGTGTGCGGGGTCTGTGCTGAAGGATTTGTCTCTGCTACTGCCTCGAATTTCAGATGTCTTCTTTTGCTGTTGCTGCTACCACCAAAGTGGTCGCAGTAAATACCCTGGCAAACATCTGCTGGTGTAACTGTGTCCGTTCCTCTCTGGCCTGTCATCTACAAGTGGGGTTGCTAGCCGGAAAGTGCATATGTCCGGGATGCTTGGTGCCATGCTGAGATGTTGTGGACTCGCGGCGTGGTCATCATGGCAGAGGAATGCGGGCACAGTGGAAGGCCCGTGGCAGAGACGGCTGTTAAGGTATTGGCTTGGCCCCACGGGGATGCCCGCATTCCGAACGCGTGGCATCCTGCTGTTGACTCTGAATGCCGCTGTTCAGTGAGAAGTCTCAAGGAATGTCCCATGGGTGCTCTGAGTGCCTGACTCCCAGGCTCATTCACAAAAGGCTGCCTCAGCCAGTGCGAAGAGGCCCTATGACCAGGCCTGAGTCAGACCCACCCAGGACCCAGCATAGAGGCGCCCCTCAGCCCCCCCACTTTGGACTGGTGATTAGAGGCTTGCAGCCTTGCGGTGGCGTCTTTGATTACACTGAGTCATCATTTACTTTTGCTACTTTTTCATTTTCGGCCATTCTCCTTTTCAGATGTACTTAAGGGGGCAATGGAAGGTAACTGTAATTGGCAAGTCTGCATTAGGGACGCTACAGCCCAGCAAGGAATGAGCCCTCAGAGCATTTCACAGCCAACAGCAGCTGTCTGCACGCTGCAGCTCTGGGCTCGTTCCAGGGCACAAGAGAGCTGGAACCCACTGCCAGTGTCCTCCCAAGCCCGGTGCTCACGGTTTCCCATGGAACCCACAGATGTCACAGGTGCCAAGGAAATTTCAAGAAAAAAAAAAGTAGCGATTGAAGAGGCACGTGGCTCTTCACGTTTCCAATAGGATAAATTTGCCCGGTGAATTCTCCTCCTTCACAGTTTGGTTTTGAAAAAAGGCAGCAAGAGCTTTCTGGGAGAGTTGTAATTCGCTGAATCCCCCAAAAGTTTTTATTTTATTTTTAAGTAGCTGCCAGTGAGTTTGTGGAAATAATCCACAACTTTCTAATGCATTTTCCTGGGGAGAGCATCAATCAGATGATCAAGTAGTCTTTATGGTATGGGAACAGAAGAAAGCAAACAGTGATTATAGACACTAATTGAAATAAAAACCTCAAAGTGATCCTTTTAAGTAAAACAGGATTCAATTCTGCCTTCACGCGTTCTTTAAATAAACTTCCTTATTCGCTTTCACCAGCAGGCCTCTTCCTCTGGCTGACAGGGCGTTGCTCGGTGCAGGGGGGATGCGAGAAGCCTAGCGGGGAGACGAACAGCAGCCCCAGACCTCCGAGCAGACGGCCAGGGCGAGCCCAGGGTGAGGCGCAATTCTAATTTAAACTATCAGGCAACAGGATAGGCTTTTAGAGTCCGGTCAAGGACAAAATAAATAGCAGGAAGCAAAAAGCAGTGGGAGAAGCAGGCCCCTGGCCGGAGGCCGGGCGGAGCGGGCAGCTGAGGAGGCAGGCGCCCTTAGGAAAGTGGGGCGGGAAGAACCAGGGGCTCACGGACTCGGCTCGTGCCCCCGCCCCCAGGTAGCCGTGCGCCCAGGGCCCCGCCAGCCACCTCCGGGGCCGCACAGAACGAGCTTCCGGCGTCTGGGGGTGGCCACTGTTTTCACCTTCCAAAATGATGGAAGGCTGAGTCCAGAAATGGAAGCGTAAGGAGCTGGGGCAGCCATCAGCCTCCAGCTGGCCAGGCGCGCGTGGCACAGGCGTGGCACGCCGCAGCACCAACTGGGCTTCACCAAGAAGGAAAGGGGGCGGCGGTGGCGAGGGGGTGCGCTTGCAGGGAGGCTGCTTGCGCTGAAGAGACAGCTGGGCTGGGGGGCAGACGTTGGGCTGGCGGCTGCAAACGAGGCTGAGCCGCACCCTGGAAGCCGCCAGGCTGCTTGGAGAAGAGTCAGAAGCTGAAGCGAGCGCCTGCGCTTGGCTGATGGCGAGAGGGGGGAGGAGACACAGGCGGCAGAGGGAGACGCGGGCCGGGCTGGCGGCGGGAGCCCTCGGGTCTGAACAGCCTGACCTTGCCAGCGTGTCTCAGGGCCTCTTGGAACGGAGCCCGCAAACTCACAGGCGCTGTCTGCCTCGCCCGCCTTGACGGCCCCAGGCTCTGGCCGAGGACCTGACCCTAAACACAGACGTGCACGTGGAATGACGAGCAGCAGGAGGCGTCCTGGGAGCCACCTGGGAACGGGCAGCGTCTGGGCGAGGGCACCCACACCGCATGCTTTCCGCCGGGCGTGCAGATTGCGGGTCACCTGGGGTGTCTGCGCAGGTCGGGGACACCCCGGCAAGGCCTCGAGGATTGCCTGTAGTCTCCACGCCACGTCCGGAGCTGCTAGGTCCTTCTCGGTGGGAGAACCCTGCCCTGGTAGAAGGAATTCTCACTGGCCATCTGCTCCCTGGCCTTGCGCGTCAGAGGTCTGTCCTCTCTCCTGGGAGACAGAAGGGAATTCTGTGCTGAGAAAGCTTGATCTAGAGAGAACCGCAGCAACAGTTCTTTTGAAACTGTGATATTTTCACTCTTCAGCACACGACGCTGCATTACATAAATACGTTTTAATCTAAGAAACTAAGTGCCAGCAAGCACAAAAGACCCAGGAATAGATCTGACTGTCCTCCGTACACCAGGTCGCCGGCAGCATCTGTGGGGGCGCCATCTCAGGGGGCCCCGGACCCCTCTGCCTTGCCTCATGGCTGTGCCCTCGGCAGAAAATGAGCTTGAAGCCAGCTCTGTCCTGCTGAGGAGTGGGGTACGAAGACTCTTTGTTTAAAACTGAAACCTTGTGCTTAAAATATAAAATAGTTCCCCAGGGGCTTTAAAAACAGGCCGGGCAGAGCCTGCTGGCCCAGCCCTGAGCCCCCTCAGGCTCGCCAAGGTGTCCCCGTCCTCGGTGGTGCGGTAGCTGAGAGCCAGAGGCAGCGACGTTTCCTCCTTCACTCCGCTGTCCGCTCTGCGCGTGTCCTGGAGCGCGGCTGGGGCCGGGGCCCTCGCTCCCTGGCCGGCCTGGGTTCAGCCCGGGGAAAGCAGGTGTCAACAGATAGCTGCACACGGAGTTGATGGGATTGTGGCGGGCACCCTTGGAGTGCTTTTATTTATTTATTTCTGCATA
>NW_004567102.1:87581283-87582918 GCF_000260355.1 Condylura cristata | reverse complement strand
CGGTCCCCTGGACGCGCCGGCCACTCCCGGGAGCCCGTCCGCAGAAGGACACGTCTCCCTCTTCTCTGACATCCTCGCGCAGTGTTTCTTTGGCCACCGCACCTTGTTTCCATAATCCGCCATCTGTCGCCGCATTCTCCAGCTACTCGGCGCCGGGGTGGCGGAGTCAGAAGGCCAAACAGAAGGAGTTTTCCCCAGTTGCTGACTGTCCCTTTTGTTGGGAATTCACGTTGGCTTCCCTTTGCCATGTGTGGCCAGTGGCTGTGCTTGGGGACCTGTGCGGGCTCCCAGCCTCCATTCAGCTCTCCTCAGGCACAAAGGCAAGAGGTGGAATGTGAAGTGACCCGTGGTTTATGTTTTTAAAAGCCTGCCCGCTGTTCAAAGGTAGAAATGTGTCGTAAAACGCAGTCACAAAGACACCTCTTTATTAATCGTTGTATATCGCTGCCATGTAAATGGAACGTGAATTACTAGAAGGCACCGGAGTCCAGAGCACACTCCCGCTAGCTTCCTGGCCTGACCCAACGTCCGCACGCACCTGCTCATCCACCTGCCGCGGCTTATTTTCATGTGACTCTCAGTGACTCCACGGGACACGAGGCCCCTTTAGCACATGCGTCTCTAAAGACTGAACTCCAGACAGTTATTTCTGGGCCGGCCGCAGATCACCGAGGGTCATCGCAGGTAGCCTGACGCCACAGCGCCCCTGGGCAGGTCCCACCGTTGGCTCAGCAGCTACCGCACACCCAGAACTGCCCCGGACGCACACGTCGCTGTCCACAGCCACCAAGGGTCAAATCTCCGTACCCCCTTTTCCGGGTAGAAAATGGAGGCAGAACCTAATTCTGGCTTCGGCCCACGACAGCGCGGCCAGCCGGTGCCGGTGAGCAGCCCCCGCCCTCCTCTGGGCGCCTGCTCACTGCTTCTCGCCTCCTGCAGGACCAGGCGCCGGCAGTGCGGGGGGCGCCAGCCCATGTGGGGTGAACTGGGGCATCCACGCGGTGGCGGGGTAGGGGCGGGGGGCAGTGCGGGCCTGGTCTGGCGCTCGCCCTCGGGCTGCTCGGGAGGGGCCCTGCTTCCCGTTGCTGTCTGCACCTCTCCCGTCGGGGGCCACGTCGGGGGCCACGCACAGGCTTTCTCCACAGCGGGGCCAGCTCTCCAGTGCACGCCAACAGGGCTGGCTCGTAGGTGTCTCGCGGGCAATGCTGTCATTCTGTCCTGCCTCCCGCCACCAGTGCTAGACACACAGAGTTCGCTTCCTCTGCCGTTTTTATTCATGAGAAAACATTTCATTAGCACAGCAACACTGTTCAGTGTTTCTCACCCCAAACTGTTGTCTAACATGTTTTCCAGGTAAGTCAGAGCTTCACCTTTGCCCCCCAGAACAAGGGTTTCCAGCTTCACATCCAGACAAAGTGCAGAGAGGGGTCACGGCCCCTCCGAGCCACTTACAATTTTTATTGGTAAACCACCTGCAAAAGTCAACACAAGATAGACTTTCTTCTGTTCGAGGAAGCGATTCAGCAGCTGAGCCGTTTCTTGTCTGCTCTTTGGCCATTCTGACAACCTGTCTTTTAACCCAGGAAATTCAGCTTTTAGCAGTTGCCCTAAAGCTCACCATTGAGGAGTCCTCAT
>NW_004567102.1:87580057-87580946 GCF_000260355.1 Condylura cristata | reverse complement strand
CCAGGGAGGGCCCATTCATGCATTTTTCACCCTGGTGATTTCAGCTCAGTCTCAGGCGGCCTTCGGCAGCTCAAGGTCAAGGGGCCCCCCGACAGACCCCTCCCTCCCAGGCCGCCCACACCCCAGAACGCTGGGTCTGGCCTCCACATTTCCAGCTCGTGGTTTTGACTCACATTGGCGTCCGACCACCCACGTGCGCGCAGAGAGGCTCGCAGCCCTCCACGCTCCCCCGAAGCACCTTGAGCCCGGCAAGCCTCCCCGCGACCTGCTCCGGTACCTGTTTATCCCGCTTCATTGCCCCGCCCAGGTGTTCCAAGTAATTGCCCAGTCTCCGCCGCAGGTGTTCATGTTTGAGTGGCCACGGATATCAGTCCTCCCCCTCACGTCCTGAGAGTGCTGCATACCATTCTGAGCCCAACCTCACTTTAAATTCTGTTGCTCTGTTTGCCTGATATTAGAATCCGTCAACTATTTTCTCAAACTTGAGGGATATAAACGAGTGCCTGGAAAGGGGAGGGAGACCCTCCTAAACGTCTAAGGTTCACTAACACTTTTTCTCAATTATATATTTTTAAATATAATTTGGCTATAAAAATCCTATGCTGGTACAACTGGAGCGTCCAAAGGAAGCTGGATAAATCAGATGAAAACGAGCACACGAATGCCAGAGTGCTCAAAGAAACAGCAGGTTTAACGAGGCGGGCGCTGTCCGCTCACTGCCAAGAAACTGCGGGTGGGGGGCAAAGCGGACCCCCATGCCGCGGGGGTGGCCCACCCCAGCTCTCTGGCCTGGCCCAGGACCCCGTGCACTTTCCTGGTGCGGGGGGAAGGACCAGCGTCCGGGGGCACCTTCCTGGAGCCTCGAGGGGGCGGGCAGGCGGCAGCTCCC
>NW_004567102.1:87575408-87579330 GCF_000260355.1 Condylura cristata | reverse complement strand
CAGATTTTAAATAGATGCGCCGAGTAAATAAGGCACTGCACATCACCTGCATTCAGCCTCCACTGCTTAAAAATAGATCTCTTACAGCCTCTTCTGTCACCTCCTGGTGTCGAGTGAGCCTCAAAGACGCAGGTAGAGGGCGGGTGCCCTGGGTCTTCACCCGGAGGTTGGTCGTGGCCAAGAGTGACCCAGGACAGGAAGGTGGGGAGGTGGCAGCTCAGCTGTGTCAGTTGGGCTTTGTGTTTTTCTCTTCGGTGTTCGTCCTGTGGGGCTCGATTCCTCGCTGCCCAGATGAGATTAAAAACAGGTGTTGATTCGGGGAGGCCAAGGACCTGGACTCGTGTTGACTCCTGGAGTCAGCAGGGGCAGACGGCACACCTCCCCATTCCCCATGCTGCAGATTCCAGAAGAGCAGGCGCAAGTGTTTACTCGAGCAGAAACGAAATGGATGACCGGCAGGAGCCAGCCCTCCTAGCACACCTGCTCCCCAAGCCGCCTCCCCTCCCAGCCGCCCCTGGGAAGGCCGAGGGGCTCGAGGCAAGAGTCACTCAGTGTTACCCCTGCGGTTCACTCGGATAAAGGAGCCTTCTCTTCTAACTTGTGCCAATAGTTTCAAATTGTTTCCATATTTGTTTTAAAACCACTGAGTGATTAGGAGGGAAAGAAGCCAGCTGTGATCATCTCCTTGGATTTGCATAAGATTCAGCCCTCTTCGTTGTCGCCTAGAAATTTAATTGAGCCACAATCAAAGTCAATATTGCTCTGATGAGGTGTGTAAATGGCAACCCTGCGCAGCGCTGCAGCAGTGATCTTCCTCTCCCGGAAACTCTGTCCCCCCTGCCCCCCGGTGTCTGCGGCAGTCAGGAGGGGCTCCCTGGGCGCCACGCCTGCTGGGGGCCTGCCTCGTCTTAGGGACAAGCCACGGAAAGGAATTCGCTCCGGCTCCCCTGCTGCTGGGGAGGCTGAGGCCCCTGCCCGCCGGGGGCCGGGGGTGGGTGGTGTCAGTGCCACAGAGGGAAAGAAGACCACGGAGGGACAGCGGGTGCTGGGGGAGAGGGGACATGACATGAAGGGACCAAGGTCAGCCCCGCAGCAGGTGACGTGTGGGGAAAGACGCGCCCGGGAAAGGAAAGCATCGTGGGGACACCTAGGAAGAGGTGAGCAGAGGATGACGCAGGCTGGCGGCTCAGAAGTCTCTGACGCTGCCCATCCCAGTTGCAGGGGCCACTGCGACTGGAGCTTGGTTACAGGCAAAATGCCAGGAAATGCAGGTGTCGGCCGCAGAAGCGGACAGGTGGCCTGAGATCGCAGTGGTGGCAAGGGCCGGCGCCCAGCAGTGTGGGCGGGAGCTCAGGTCGAGGACGGCTCAGGGGCCAGGGAGTCGCCCACGCGGGCCCCCAGAGGTGTCACCGGGGAGACCTGGAGTTGCGGTGGTGATTCGGGACCTGAAGCTTCCAGGATGGTGGGTGACCAGGGAGGAGAGACGGGGCGGACCGCAGAGGCAAAGGGCGCCCGGTTTAAGATCCAACGCAGGAGGTTCAGGAAGAAGAAGGGGGCTGGTTGTGCCCGGGCGGCAGCAACACAGAACTCTGAGGCACAAAGCTCCAGCAGGAGCCTCCGTGGGGCTGGCGGGCGGAGTCTGAGGGAGAATCTGAGGGAAAGGTGCCCCTGACTTACCTGAGTTCCCCCAGCAGGACCCGGGCTCAGGACTTGCGGTGCCTGGAGGCCAGGGGAGAGAAGAGGGTGGGGGTGAGCAGACCACGTGAGGTGGCAGCTGGGCCCTCTCCGGTGACTGGCGTGAATGGGGCGTGGCAGGACAGGTGTTGGCCTCGGGGGAATCCTGAGCTGGGAACAGGGGTGATGAGGGCCAGGAGGGAGCAGGGAGCCTTCAGAGTGACCCGCGCCAGGAGCTGGGGGAACACTTACGGCACTAGCCGGTATGAATTTTTATGCAATGTGTGTTACAGGGACCTTGAACAAATCACTGGGTTCCCTACCTCGCCTTTCCCGGTTGCAGAAAAGGAACGGTAATGCGCAGCCCTCTCTTAGTATTTTTGGAAAGAAACAGAATTGCAATACACAAAAGTATCACAATTGAAATGCTGCTTGTACCCCCTTAATAGGCTGAGTTAGTGGCAACAGGCTGACATTAAAATAAGTGGAAATTTCACTAGAAAGTGTAAATGGAAACAATCAAATGTGGGCAGAAGAGCTAAAAAGACACTTCTCCAAAAAGGAAGTGCAGATGGTCAACAGGCAAGTGAAAAAATGCTCAGTAGCACTAGTCGTCGGGAAATGCAAACCAAAGCCACACGGGATGCCACCTCACACCCGCGGGAAGGACGCATATTTTTAAAAACTGGCAACAGCAAATGTTGGCGAGGACTGGGGAGGGTGGGGCAGGAACTCTCCTGCACCCCGCTGGGAGGCACGGTCCAGCCGCTGTGGAGGGCCCATGGAGGCACCTCAAACTGCTCAAAATGGAGCTACCAGCAATCCCACCCTAGGAGTCTACCCAAAGGACACCTGCACCCCATGTTAATTGCAGCACTATTCACAATAAGATATGGAAACATTCTAAATGGGAAAAAGACAGATGAGTGGATCAAGAAGATGAGGTGTGTTTAGGTGTGCGCGCGCACACACACACACACACACATGCACGTGCAGTGGAATATTACTCAGCCGTCAAAAAGATAAACTCGTGCCACTCCCAGCAGCATGGATGGAGCTGGAGGGGATTTTACACTCAGTGGAATAGGCCAGAAGGATAAGATAAATATCTGATGGTTTTGTTTATAGGAGGAATATGGGAAACCAACTAAGGGATCAGGAAAATATATATTTATAAAATAATAAATACTAGACAAAACCAACAGGCAACTATAAGTCAGAGACCTTCTGCAGGGGACGGGGAGGGGGGTCAGGACAGGGGGAAGAGCACAGGGACTGTGTGATGGCGCACGGGGGACTGGTGGTGGGGTTCCACGGGACCCACCCGAGAGGAGAAGCGCACGCTGTACAGACGCGAGCGACGGTGTTTTATAAATGCGTAAGACCGTGCGACCGGAGGAGAGCTGCACGTATGCACACACCCCGCTACCTGCTGACTTCACTGCGGGATGGAGACGCTCCCAGTCAGCTGGCTCCTTGTAAGTGTCTTTAGAAGGCACTTGCTGTTTGAGGTCTGGATTAAAAATAAATCTCTAAACATTCTAAGTCATTACCTACTTCATAGGAAAGAAAACTCTAGGGAATTTTAAACAACACCTGTGCTCCTGCCTCTCGCCCCTCCGTGTGGGGCTGCAGCTCTGTCCTGAAGCATCTCCACCTCCTGCCCCTTGCTCCAAGCTTCCTGGCGAAGGTTCTGTCACCTTGCGGGTGAGCTAAGCTGGCCGGGAGTTGTAGGAGAGCGGTGAGGAACAGGCGTGACCCAGCATTTCAGAAGTAACCCCTCCCACACCGGCTGACTTTGGGCTTGGTGCCAGAGTTCAGGAGCAGGTTGTCCGCACCCCTCTCGGGACACCTTTGTGCTCGAGTTGGGTAACCTGCTAAGTGGGGGAGCCATCGCCCCAAATCAAGCTAGGAAGGACCCCGCGATTGGGGTGGAGCCGTCCCAGACAAGGAGCCCAGCAGCCCTGGTCATCAAGAATGAGGGCGCCACCCAGAGGGAGCCGGAGTCCTGCCTCGAACCGGCAGGGCCGGGCACTGCCCCCTGCCCAGGCCTGGGATGGCCCCAGACCAGCAGAGCTCCCTCCTGGAGGATGACCAGCAGGAGAGGCGTGGGGGCTGTGTCTCAGAGAAAAGACAGGTCCGGGGGGGCTGGCGGAGGGGGGTACGGGGAGTACAGCAGCGCAGCGTGGGTGTGACGGGGTGGCCACGGCCCAGGGCCGAGCCGCAGCGCTGTGCGCACAGGCGAGCT